>NC_041385.1:662604217-662689895 GCF_002162155.2 Triticum dicoccoides | reverse complement strand
CTCCTCCAGGTGCCGGCGACGGTGCCGTCCGTGACGGTGGCCACACCCCGGAGACGCGTGCCACCTCTTCGGACATGCCACAACACCACCCCGCATGTATGAGTGAGGGCCCGGTACGACGCTCCGGTGGCATTGCTACCCCCCAGGGCCCCCGTCCCGCCTAACCCTGGAGCGGTTGACCACGGGATCTAGCCCTTTGACTTTGCACGGACGGGCTTTGCCCAGTGGATCTCTCCACCCGGTTGTGTCGGGTCGGCCCAGAGGGACACCGGGGAGCAACATCCGGGCCAAACCCACAGCTAAATCCACTTCATGTAGACCAGACGCGTCCGTTCCCCCCCCCTCCAGGTGCCGGCGGCGGCGCCGTCCGTGACGGGGCCACACCCCGGAGATGCATGCCACCTCTTCGGACATGCCATAACACCATCCGGTTGTGGTAGGTCATCCGATATATATAAACACTTGGAGCAAAGTCCCCTTCGTATAGACCCGATGCGGCTGTTCCCTATTCTAGTTGTCGGCTGGCGGCGGCACCGTTCGTGAGGGGGGTCACAACGCTCTGTACAGAACCGAAAAATAATGTATGTATGCTTATTAACACATACTGTATGTAAGTTAGTTAAATAAAAATAATAAAGAAAACAGTGAAGAAAAAGAAAAAAAATTATATGTATGCTTATTAACACATACTATATGCTTATTAACACAATCTATAGGTATGCTTATTAACACATACTGTATGCTTAATAATAATAATAATACTATATGGGAAAAAAGAAAAAAACTATGCCATATGTGCGGCGAGGGCAGATGGACAGCGCCGCGGATCGATGACGTGTCGGCTATGCCGACGGCTGCCGTCGGCATAGCTCCTGGTCGGTGCGCTCTGGATCGTTGACGTGTCACCCGTATCTATGCCGACGGCCACCGTCACGACCGTCGGCATAGATTTGACGTCGTTAGCCGGCCGTGATGATAGTTGTCAGCGGGCCCGCATCTATGCCGACGGCTTATATATGCCGACGGCAGCTGTAGGCGTAGTCTAGGATAAGCCGACGGCCTATATATGCCGACGGCTGCTGTCGGCGTAGACACGGATAGCCCGACGGCCATTGTACGCCGATGGCCAGGAGCTAGCTGTCAGCATATCTTGGACTAGGCCGACGGCAGCCGTCGGCATATATATGGCTGTCGGCGTAGAGCCCTGTTCCGGTAGTGACACGACGCTCATCACTCCTGACAACAGGGTCCTTGACCGGAGTTGTATGGGCGACAACGTGTTCTGGGCTATCAGAGGCGGCGGAGGCGGGAGCTGGGGTATGGTGTACGCTTGGAAGCTCCGGCTCGTTCCGGTTCCTCGCAACGTCACCGTGTTCACCGTCGGCCGGACCGATCCGGTCGAACTCATCGCCGACTTACTTCACAGGTGGCAGTATGTTGGGCCCAATCTACCGGACGAGTTTTATCTCTCCGTGTATGCTCCTACCGGGTCGACGGACGGCAACGTCTCCATCTCCTTCACCGGTCAAGTGCTAGCGTCAAAAGAGCATGCCTTGTCGGTTCTCAGCCAAAGCTTTCCAGAGCTGGGCTTGACCGAGCCAGACCTCTCAGAAATGAGCTGGGTCGAGTCGACGGCCAAGTTCGCCGGTCTGAGCACGGTGGAGGACCTGGTGAACTGGCGTCGCCAGCCAAAGCAGTACTCCAAGAGCAAGTCCGACTATGTGCAAGCACCGATCTTGAGGAACGACATGGTCGAGATCGTCCGGTACCTTTCGACCGGGCCGACCGGGTCCATCCAGCTGGACCCCTACGGCGGCGCCATGGCGCGGGTCGGGAGCGCCGAAGCACCGTTCCCGCACCGCGCCGGGAACCTCTACAGCATCCAGTACAACGTGAACTGGGACCGGCCGCAGGTAGCCCGCGCGGAGGAGTACATCGGATGGTTCAGGTCGTTCTACAAGTACATGGCCCCCTTCGTCTCCAAGGATCCCCGCGCTGCGTACGTGAACTACCTCGACCTCGACCTGGGCGTGAACAACTGGACGTGGGCTGCCGGTGGCTCGTCCGCGCAGGCGGTGGCTCGTGCGAGGTCGTCGTGGAGGGAGGCGTACTTCGGAGGGAACTTCGACCGGCTGGTCCGTGCTAGGACGGTGGCCGATCCTGACAGCGTGTTCAACAACGCACAGAGCATCCCTCCCTTCAATATTAGAGCCGAGTAGCATACATGATGCTTGCCAAATGACAAATCTGGCCGTCAGCAGATATGTGTACTTAGTGACGAATAAAATAAGACCAGATTGAGTTACTGCTTTGTCACAAGAATAACCTGTATAGTTTTTTCAACTATAGGTAAGTCCATCAAAAGCTTACTCAACCATTGTGCCTCACCGAGCTTTGCTACAGCTACGCAAAATAGTTACGAAACATTACGTATGAGATTAGTTGGCCAGTTTTGATTAGCGGAAAGGGGGGCCATCCTGAAAATCAGGGGGGAGAGGTTAGTGAGAGGAAGACACGTCTCTACGTAGCACAATTTACGCAAGTTAATTACGTAGGTGTAGGATTTTCCTGCCTCAGCAGCGGTGGCTGCGGTAAGTTTTGCTTCCATAGTTGACCTCGTCAATGTGGTATGTTTGCGAGACCTCCATGACACTGCGCCACCGCCATGAGTAAATACATACCCACTTGTGGCCTAGAGGCTAGAGTACATCAACATCGGAGATCTAGTTCGAATCACTATATCTTTCTAGCACAACAAGATGCCCTGCATAGTGAATTACATAACACATAGTACCTCTCAGATAACGCAAGACCCATTCTAGTGCATGCAGTGATCATCACCCGGGTTGGACATGATCCTACTTAGTTTGCTCATAGCAAAAGAAATATCTAGCCTGATTGAGCTCGCTAAGTACATGAGTGACCTGACAATTTGAGAGTATCTTAATTGATCTCTTGTTTCTTTATTGCTCTATAAGGTGTTGGAGAAAGCTTGATATCCATAAGGCTGAACCGGCTCAAGACCTTCTCAACATAGCGAGATTGTGTTAGAGTAGTCCCACTCTCATCCTTAACAAGTTTGATGTTTAGAATCACATCGGCTTCTTCCAGCTCCTTCATGTCAAAACTCTTTGATAAAAGATTTGACCTCATTGATCGCATCAATATTTGTATCGAAGATCTTTATGTTATCCACATACAAACATAATATAACACTATTACTCCACCATGGCGATAGTAAACACACCTTTTAGGCTCATTAATGACAAATTCTACAGGAGTCAGAGTTCTTTCACACTTCTCATGCTATTACTTAGGTGTCTATTTTAGACCATACAAACATTTTAACAACTTGCATACTTTTCTCTCTTCACCTTTTACCACAAGCCCATCAGGCTAATCCATATAGATTTTCTCTTCCAACTCTACATTTAGGAAAGTAGTTTCACATTCATTTGATGAATGATAAGACCATAAGAGGCAGACATGTAAATAGCACCTAAATGGTGGTCGTTCCAGTAACAGATGAATAGGTGTCAAAGTAATCTTCGCCTTCTTAATGAGTGTAGCCCTTGGCCACAAGTCACGCCTTGCACTTCTCAATAGTAACATCAGGTCTTATCTTCTTTTTGAACACCCACTTACAGCCCACAGGTTTACAACCATAGGGTCGTTCAGTTAGCTCCCAAGTTCTATTAGAAAGAATTGATTCCATCTCATTATGGACTTGTGAGTGTCGTCCACAAGGTATATAATAAAATTGTTAAAAAAGAATTTTGCAAACCTTTGTCTCTTGCTCCTCGCAGGAGCTTCATTGTTATCCTTCTCAAGGACTTCATCGAGTGATTGTTTGAAATACTCATCAGGTGTATTGGATTCAGGATTTATATTAGAAGAAAATATAGCAATGTTATGGATATCTTTCATAGGAATATATTCTCAAAAAAATGTAGCATCATGAGATTCCACTATAGTATCGTCGTGCGTATTGATACATCTTCAACATATCTATAATTTTGGATTGTTCCATGCTATTACAGTATCAATCTTGGATGTTTTATATACATTTACAAGTAATTATATATTATTTTTTGGGACTAACCTATTAACTCAGTGCTCAGTGCCAGTTGCTATTTTTTGCCTGTTTTTGGTTTTCCAGAATATCAGTACCAAACGAAGTCCAAATGCCACAAAATGTTTTGGAGATTTTTTTTCTGGACATAAGAGACTCTGGAATCTTCGGGAGAGGACCAGAAGATGGAGCAATGGCCCACGAGGCACCAAGGCGCACCCAGAGGGGGTAAGCGCGCCCTGATGGCTCATGGGGCCCATGTAGCTCCGTTTGACCTATCTCTGCCTCTATAAATTCTCTAAAATTGGGAAACCAATGTAGAAATCAATGGAATACTTTTCCCGCCGCTACAAGTTCCTGTTCTCAAGACATCCCATCTAGAGGCCTTTTTCGGCACTCTGCCGGAGGGGGAATCAATCATGGAGGGGCTCTACATCAACGTTGCTGACCTACAGGTACATATTTAGTAGCTAGATGGCTTCAACTCTCCCTTTGATCTTCAATACAATGTTCTCCTTGATGTTCTTGGAGTTCTGTTCGATGTAATCACTTTTTGCAGTGTGTTTGTTGGACCTGATGAATTGTGAGTTTGTGATCAGATTATCCATGTATATTATTTGAGTCTTCCCTGAACTCTTTTATGCATGATTATTATAGCTTTGTATTTCTCTCTAATCTATTGATTTGGTTTGGCCAACTAGATTGATTTTTCTTGCAATTGGAGAGGTGCTTTGTAATGGGTTCGACCTTGCTGTGCTCAATCCTAGTGACAGTAGGGGACATGGCACGTATTGTATTGTTGCTATTGAGGATAAAAAGATGGGGTTTGTTGGGGATATAACTATTAGGTATGACCCGCCCAGGAGGGGTCAGGTTATACCTGTGAGGATTCTTGAAGCCCAAGACGATGCTTGAAGATGGCGGTTCAGTTAAGGGCCCAAAGCCCAAAGGAGACTTAAGGCCCGTAGATATAAACCGCCATATTTATGTAACTTGTATTGTAAGGCAGGAATAGAGAGAGACCGAGCCGAACACTGTTTATGAGCCGGCCGGGACTCTGTGGGCCGCTGGGCGTCGACCTCTGTATATAACGGGACGACCCGGCAGCGGTTCAGGACAAGTAACACCAAATCGAGAACTAGGTCAAGCGGCTTTCGCTCCCTGGTAATCGAGATATAGCAATTCCACCTCAAACTGGATTAGGCTTTTACCTTCACCGCAAGGGGCCGAACTAGTATAAACTCCCGTGTCCTTTGCCCGTCTTAACCCCTTTAAGCTTCCTAGTTGCGATGGCTCCATGATTAAGTCCTTTCACTACAACATCTGACGTGACAATTTCACGGTGGATTTGAGTTCTTGAAGGGCAGCTTTGAAGGGCTCAAGGGATACGGTGTGGGCCGGATGACCAAGAGTCGCCGCGGCAAGCTCTACATGGACGACGCAGGCTGGGGTCCCGATGCCGGCTCAATTGAGTACGGGTCCCTTTCGGTGGAATCCACGTCTTCATTGGCAAGATCGGCGAGCCGGGCCCTGAGCCGGACATCTGCACCGACATCGTCGAGACGGCTCAGCGTGCGAGACCCGCCCAGGCTTCGCCTGCCGTGAGGCGTGCCTTCGTGGGATGCATCCATGGAGGGGAACTTTCTAAAGGATCTGTGTCCGGCGGTGAGACGGCCATCTACTTTGACAGTGAGTCGTTCACGGGTGAGATGGATTCGTTGTATCAACTGCAAGACGGTGGGCTTAGTGGTAGTTCCGATGGCAGCAGTATTCCGGACCCCTTTGAGCCGCTGAGCAGAGTCCGGATTTTCATGGCTGGTACCCAGCCCAGGCTGAATTCTTCAACTACAGCCACAATGAGTTCCGGGTCAGCAGTGGTGACAACAGCCGGGGCAGGAGCCCTGCGCGTTCGTCAGCTCAGGTTTTGATGTCTCTGATGGATAAATTGACAACTCTGTTAACCGCCATGGTCAATCTGGCGGATCAAGCTCAGCATGATGCCGAGGTGGCACAGCTACGCGAGGAGATAACACAAGCTAAAGAAGACCTGGCAGCAGAGGACGTCAGGATAACTACGGAACGGGTGGCTCTGGATGCTCGGGCCCAGCAGATTCAGGCACAGGCCTTTCAGCTTGCATTGAATCAGAATGCGTCTAATGAGGTCATGAGGAGAAGGCACCAGTCCCGTCTTCCTATGGTGTACGAGCCTAGAAACCTTTTTTGCATGCCTGGTGCAGGACCCAGTAACCCGCCAGAGGCAAATCGGACTGCGGCACTGGGGCAGGGACACCGGTTCAACCGTGGATAATGGAACCCCCACGTCCGAACACTGATCTGATTCAGTATGTACCAACACCTCCAGGTCACTATTCTAATCCGCTGGAGAACATGATTGCTACGGCAGCGCGATTTGCGGCTCTCCCAGTAGATGGCGACTCTCCGACGGCGGTTGAGACGCGAAGGGTCAGAGAACTTCTTCAGACGGCCTTAGCACAGCAGGAGGCATACTCTTATAGTAGAGACGGGATTCATTCAACTCCACATCCAAGCCAGAGCAGGAGTTATAGCAGGCACCTAGACTCATCGGCCGTTTCAAGCAATGCCCAGCGCCGTGATCAGCCGCGCGGGCACGATCCGACACGGGGTGGAGTTCCTAACGTGTGTAATCAGGACAGAGTGCATCAACAAATTGAGCAGGCGGCTCAACAGGTGGCTTATCAGCCCCTGCCGGTTTATCTGACGATGTCAATTGAGGCAGGTTTGACCACTAGGACTAGGGGCATACCTTGTTTGGTACCGGCTCTGCGTAACGAGTGTTTGCCCAAGGATTTCAAGGGGCCTCGTAAGGTGCCTAATTACATGGCCGTTTTATAGCATGGGGCATGGATCGAAAGTTATGAGATGGCCATGGAGCTACTGGAAGTCAGTGATGCTGCAATAGCCAAGTATTTCACCATGATGCTGGACGGAACAGCCCGTAATTGGTTGAAGGGGTTGCCACCTAATTCCATTGGTTGATGGGCAGAATTGAAGGAGTGGTTCGTTCAGAACTTTAAAGATACATGCAAGCAGCCCATGTCGATTGTGGACTTGACTAGTTGCAAGCAAGAGGAAGGTGAGTCCACGACCCATTGGGTGCGCCGGATCAAGGCTATAATACATTCATCTGATAAGATGGATGCCGGCTCTGCAGTCTTAATATTGGAGAAAATTTGTCGTTTTGAGCCTCTGAAACAAAAGCTGGGGCGGCTCAAGCGCGATTGTAATGACATGGGCCAGCTCATGGCGGCTCTAGTCAAATATGCCGATTCTGACAGCACCAAGGATCCCGAGTCTGACGATGAGAAGGCAGGGAAGGGAAAGAAGAGCGGTAACGCCAAGGGTCCACAGCATAACCCGACAAGTCAAGGAGGCAATAATAAACGTAAGGTGATAACCCACAAGTGTAGGGGATTGCAACAGCTTTCGAGGGTAGAGTATTCAACCCAAATTTATTGATTCGACACAAGGGGAGCCAAAGAATATTCTTGAGTATTAGCAGTTGAGTTGTCAATTCAACCACACCTGTATAACTTAGTATCTGCAGCAAAGTATTTAGTATCAAAGTAGTATGATAGTAATGGTAACGATAGCAAAAGTAATATTTTTGGGTTTTGTAGTGATTGTAACAATAACAACAGAAAAGTAAATAAGCGAAGGACAGCATATGAAAAGCTCGTAGGCAATGGATCAGTGATGGATAATTATGTCGGATGCGATTCCTCATGTAATAGCTATAACATTGGGTGACACAGAACTAGCTCCAATTCATCAATGTAATGTAGACATGTATTCCGAATATAGTCATACATGCTTATGGAAAAGAACTTGCATGACATATTTTGTCCTACCCTCCCGTGGCAGCGGGGTCCTAGCGGAAACTAAGGGATATTAAGGCCTCCCTTTAATAGAGTACCGGACCAAAGCATTAACACATAGTGAATACATGAACTCCTCAAACTACGGTCATCACCAAGAAGTATCCCGATTATTGTCACTTCGGTGTTGTCGGATCATAACACATAATAGGTGACTATAGACTTGCAAGATAGAATCAAGAACACACATATATTCATGAAAACATAATAGGTTCAGATCTGAAATCATGGCACTCGGGCCCTAGTGACAAGCATTAAGCATAGCAAAGTCATAACAACATCAATCTCAGAACATAGTGGATATTAGGGATCAAACCCTAACAAAACTAACTTGATTACATGATAAATCTCATCCAACCCATCACCGTCTAGCAAGCCTACGATGGAATTACTCACGCACGGCGGTGAGCGTCATGAAATTGGTGATGGATGATGGTTGATGATGACGATGACAACGAATCCCCCTCTCCGGAGCCCCGAACGGACTCCAGATCAGCCCTCCCGAGAGAGGTTAGGGCTTGGCGGCGGCTCCGTATCGTAAAACGCGATGCAACTTCCTCTCTGATTTTTTTATTCGCGAGACAGAATATATGGAGTTGGAGTTGAGGTCGGCAGAGCTGCAGGGGGCCCACGAGACAGGGGGGTGCCCAGAGGGGGTTGACGCGCCCCCCACCCTCGTGGACAGGGTGTTGGCCCCCTGGTCTTGATTCTTTCGCCATTATTTTTTATATTTTCTAAAACTTGTCTCCAAGGATTTTCAGGTCATTCCGAGAACTTTTGTTTTCTACACATGAAACAACATCATGGTAATTCTGCTGAAAACAGCGCCAGTCCGGGTTAGTTTCATTCAAATCATGCAAGTTAGAGTCCAAAACAAGGGCAAAAGTGTTTGGAAAAGTAGATACGTTGGAGACGTATCAACTCCCCCAAGCTTAAACCTTTGCTTGTCCTCAAGCAATTCAGTTGATAAACTGAAAGTGATAATGAAAAACTTTTACAAACTCTGTTTGTTCTTGTTGTTGTAAACATGCAAAGCCAGCATTCAGGTTTCAACAAATATTATTAAACTAACCATACTCACAATAACACCTAGGTCTCACAATTACTCATATCAATAGCATAATCAGCTAGCAAGCCATAATAATAAAACTCGGATGACAACACTTTCTCAAAACAATCATAACATGACATAACAAAAAGGTATCTCGCTAGCCCTTTCTGAGACCACAAAACATAAATGCAAAGGACCTTTAAAGATCAAGGACTGACTAAACATTGTAATTCATGGTAAAAGAGATCCAGTCAAGTCATACCCAATATAAACCAATAATAATGAATGCAAATGACAGTGTGCTCTCCAGCGAGTGCTTTTTAATAACAAGGCGATGACTCAACATAAAAGTAAATAGATAGGCCCTTCACAGAGGGAAGCAGGGATTTGTAGAGGTGCCAGAGCTCAATTTTAAAATAGGGATTGAATAACATTTTGGGCGGCATACTTTCACTGTCAACGCAACAACTATGAGATGGATGTATCTTCCATACTACATGGATTATAGGCAGTTCCCACGTAGAATGGTAAAAGTTTATACTCTCCCACCACCAACAAGCATCAATCCATGGCTTGCTCGAAACAACGAGTGCCTCCAACTAACAACAGCCCTGGGGGAGTTTTGTTTAATTATATTGATTTGCTTAGATCTTTTTGGATCATGGGACTGGGCATCCCGGTTACCGTCCCTTTCTCGTGAATGAGGAGAGGAATCCACTCCTCTTGAGAATAACCCACCTAGCATGGAAGATATAGGCAGCCCTAGTTGAAACATGAGCTGCTCGAGCATACAAAACAGAATTTCATTTGAAGGTTTAGAGTTTGGCACATACAAATTTACTTGGAACGGCAGGCAAATACCGCATATAGGAAGGTATGGTGGACTCATTGGAATAACTTTGGGGTTTAAGGAGTTTGGATGCACAAGCAGTATTCCCGCTTAGTACAGGTGAAGGCTAGCAAAAGACTGGGAAGCGACCAACTGAGAGAGCGACAACAGTCATAAACATGCATTAAAACCAATTCACACCGAGTACAAACATGAGTAGGATACAATCCACCATGAACATAAATATCATGAAGGCTATGTTGATTTGTTTCAACTACATGCGTGAACATGTGCCAAGTCTAGTCGCTCAATTCATTTAGAGGAGGATACCATCCCATCATACCACATCATAATCATTCTAATAGCATGTTGGCACGCAAGGTAAACCATTATAACTCATAGCTAATCAAGCATGGCATAAGCAACTATAATCTCTAAATGTCATTGCAAATATGTTTACTTCATAGTAAGTTGAATCTGGAACGATGAACTCATCATATTTAAAAAACAAGAGAGGTCGAGTTCATACCAACTTCTCTCATCTCAATCATTCCATCATATATCGTCATTATTGCCTTTCACTTGCACGACTGAATGATGTGTATGATAATAAAAGTGCACGTGCATTGGACTAAGCTAGAATCTGCAAGCATTCAACTCAAGAGACAAGACAAAATAATATGGGCTCTAAGTTAAATAAACAATCATGCATATAAGAGCCACTAAACATTTTCAATACGGTCTTCTACTCTCAACCCCTCAAAGGAAAGAAAAGAAAAGAAAACTATTTACACGGGAAAGCTCCCAACAAGTAAAAGAAGAACGAGAAATCTTTTTGGGTTTTCATTTTAATTTCTACTACAAGCATGGAAATTAAACTAACTAATTTTTTTGGTTTTTCTTAAAGTTTATCAAACACACAAGAAGAAAACTAGAAAAGGAAAATTAAACTAACATGGATAATACAATGAAAGAGTATGAGCACCGACGACTAGGATAGTGTGTGAACATGAATGTAAAGTCGGTGAGAAATAGTACCCCCCCAAGCTTAGGCTTTTGGCCTAAGTTGGTTTATGGCCATGGACCGCGGCTACTCTCCCCGGTGTACTGAGGGGTGTAATCAGGATACCACTGGCTGGCCGTCTCCTCCGGATCCCACTGGTAAGATGATGCTCGATAAGGGTCCTGTTGGGGATATAACTATTGAGTGTAAACCTCCCAGGAGGCGCCGGTTCACCTTCAACTATATTGAAGCCTACGAAGACCCAGAAGATGGCGCTTTACTAATGAAGCTTAGAGGCCCGGATCCCAAAGGCGGATTAGGGCCCATAGTGGTAAACCTCCATGGTTATGTAACTTGTATTGTAAGTTAGGAAAGGAGAGACCGAGCTGGACACTTGTATGAGCCAGCCTCGGGACTCTGGAAACCGATCGGCGTCAACCCATGTATATAAGGGGACGACCCGGCGCGGTTCAGGGGCAAGAAACAACAACTCGAGACCCAGGCAAAGCGTATTGGTTCCCTGGTCATCGAAATCCAATCAATCCCATCACAACTAGACGTAGGGTTTTACCTTCATCGAAGGGGCCGAACTAGTATAAAAACTCCCGTGTCCTTTGTCCAGTTTAACCCCTTCAAGCTAACCCGTCGCGATGGCTCCACGACTAAGTCCTTCCATGAGGACATCCGATGTGTTAATTCCACGACAGTTGGCGCCCACCGTGGGGCTATCGCACGATGGTTTCGAGTTCTTGAAGGGCAGCTTTGAAGGATTCAAAGGGTACGCGGTCGGCTGGATGACCAAGAGTCGTCGCGGCAAGCTCTACATCGACGACGAAGGATGGGGCCCCGAGGCCGGCTCAATCGAGTATGGGTACCGGGTCCCCTTTGGCGGAATTCATGTCTTCATCAGCAAAATCGGCGAACCGGGCCCTGAGCCGGACATCCGCACCGACCTCGTCGAAACGGCTCAGCGTGCGAGTCCTGCCCGGGTTAAGCCCACCATGAAGCGTGCGTTCGTAGGATGTGTCCATGGGATCGGATCTGAACCGGTGTCTGAAGGCGAGACAGCCGTTTATTTCGACGGCGAGTCATCCACTGGTGAAACCAAGTCCCTGTACCAAATTCATGATGGTGTGTTCGAAGGATATTCTGATGGCAACAGTATTCTGGACCTCCTTGAACCGCCAAGTTGGGTTTCTAATTTCATGGCCGGAACACATCCCACTTTGCAGCCTTCATCTACAGCAGCAATGAATTCCGGATCAGCGGCAGGAGGCCCAGTGCGCCGACCGGCTCAAGTTCTCTCTAGTTTGATGGATGCCTGGGCGACCTTGTTGACCATGGTAGTTACCCCGGCGACGCAGGATCAGCACAATGCGGACGTTGTGAAGCTAAAGGATCAGATAACACAGGCTAAGGAGGACCTGGCAGCTGAGGACGCTAGGATGGCTGAAGAAGGGCCGCTTTGGATGCCCAATCACAGCAGATACAGGCGCAGAATTACCGGCTCATGTTGGACCAGAATGCATCAAACAACGTAATGCGAAGGAAGTACCGATCGCGTATGCAGCCGGTCTTCGAAGGACTGAATCTCTTTAATACGTCGGGGGCTGGGCCGAGTAATCCGGCAGCTATAAACCGGACCGACGCGCCTAGGCTAGCGCCGGATCAACCTCGGATAATGGAACCACCTCGTCGGACGGATAACCCGCCGCAATACGTGCCAACACCATCGGGTCACTTTTTGAGCCCTTTGGATAACATGATTGCCGCAGCATCTCGCCTGGCAGCTATTCCAATGGAGGGCGATTCACTGGCAGCGGTTGAAACGCGGCGGGCCAGGGATCTTCTTCAAAACGCTGTTGTGCAGCAGCAGGCTTATCCTTATAGCCGAGATAGAATTCATTTGACCCCCCATCCGAGCAAAAGTTATAGCAGGCACATAGATGAACCAGAGGTGTCTAGCAGTGCGCGACGCCATAATGCCCCTCAAGGACCCAATCCGGCGCGTGGTGAGGAGAATGCTCAGGACGTGGTGGATAATGGCAGAGCACGAAGGGAGGCCGCTTTAGCAGCACAATATGCAGGTCGTAATCAACCCGCCCCGGTTCAGCCAGCGGCATCGGTAGACCGAGGCACCGGGCTTGCCTTCAGTTCTTGGGGAGTGCCGTGTCTTATTCAGGCTCTCCGTAATGTGCGGCTGCCTAAGGATTTCAAGGGCCCACGTAAGGTACCTAATTACACCACTGATCAGCCACCTGAGGCATGGGTTGAAAGTTATGAGATGGCAATGGAGATGCTGGATGTGGATGAAGCGGCCTGTGCAAAATACTTCACGATGATGTTGGAAGGGACAGCCCGTACTTGGTTGAAAAACCTACCAGCCAACTCCATCGAGTCATGGGACCAGTTGAAGGCCCAGTTTATAGCCAATTTCAAAGACACATGCAAACAGCCTATGTCCATTGTGGATCTGGATGCCTGTGTTCAAGGAGAGAACGAGTCAACAACTCATTGGGTGCGCCAGGTTTCAGAGGTTTTGCACTCGTCGGACCGGATTAACGCTGGCTAGGCAATCATAACATTAGAGCATAATTGCCGATTTAAGTCTCTGAAGATGAAGTTGGGACGGCTTAAGCGCCACTGCAATGACATTGGAACCCTTATGAAGTATGCCGATTCTGATAATACCAAGGATCCCGATTCTGATGAGATGAAACTGGAGAAGGGAAAGAAGAACGGCGGTGCAAAGGGACAATAGCACAACCAAGGGGGCCATGGGAATAATGGTAAGCGCAAAGCGGATAATTCAGATTTTGTGGTTAACGCTAATGTGCAGCGTCGTAAAGGTAAACCGCCCCAGCACAGTGGCGGGATGAATCTGGAGTGTTTGTTAAACCAGCCCTGCCCAAAGCACGGGACCAATGAGGTTCCGGCAACACATCTTTGGAAAGATTGTCACATTATGAAGGAGTTCAAAAACTCTGATCTCTTTCGGTATGATCAGGGTCCATCGGCGGTTCAGGTCCAGGTTTTCATGGTGGTGGCGGTTCAAACTCTGGATTTTAGAATAATCAGGGAAATCAGAACAACCAAGGCAGTAATAACCAATAGAATAATCAAGGGAATCAGCAGCAGTCAGGGTATCAAAGTCACCCAAAGCAGTTGAATGGTGGGCAGTATCATGTGTTCACTACTAGTTTGTGCAAGCGTGATCAGAAGCTTCACAGGAGAGCAGTTAATGCTATTGAACCGGCGGTGCCACGTTACTTGCGGTGGTCCGAGCAGCCCATTGTGTGGAGCAGAGAGGATCATCCTCCCTGGGTTGACAATCCGGGTCACCTGGCTTTAGTGGTGGCACCTCAGGTGGGAGGTTATAAATTCACCAAAGTGCTTATGGATGGAGGGAGCAGTATCAACATTCTGTATTATGAGACCTTCCATCGCATGGGGTTGACAGACAAGAGTCTTACACCGCCAAACACTATTTTTCATGGTGTAGTACCAGGTGAATCGGCATATCCCTTTGGTAAGATCGCTTTGGAGGTTGTGTTTGGTGATGAGCATGACTCCCGGTCTGAAACATTGACCTTTGAAGTAGTGAGGATCCAGATCCCGTACCACGCACTGTTTGGACGACCGGCTTATGCAAAGTTCATGGCAAGGCCCTGTTATATTTATTTGCAGCTCAAAATGCCGGGTCACAAGGGGACCATCACAGTTCACGGAAGTTGTAAGATTGCTTTAGATTGCGAGGAAGGTGATGAGGCTTATGTTGAGTCGGTTTGTGCTACAGAGGAGTTGAAACACTACAGGGACAATGTTGATCCGGCAGACATGACCCCTCTGAAGAAGCCCACCACTGAGCATGACCCGAGCCTGAAATTCAAACCGGCTGATGAGACTAAACTTGTTGACTTTGTTCCTGGCGATTCATCCAAACAGTTTACCATTAGCACAAATCTGGATCCGAAATAGGAAAGCACGCTCATCGAGTTCATCCATGAGAACCGAGACATTTTTTCATGGAAGCCTTCTGACATGCCAGGTGTACCGAGGGAACTCACTGAGCACACTCTCAATATTAATCCCAAGTTTAAACCGGTCAAACAGTTTCTTCGCCGCTTTAACGAGGAGAGACGCAAGGCAATTAGTGAGGAGGTAGCCTGGCTGTTGGCTGCTGGTTTTATCATTGAAGTGTTTCACCCTGAGTGGTTGGCTAATCCCGTGTTGGTTCTTAAGAAAAACGGCACTTGGCGCATGTGTGTGGACTACACAGATTTGAACAAAGCTTGGCCGCTGATCCTTTTGCTCTCCCGCGTATTGATCAGATTATTGATGCGACGGCGGGTTGTGAGCGTTTGAGTTTCTTGGATGCTTATTCAGGTTATCATCAGATCAAAATGGCAGTTAAGGACCAGGAGAAGACAACCTTCATCACTCCCTTTGGAGCCTTCTGTTATGTTTCTATGCCTTTTGGACTCAAGAGTGCCCAGGCAACTTATTAGCGCTGTGTGCAGAATTGTCTTCACACTCAGATTGGGCGCAATATTCATGCCTATGTGGATGACATTGTAGTAAAATCCAGGAAAAAAGAGACATTGATAGATGATCTCAAGGAGACCTTTGACAATCTGCGTGTCTATAAGATGATGCTCAATCCGAAAAGGTGTGTTTTCGGTGTTCCGGCAGGCAAGCTTCTAGGTTTTCTGGTGTCCAACAGAGCATTGAGGCTAATCCGGAGAAGATCAAAGCGATTAGATCTTTGGCTAAACCGACGTGCATTAATGATGTTCAGCGTCTGGTAGGTCGAATTGCAGCCCTAAGCCGGTTTATCAGCCGCTTGGGAGAGAAGGCGATCCCTCTATATCAGATGTTGAAGAAAACAGACACCTTTTTCTGGAGTGATGCGGCTAATGCGGCGTTTGAAGACTTGAAGCGGCAATTGGCTGAACCACCAGTCCTTGCTGCACCGGTTGACAAAGAGCCCTTGTTATTGTATGTGGCCACTAATGCCCGTGCTGTCAGTGTGGCGATTGTGGTGGAGCGCAAGGAGGCTGGTAAGGAATATCCGGTTCAACGGCCGGTTTACTATATCAGCGAAGTACTTATCAAGTCAAAGCAATGGTATACTCATTGGCAGAAGCTGGTCTATGGGGTTTTTATGGCGAGTCGGAAGCTCAAACAATACTTTCAAGGCCATCCCATTACAGTGGTCAGTTCAGCTCCTTTGGGCGATATAATTCAGAACAGGGAGGCAACTGGCCGGGTTGCAAAGTGGGCAATTGAGCTTGGCCCGCACGGGTTGAAGTATATGCCTCAGACATCTATCAAGTCATAGGCACTTGTTGACTTCATCAATGATTGGACCGAGTTACAGGCTCCAGAGGACAAACCGGATAACACATACTGGACTATTCACTTTGATGGATCCAGGCAATTGGAGGGCTCGGGGGCTGGAGTTGTCCTTACTTCCCCTCGAGGTGATAAAATTCGTTATCTTCTCTGTTTAATGTTCCCCTATACTAACAATGCAGCTGAATACGAAGCTTTACTTCACGGTCTTCGTGTGGCCAAGGATATGAATTTAAGCCGAGTACGATGTTTTGGAGACTCTGATCTGGTGGCTCAGCAAGGTTCTGGCACTTGGGATTCTAAGGATCCACTCATGGCGGCTTACAGACGCGAGGTGGATATTGTGGCAGGTCACTTCAAAGGGTATCAGGTTGAGCATATTGATCGGCGCAAAAACGAAGCAGTAGATGCTTTAAGCCGGCTGGGATCTCAACGTAAACCGGTACCTCCCAATACCTTTTTGATATCTTGCATAACCCGTCTGTTAAGTTGCCTACAGAGGATGATTTAGTTGTTCCTAATCCGGAGGCCCAATTGGTGGCCGCTTTACATGTTGTTCCGGATTGGACGGTTCCATATTTGGCATATATGAACCGAGGCGAGTTATCAGACGATGAAGTCCTGGCCCGACAGATAGTCCGGCGATCCAAGTCCATGGTTATTCACAATGGCGAGTTACACCGCTGCAGCGTTTCAGGCGTATTCCAGCATTGTGTTTCTCCTGAAGAAGGCCAAGAGATTCTACGAGAAATTCATGAAGGGGATTGTGGTCATCATGCTGGTTCAAAGTCCCTGGTTGCTAAAGCTTTTTGTCATGGGTTTTACTGGTTGACAGCTCATGCTGATGCTGAGGATCTGGTAAAGCAGTGTGACGCTTGTCAGAAGTTTTCATGACGAGCTCATGTTCCGGCTCAAGAATTAAGGATGATTCCCATCACTTGGCCGTTTGCCACTTGAGGGCTTGATATGGTGGGGCCCTTTAAGCGCTCCAAGGATAAGAAGACCCACCTGTTGGTGGCGGTTGACAAGTTCACTAAATGGGTTGAAGCAGAGCCCGTCAGCAAGTGTGATGCAGCTACGTCGGTTCAATTTCTCAAAAAGATTATCTTCCGCTTTGGTTTTCCACACAGCATCATCATGGATAATGGTACAAATCTTTCTAAAGGTGAGATGGAGGATTTCTGTCAAATAGAGCACATCCGGCTTGATTTAGCATCTTTGGCACATCCCCAGTCCAATGGTCAAGCTAAGAGGGCGAATCAAGAAATCTTGAAGGGTATCAAGCCCCGGCTCATGGTTCCTTTAAAGCGGACGCCGAGTTGTTGGGTGGAAGAATTGCCTTCTGTGTTATGGAGCATCAACACCACCCCCAACAGATCAACGGGTTATACACCTTTTTTATGGTTTACGGTGTAGAGGCGGTCCTCCCAGGTGATATTCATCATGATTCGCCATGGGTTGCCAATTATGTTGAAGCGGACAATGAGCAAGCACGCCAGGAGGCGTTGGACCTGTTAGATGAAAAGCCGGACATGGCTCTGGCTCGTTCGGCGGTTTATCAGCAAGACCTGCGGCGTTATCACAACCGCCGGGTTAAAACAAGAACCTTTCAAGAAGGCGACTTGGTGCTCCGGCTCATCCAGGATCAGACCGATATGCACAAGTTATCCCCACCTTGCAAAGGACCCTTTGTGGTCAGCAAGAATTTACTTAACGGATCATACTACCTCATTGAGGTTCGAGACAACTCACGCAGTTCTGAGGAAGAGACCCGACGGCCGTGGAACATAGCTCTCCTTCGGCCTTACTATACTTAAGCCATACGCTTCTCTTATGTACATATTTCCACAATGTATATATTATGATCAATATAATAAACCGGCATCCTTGCTATAAGCAGGGCCTTTGCTGTTTTTTCTCAAATATCCTTTGAGTTACATGGGGGCTTCAGCTGACAAAGCGGAGTACTACCTGTTAAACTGGCTATCATGACACAATACAACTTGGGAGCTTCACACCCAAGGGGCCAAAGAGAGTCTGGATGTTACACAGCTCAAACATAGGCACCCATGAGCACAGCTCACAAAATTACTTGGGGGCTCTTTGTGTAAAGTAACATCGAGTTTGAAAGGACCCTTGTAATTGGGTATCGACCGACGGCTTGGAAGCCTGGTGTATTCACCTAAAACCCCGGGTTAACCTACCTTCATCAAGTAAGCCACTCCTATCCAGGTAATCCTGTCACAACCCGCCGAACATTTGACAAGTCAATCTTATACAGACCCTGAACTTGTCAAAGTTAAAACGACAATTGGTTAGTTGGAGGTCCATCTTAAAAGGCTTTGCAAGATGGTTTAACTTAGTGGCCTGGCAGCCCATGAAAAGCCTCGTATTTGGGCCTGGCAGCCCTCAAAAAGCCTCTACTACACGGTTTTATTTGCCTTTGTCAAGATTTTTCTCTTTGAATGAATTTTATGTTAAACCGGTGTTTCTTAACCTGGTATGGCTTTTTAGTCATCATAATAAACCGGTGTCTCTTAAACCCGGTATAACTTTTCAGTCATCATAATAACCCGGTGTTTGTTAACCCGGCTTGGATTTCAACTACAAGTTGTCAGACCATCTTATCAAACCGGTGTTTACAAAATCCATCCTGGCTTTCACTATATGTCGCTAGTTTGATCATCTGGTGTTTATCGTAACCCAGCATGGCTTATTACACAACATCATTACATGGTGAGAGTTATAACAGCTCAAGATTTGGGTCTTCACCCTTACTACAATAAAAGTTGGTTAACCAACTAAGTGATTTCATATCACAGGTATGAGTTATTTCATATTTATTCCGCTTTGGTTATTAGTCAGGCTTTATCTTGGGCATTATGACCCGTCCAGCGGTAAACCGCCAGGACAATTCTTTTTATGCAGATATCAGAATCGCATAAAAATTATCAAAGTGTAACCAAGCACAGCAAATATCATGACGGATCAACCAAAGTTATGTATCAGTGTCGAAGATTAAAGTACTTGCACTAGCCTATTACAAGGCGCTTTGACGCCCAAAATGCTGATTGTTCTTACACAACAAAATCTGTCAAAGTAACCCGAATGCCGGATTAAGACTCATTGCCAGGACGACGTGAAGTTGATGGATCTTCAGGCGCCGGTTCAACCTCCTCCTCTCCACCCAGAGGCTGGAAGTCAATGGTGGTCCAGTCAATCTGGGTTAGAGCCTGAAATACAGCTTCTTCACTTATCATATTGGACGGTTCAACATCAGGGGCGTAAGTGTGCTTACGGATTGGCGGGATAAGGTTTTGCGCTTCTGTCACAGTTGTATCAACCCGCTGGTTCCTTTTATCATAAAAGGACCGATGAACAGTCAAGTTAGCCTCTTCAGCCAGTTGACTTGATAGCGGACGCATCTCCTTTGTCAGGGCTTTGAGGGCTTCGTTGTCAAATGCTGACCCGTCTGCTTGTTCATCCGGAAATCCCTTGGCAATATCAACTGGATCCAAGTCAGATATCCATGCTTTGGCCCGAGTCAGTGCCAGTAAAGCGCCAGCCCTGGCAGCAGATCGCTTCACCGCTTCTATCTGAGCCGGTGTCATGGATAATCTTGCTAGTGTGTCCTTGATCAATATTGGTGTCGGTTTATTATATGAGACTGCACAGATAACCCGTTGGGCACCGGCGTATAATTGCTCAATCAAAGTGTACGCTGCCTTCAATTTCATCCGCATATCTGTGCCCAGCTGAGCAATGCGATTACCTGCAGTGTTTTAAGAATTCAATGTTAAACCGGCAGAGTTCAAGATATTTTCAAACCGGCTATGAAGAAGTACTTACCAAAGATTGCAGAAGTCATAGCATCCACTTGATGTTTTAGCCCTGTCAGCTCTTCCACCACCGGCTTAAGAGCTGCTTTGGCATCTTCAGCCCGCTTCAACAAAGCAGCCTTCTCAGTTTCCCAGTTGGTGCGTTCATTTTTGAAACCATCCTTCAATTACTCCATGGTTGTCAAAACACCCTTTAGCTCCTCTTTGGCTTTAGAGGTCTCTTCTTGCTGGGACTTGATGTTTTCTTGAAGGTCGGTGATTTGACATTCTTTGATAGTCTTCTCGGTCTGCAAAAGTCAGAAGATGAAGTTGTTAAAGTCCCAAGAAAATAACACGTTATGCACTCGGCACTTGGGGGCTAATGTGGATTGCTTTTTAAAAGTGCGTCTTTTCAAGTCCCAAGGCTCAATCCAGGTATTAAGCTTGGCACTTGGGGGCTAATGCACAATTGATCAGTTATAATTAAAGGCAATTAACAAGGACAGACAGTCTCGGTTTGTCTTCAAGAGACAAACCGGCCCTTGGGGGCTACTCAGTTGAAGTGCTCTTTATATCGAAGTCCCGGTTTATCTTCAAGAGATAACCCGGCCCTTGGGGGCTACAATGGAAGAGATATACAGAATAGAGTAAATTTCAAAGCGTTCTTGAAGATTACCTCATAACGTTCCTTCATCGGGTTCACCAAACCGGCTTGAAAGTCATGGCTGGTGTAAAGCCGGTTTAAAAATCCGGAATGAAGTTCCTCGGTGCTAAGGTTGATGAAGTTGGATAAATCAGTCTTCCCTTTCCCCTTGCCCATAGCAGTGAATTCCTCTTTGGCAGTATGTTTGGACAAGACAACGGGATTACCAGGACTAGTGTGACCCGTGCCAGTAATAACAACATCATCATCATCACCTTTTGGTGGACTTGGCAGATTGACGGTACCCATGGCTGGACTTGGCGGATTAGCAGCTGGGCTCGGCAGATCAGCAGTCGGGCTCGAAGGAGTAGCATGAGGGCTCGATGGATCAATATGAGTGGCCGGGTCAGCTTCCAGCGGATTAGCTTTAGTGTTCTCGCCTTGTGGGGCGGAATCATCCATAACATCAGTATTTCTACCGGTACCCTCAGGAGCCTTCTCCGGATCAACTTCACCAATAGGGGTACTGGTTTTAGCCTTCTTGCTCATACGGGCTTTGGCACTGTGATATCAAAACAAAGATTAGCACGGTAAACAGAACTATGAAGGAAAAATAGGAAGGGCAGTATACTTACCCAGGGACGGTTTTAAGGGGAGGCAGCTGAGTGGTTGATGAACCGCCAGATGAATTGGAAGACACCTGGTAATTTGGATCAGACGGATTGAGTGGGTATCGGAAGAAACCCTTCAAAGGATAAAGTTTTTTGGGAGAACAAGTAACCTCTGGACGACGTTTCCGGGTTAGTGTATCCGGTAAACCGGAAGAGGTGACTTGCTGGCCACTGTGCCGGGTTGTGCGACACCCTTCAGGTTGTTGTGTCTTCAAAGAAAATTTTGGATCCAAATAAGCAAGAGGGTGAGAGTATTTTACTTTTCGAACTGCACGGCAAAATCTTTGAACCGACACAAGATCTGAATCGGAGGAAAGAGAGATTACCTCAACATGGTCTGCACGGCTGGCCTCCGCATCATCCTGGGAATAGTCATCGTCAATAAGGTGTATGAAAAAGGAACCAAGCGAGTCAAGTTCTACCTCTTGAGCCGATTTGTCAATATCTTCTGGCGGATCAGAAGACTCGGTGGTTATCTTCTTGGCAGCTCTCTTTGTGACCTTGCTCTTCGCACGAGGAGCCCTAACCGGTTTATCTTGAGTTTTCCGCTTCCAGAAGGAATTATTTGCCTGTGAAATTAAAACAAAGGAGTATTAGCACATTATTAAAGCGGAGGCGGGTCAGTAAGCATTAAGTTAAACTTTGCCGCTGGCGGTTTGTTGAAGGTGCAAAAAGGTGGCAACCCAGTTTGGCTGCATGCAGCGATCGGTTCGTCAAGCATCTTCTTCACAGATTCAGTAACTTCATCATCCGTCATTACCATTTCATAATATCGTTGAGGATCCTTGATGTTGCCAGTATATTCATGCATTAATCTGGGGTGACGACTTAAAGGCAGAATACCCCAAGAAACCCAGCAGCGGACGAGATCAATACCAATCAAACCGTTGGCCAGGAGAGCCTGGAGCTTGGCAAGTTGAGGTGCATAAGTTTGCCGTTCTTTGGCAGTTAATCATTGAGGTAACGGGTGGCTATTGCTAAGCCGGTGAGGGCGGTAACCCGGCAAAGGATTTTCTCCAGCAGGGGCAGTGTTCTGGCAATAAAACCAAGTTTGGTTCCAATCTTTGGGATGGCTGTGGTGTTTTGCATGAGGGAAATCAACTTCTTTTCTCTTCTGGATTGATACCCCACCAAGTTCCATGTTGGGACCATCAGAGAACTCCGTGCAGCGGTTTAAATGGAAAAAATCCCGAAAAAGCTCCACAGATGGTTCTTCTTGAAGGTAAACCTCACAGAACACTTGAAAATTGCATATATTGAACACGGAATTCGGTCCAATATCTTGTGGATGGAGTTGAAATCTCACAAGGACATCCCGGAAATTTTTTGATCCGGGCGGGCTGAATCCCCGGCCTAAGTGTTGCATAAATATAATCACCTCTCCATCTTGAGGCTCAGGAGGGCACTTAGGGCCAGGGACTCGCCAATGAAGGACCCTTTTTGAGGCTAAAGTGCCAGTGGTAACATACCCATTGATTTGTGTCTCCGTGATCTGGGACGGAACCCAGTTGCAAGCAGAGAATTGTTTGGTCATCTTGGAAAGCAAACTGTAAAGGAAAAATGAAGGCCGGTTTACGATTGACGGTTCAAGTGCACTAATCAGTGTTAAACCGAGAATTTGATCAAAGCATACATGTGAGATAAACCAGAAATTACTATTCAAGTCAAGATGGCGGTTTAAGTGAGGGCTAATGGCATATGGCAGATTGTCAACTACTAAAAGTTAAACCGCCCTTAGGTGGAAGAGCTAGAGCTGAAAATCTACTAAGTGTTGACAGAAATAGGTTTCACAAAATGATAGTATAAATTTGGATCTACCGTGGTTCAGTAAGAAAATTATTCTGAGCCCTAAAATGGCGATGACAGAACACCATAAGTCGAGAAGGGAACTATCAAGGCAAGAGGAGATACTACGGCGAGGTAAACTAAAATTACAAACTTTGGCCGCCAGAGGATGATGATAAGTTCATCTAGTTTCAACAGTAAGCAAAAAGGCAGCAAGCAAAGATGAACACTTATGAACACGGATGAACGCAGAAACCCTAAATACAGATCTAGGGTTGAAAGGAGGAGGCTTACCAGATGCGCATGGATAGCAGAGAAGAGCTGCAGGTTTCTAGTATGATCAAGTTGATGCAGAGGCCTTTATCGATGCAGTGCTCGAAGGTTGAGGGCGGTGGCGGAGCTTCAGAGCTTGAGCGTCGCGAGGAGGAATAAGAGGCACGGAAGGGGAAGAAAGAAAGGACCCCTGAGCCTATTTATAAGGCAAGGGGATAAATGGTAGGCGCGAGAGTCAAGGAGCCTGAAGCGGCAAAAGTGGGCGCGGCTGTCGCCTCGATCTTCGGGACACCATTAATGAAGGGAATATTTTTAATCCTTTTATACAGAGATGACGTCATGATGATACGTTGCTGTGTCCAGAGGATGACGTCACGGCTGTTTAACAAAGTTTACAGGAGAAGACATCATGGCGGTTTACAAGAAATATAAGGAGATGTTCACACAATTTCTTTAAGTATTGAAGATTGACATGAACAGGTTCAAATCAACCTCGGGCCTAATGTTGGGGATATAACTACTGAGTGTAAACCGCCCAGGAGGGGCCAGTTCACCTTCAACTATATTGAAGCCTACGAAGACCCAGAAGATGGCGCTTTACTAATGAAGCTTAGAGGCCCGGAGCCCAAAGGCGGATTAGGGCCCATAGTGGTAAACCGCCATGGTTATGTAACTTGTATTGTAAGTTAGGAAAGGAGAGACCGAGCCGAACACTTGTATGAGCCGGCCTCGGGACTCTGGAAACCGGTCGGGTGTCAACCCATGTATATAAGGGGACGACCCGGCGGCGGTTCAGGGGCAAGAAACAACAACTCGAGACCCAGGCAAAGGTATTGGCTCCCTGGTCATCGAAACCCAATCAATCCCATCACAACTAGACGTAGGCTTTTACCTTCATCGAAGGGGCCGAACTCGTATAAAAACTCCTGTGTCCTTTGTCCAGTTTAACCCCTACAAGCTAACCCGTCGTGATGGCTCCACGACTAAGTCCTTCCATGAGGACATCTGACGTGTTAATTCCATGACAGGTCCAATGCAGGTTCCGGCTCGGGCTCAGGCTCTGGAGTGGATGCTTGGCCTTGATGAGCGTACACCGCTTCCGGTGTGACAAGATAATTATCTGCAGTCAAATCAAACAACAGAGGTGCAGGCAGAATAATAGTCTCATTGTGTTTCTTGTTAAATCTCAAGTTATACAGGAGCATCTTATCATCATTATGAACAATAAACCCATGTGCTACCATGCTCCTGTAATCTAAAATGTAAGGAGGCAATATTGTCTCCTCTTTCTCATAGTGCCTAATAGGTATCTCAAAATATTTAGCGAGACGTCCAGCATAGATACCTCCAAGGCTTGGGCCTTTTGTACGATTCAGGTTTAAACGTTTAGCAATAACTGCACCCATACTAAAACTGTTATCACAAAACAAGGCATGGAAAAGTATAATAATATCTAGAATGCTGAAGTTTCCACTATTTCCACGACCAATCAAGCATCTACTAGCAAATATGGCAAAGTAGCGTAAAACAGGAAAGTGTATGCTAGAGATTCTCGCATCGGAACCCTTCTTTGGATCCCCTACAGTGATAGTGTTAACAAAGCCATCCACATCCCTAGGATGTGGTTCATCTAATTTTCCCTCAAAGGGTATCCTACATACGGCACAAAAATCACGTAAAGATATTTCCCTGAATTCATCATATAAATGAAATGATACTGAAGGCGATGACTTCTTAGGATAATAATAAAAGTTTTGCATGAAGGTATTGGTAAGTAAGAGATAGTGATCGATCCGGTCGTGGAGGAAATTGGTGAGGCCTGCATTCTCGATCAAAGAATAAAAATCTTCATAAATTCTAGCTTCTCTAAAGAAATCATCGCATGGCCATTCACACGGCCGTACTTCCGCTATGCGAGGAAGATTATACTTGGCCTTTTCCTTCTCTTTAGCTTGTTTTTCCTGGGAGCCTTGGCTAGAAGAGCCCCTCAAATATCTCTTTAACATTTTCTGAAAATTTCTGAAATTTTAGTAACTTCAAAATAAAAGTGAAAACAACTAAACAGGATTGATAGCAACTACTCCTACAAGTGCCTAGAGCCTATATCATGCATTAAAATTACTTGGGACCTCATAAATTTAACATGCAAGTTCAAGAACAGGGTCACCAAGGCAGCAAGGATTTGCAATGAATAAATCACTAGAACAAAAACTACTAAGACCAATGGAGGAGTCACATACCAAGCAACAATCTCCCAAAGCAGTTTTGTGAATGGAGCTTTGAGCAAGGAGGTCAAAAATCGTAGCAAAATGAGCTAGAACCCGTGCTTGAGCTGGATGGGGATTTTTTTGGGAAGAAGATGGAGTGTGTGGGTGCTGGCATAAGTGGAGGGGGGCCACCAGGGGCCCACGAGACAGGGGGGCGCGCCTAGGGGGTGTGGGCGCGCCGTCCACTCTCGTGGCCTGGTGCTTGCCCCTCCTGCAGTGATTTTAGTGCCTAAAATCCTCAAATATTCCATAAAAATCATACTAAATTTGCAGGGTATTTGGAGCATTTTTATTTTCGGGTTATTTTTCATTGCACGGGTAATTCAGAAAACAGACAGATAATACTATTTTTGCTTTATTTATTTTAAATAACAGAGAGTAAAAAAGAAAGTACAGAAGGTTGTGCCTTCTAGTTTCATCCATCTCATGATCATCAAAAATGAATCCACTAACAAGGTTGATCAAGTCTTGTTAACAAACTCATTCCGAATAACACGGAACCGAAGAAATTTCAAAGTGACACTAGGTTACTTCAATGGGGATATGAACATCCCCAATAATAAGAATATCATACTTTTTCTTGACAGTAGCGAGAGGAAATTCAAAAGCTCCAATAATGATTGATGGAATTTTCTCGATAGAATTTATGCTATGAACTTGAGGTTGTTTCCTCGGAAAATGTACCGTATGCTCATTTCCATTAACATGAAAGGTGACATTGCCTTTGTTGCAATCAATAACAGCTCCTGCAGTATTCAAAAAGGGTCTACCAAGGATAATAGACATATTGTCGTCCTCAGGAATATCAAGAATGATGAAGTCTGTTAAGATAGTAACATTCACAACAACAACAGGCACGTCCTCACAAATGTCGACAGGTATAGTAGTTGATTTATCAGCCATTTGCAAGGATGTCTCAATGGGTGTCAACTTACATAATTCAAGTCTATGGTACAAGGAAAGAGGCATAACACTAACACCGGCTCCTAAATCACATAAAGCAGTTTTAACATAATTTCTTTTTATGGAGCATGGTATAGTGGGTACTCCGGGATCACCAAGTTTCTTAGGTATTCCACCCTTAAAGGTATAGGTGGCAAGCATGGTGGAAATCTAAGCTTCATGTATTTTCCTCTTATTAGTGATGATATCTTTCATATATTTAGAATAAGGGTTTGTTTTAAGCATATCAGTTAAGCGCATGCATAAGAAAATAGGTCTAATCATTTCAGCAAAACGCTCAAAGTCCTCATCATCCTTTGTCTTGGATGGTTTAGGAGGAAAGGGCATGGGTTTCTGAACCCATGGTTCTCTTTCTCTACCATGCTTTCTAGCAACAAAATCTCTCTTATCATAACGTTGGTTTCTTGATTATGGGTTATCAAGACCAACAGCAGGTTCAATTTCTATATCATTGTTATTATTAGGTTGAGCATCTACATGAACATCATTATTAACATTATCATCAGGTTCATGTTCATCTCTGGATTGTGTTTCAGCATCAGAGACAGAAGTATTATTAGGATTGTCAGGTGTTTCTACATTAGGTTCACTAGAAGCATGCAAAGTCCTATCATTTTTCTTTTTCTTCTTCTGAGAAGAACTAGGAGCATCTTGATTATTATTCTGAGAATCTTGTTCAATTCTCTTAGGGTGGCCTTCAGGATACAAAGGTTCATGAGTCATTTTACCAGTTCTAGTAGCCACTCTAACAGCAAAGTCATGTTTATTATTTAGTTCAACTAGCAATTCATTCTGAGATTTAAGTACTTGTTTAGCTTGAGTAGCAACGATAGAAGCATGTTTACTAGTGAGTTTAAGTTCACCTTTAACTCTAGCTATATAATCATTCAAGCGTCCTATCATATAGGCATTATTCTTCAATTGTATACTAACATAATCATTTAAATTTGCTTGTTTGTCCATGAAATCATCAAATTCATCTAAGCATGGACTATGAAATTTAGTAGATGGGATTTTATCTTTATCATACCTATAGAGAGAATTTACCTTCACTACCTGTGTCGGGTTATCAAGACGATGTGATTCTTCAACAGGCGGTATATTAAGACCATGTATTTCTTCAATAGGAGGTAAATTCTTAACGTCTTCAGCTTTAATACCTTTCTCTTTCATTGATTTCTTTGCCTCTTGCATATCTTCAGGACTAAGAAATAGAACACATCTCTTCTTCGGAGTAGGTTTAGTAATAGGCTCAAGAGTTGGCTCAATTAGTTCAGGAATTGGCTTGGGAATTGGCTCAGGAATTGCCTCAGGAATTGGCTCAGGAAGAGTCCAATTGTTCTCATTAGTCAACATATTGTTCAATAATAATTCAGCTTCGTCAACTGTTCTTTCCCTGAAAACACAACCAGCACAACTATC
This sequence comes from Triticum dicoccoides, assembly GCF_002162155.2. Taxonomy (NCBI): domain Eukaryota; kingdom Viridiplantae; phylum Streptophyta; class Magnoliopsida; order Poales; family Poaceae; genus Triticum; species Triticum dicoccoides. The sequence continues at coordinate 662,661,826 of NC_041385.1, read as the reverse complement.
CAAGTGGTCCTTGGAAGCATCAGTTAGTCCATTATAGAAGATATCAAGTATTTCATTTTTCTTAAGGGGTTGATCAGGAAAAGCATTAAGTAATGAAGAAGCCTCCCCCAAGCTTGTGGGAGACTCACTTCTTCGATTTGCACAAAATTATATATTTCCCGCAAGGCAACTTGTTTCTTATGAACAGGAAAATACTTAGCAGAGAAGTAATAAATCATATCCTGGGGACTACACACACAACCAGGATCAAGAGAATTAAACCAAGTCTTAGCATCACCCTTTAATGAGAATGGAAATATCTTAAGGATATAACAATAGCAAGACGTCTCATCATTAGTAAACAGAGTGGGTATATCATTTAACTTGGTAAGATGTGCCACAACAGTTTTAGATTCAGTGCCATAGAAAGGATCGGATTCAACTAAAGTAATAATCTCAGGATCAACAGTGAATTCATATTCCTTATCAGTAACAAAGATAGGTGAAGTGGCAAAAGCAGGGTCATGTTTAATTTTAGCATTTAAAGTCTTTTGTTTCAGCTTAGCTAACAATTTCTTAAGATCTGATCTATCATTGCAAGCAAGAAAGTCTCTAGCAGTTTTTTCATCCATAACATAACCCTCAGGAACAACAGGCAATTCATAATCGTTCGGAGAACTATCATCATCACTACCATCAATAATTTCATTCTCAATAATTTCATTCTTTCTAGCCTTAGTAAGTTGTTCATCAAGAAATTCACCTAATGGCACAATAGTATCAAGCATAGAAGTAGTTTCATCATAAGTATCATGCATAGCAGAAGTGGCATCATCAATAACATGCGACATATTAGAATTCATAGCAGTAGCAGGTTTAGGTGTCGCAAGCTTATTCATAACAGAAGGAGAATCTAATGCAGAGCTAGATGGCAGTTCCTTACCTCCCCTCGTAGTTGAGGGATAACTTTTAGTTCTTTGATCTTTCAAGTTCTTCATAGTGATCAGCAGATATAAATCCCAAGTGACTCAGAGAATAGAGCTATGCTCCTCGGCAACGGCGCCAGAAATTAGTCTTCATAACCCACAAGTGTAGGGGATCGCAACAACTTTCGAGGGTAGAGTATTCAACCCAAATTTATTGATTCGACACAAGGGGAACCAAAAAATATTCTTGAGTATTAGCAGTTGAGTTGTCAATTCAACCACACCTGGATAACTTAGTATCTGCAGCAAAGTATTTAGTAGCAAAGTAGTATGATAGTAATGGTAATGATAGCAAAACTAATATTTTTGGGTTTTGTAGTGATTGTAACAATAGCAACAGAAAAGTAAATAAGCGAAGGACAGTATATGAAAAGCTCGTAGGCAATGGATCAGTGATGGATAATTATGTCGGATGCGATTCCTCATGTAATAGCTATAACATAGGGTGACACAGAACTAGCTCCAATTCATCAATGTAATGTAGGCTTGTATTTCGAATATAGTCATACGTGCTTATGGAAAAGAACTTGCATGACATCTTTTGTCCTACCCTCCCGTGGCGGCGGGGTCCTAGTGGAAACTAAGGGATATTAAGGCCTCCTTTTAATAGAGAACCGTACTAAAGCATTAACACATGGTGAATACATGAACTCCTCAAACTACAGTCATCACCGAGAAGTATCCCGATTATTGTCACTTCGGGGTTGTCGGATCATAACACATAATAGGTGACTATAGACTTGCAAGATAGGATCAAGAACACACATATATTCATGAAAACATAATAGGTTCAGATCTGAAATCATGGCACTCGGGCCCTAGTGACAAGCATTAAGCATAGCAAAGTCATAGCAACATCAATCTCAAAACATAGTGGATACTAGGGATCAAACCCTAACAAAACTAACTTGATTACATGGTAAATCTCATCCAACCCATCACCATCCAGTAAGCCTACAATGGAATTACTCACGCACGATGGTGAGCATCATGAAATTGGTGATAGAGGATGGTTGATGATGACGACGGCGACGAATCCCCCTCTCCGGAGCACCGAACGGACTCCAGATCAACCCTCCCGAGAGAGATTAGGGCTTGGCGGCGGCTCCGTATCGTAAAACACGATGAAACTTCCTCTCTGATTTTTTTTCTTCGCGAGACGGAATATATGGAGTTGGAGTTGAGGTCGGCGGAGCCTCCGGGGGCCCACGAGACAGGGGGCGCGCCCAGGGGGGAGGCGCGCCCCCACCCTCGTGGACAGGGTGTGGGCCCCCTGGTCTCGATTCTTTCGCCAGTATTTTTTATATTTTATGAAACTTTTCTCTGAGGATTTTTAGGTCATTCCGAGAACTTTTGTTTTCTACACATGAAACAACATCATGGTAATTCTGCTGAAAACAGCGTCAGTCTGGGTTAGTTTTATTCAAATCATGCAAGTTAGAGATTAAAACAAGGGCAAAAGTGTTTGGAAAAATAGATACATTGGAGACGTATCATAAGGCTGATGGTAGCTCGGAGTTTGCGGCTAACACCAGTGCGCAGGGCAACAACCAACGACGTAAGGGGAGGCCACCTCCTCAGTCAGGCGGGTCAGGTCCCACCTAGATCAGTTGCTAAATGAGCCATGTCCAAGGCACGGTACTCAGCAGAAACCAACCACTCATCTATGGAAGGATAGCATGATCATGAAGGCTTTCAAAAATTCTAACATGTTTGACGGCAATAACGGGCCGGGCGGCGACTCAGGCGGCGACATTTTGCATGGCCAGGGTTATGGAGGTGGCGGCTCTAATTCCGGTTTTCAGGGCCACCAAAGTAACCAGGCGATATAACCAAGGCAACCAGCAATCTGGCCAAGGGGGTCAGCAGCAGCAGCAATCCGGGTATCAAAAGTCATCCAAAACAATTGAACAGTGGGCAGTATCACGTCTTCACCACAAGTTTACATAAACGGGACCAGAAGCTTCATAAGAGGGTACTGAACGCCGTTGAGCCGGCAGTTCCCCAGTATTTGCGATGGTTTGAGCAGCCCATTATGTGGAGTCGGGCAGATCACCGCCCCGGGTTGACAACCCGGGTCACTTGGCTTTGGTGGCGGCACCTCAAGTTGGGGGGTACAAGTTTACTAAGGTACTCATGGATGGAGGCAGCAGCATCAACATCCTTTATTATGAGACCTTCAGTCGTATGGGGTTAACTGATAAGAATCCCAAGCAGTCCAATACTGTTTTTCACGGCGTGGTTCCTGGTAAGTCGGCATACCCAGTGTGCAAGATCAAGCTGGAAGTAGCCTTCGTAGATAAGCACGATTCCAGGGCTGAGAAGTTAACCTTTGAAGTGGTAAAACTCAAGAGTCCATATCATGCTCTGTTTGGATGGACGGCTTACGCCAAGTTCATGGCGCGACCGTGTTATGTTATCTGCAGCTCAAAATTCCGGGTTACAAGGGGACCATAACGGTTCATGGAAGCCAGAAAGTAGCCTTGGAGTGTGAAGAAGGAGATGCGGCTTATGCTGAGTCGGTCCGTGCAGCGGAAGAGTTGAAGTTTTAAAAGGATAATGTTGATCCGGCTGATATGACATCTTTAAAAAAACGTACTACAGAGCATGACCCGGTGATGAAGTTTAAATCGGCCGATGACACAAAGCTTGTTGATTTTGTTCCTGGCGATTCATCCAAACAGTTCAGTATCAATGCTAATCTGGATCCCAAATAGGAAAGTGCGCTCATCGAGTTCATTTGTGAGAACCGGGACATCTTTGCATGGAAACCTTCTGACATGTTGGGTGTACCGAGAGAACTAGCTGAGCACACTCTCAATATTGATCCTAAGTTTAAACCGGTCAAGTAGTTTCTCCGGCCGTTTAATGAGGAGAGGCATAAGGCCATTGGTGAGGAGGTGGCCCGGCTCTTGGCAGCTGCGTTCATTATTGAAGTATTTCATACTGAGTGGTTAGCTAACCCGGTGTTAGTGCTCAAGAAGAACGGCACTTGGCGTATGTGTGTGGATTACACGGACTTAAACAAGGCTTGTCCGGTTGATCCCTTTGCTCTCCCTTGTATTGATCCAATCATTGATGCTACAACGGGTTGTGAGCGTTTGAGTTTTTTGGATGCTTATTCTGGATATCATCAAATTAAGATGGCAGTTAACGACCAGGAGAAGACAACTTTTATTACTCCCTTTGGAGCCTTATGCTATGTTTCTATGCCTTTTGGGCTCAAGAGTGCCCAGGCGACTTATCAGCGTTGTGTGCAGAATTTCCTTCATACTCAGATTGAGCGCAATGTTCATGCTTATGTGGATGATATTGTGGTGAAGTCCAGAGAGAAGGAAACACTGATAGATGATCTAAAGGAGACCTTTGATAATCTCCGGGACTATAATATGATGCTTAACCCGGCCAAGTGTGTCTTTGGTGTGCCAGCAGGCAAGCTCTTTAGATTTTTGATTTCTAACAGAGGCATTGAGGCTAACCCGGAGAAGATCAAAGCTATTATCTCTTTGGAAAAACCCAAGTGTATTAATGATGTTCAGCGTTTGGCGGGTCGTATTGCTGCTATAAGCCGGTTCATAAGCCGGTTAGGCGAGAAGGCCATACTACTGTATCAAATGATGAAGAAGACAAACGACTTCGTCTGGAGTGATGATGCTAACGCTGCCTTTGAGGATTTGAAGAGACAACTAGCTGAGCCGCCGGTCCTTGCTGCTCCCATTGATAAGGAGCCCTTATTGTTATATGTGGCCGCTAACACACGTGCTTTAAGTGTGGCCATCGTGGTGGAGCGCAAGGAGGCTGGTAAGGAGCACCTGGTTCAAAGGCCGGTTTACTACATCAGTGAGGTGCTTATTGAGTCCAACAGAGGTACCCACATTGGCAGAAGCTTGTTTATGGGATGTTCATGGCCAGCCGGAAGCTTAAACAATATTTTCTGGGTCATCCCATCACTGTGGTCAGTTCTTCTCCTTTAGGGGATATCATCCAAAATAGAGAGGCCACAGGACGAGTCGCCAAGTGGGCTATTGAGCTTGGCCCTCACGGTTTAAAGTATGTGCCACGCACTGCTATCAAGTCTCAAGAACCGGTGGATTTCATTGATAACCCGCAAGTATAGGGGATCGCAACAGTTTTTGAGGGTAGAGTATTCAACCCAAATTTATTGATTCGACACAAGGGGAGCTAAAGAATATTCTCAAGTATTAGCAGTTGAGTTGTCAATTCGACCACACCTACATAACTTACTATCTGCAGCAAAATATTTAGTATCAAAGTAGTACGGAAGTAACGGTAAAGATAGCAAAAGTAACAATAGCAGTTTTGTAGTAATTATAATAGTAGCAACGGCAAAGTAACTAAGCAAAGCACAATATGTGAAAATCTCGTAGGCATTGGATAGGTGATGGATAATTATGTCGGATGCGATTCCTCATGTAATAGTTATTACATAGGGTGACACATAACTAGCTCCAGTTCATCAATGTAATGTAGGCACGTATTTCGAATATAGTCATATGTGCTTATGGAAAAGAACTTGCATGACATCTTTTGTCCTACCCTCCCGTGGCAGCGGGGTCCTAATGGAAACTAAGGGATATTAAGGTCTCCTTTTAATAGAGAACCGGACCAAAGCATTAACACTTAGTGAATACATGAACTCCTCAAACTACGGTCATCACCGGTAAGTATCCCGATTATTGTCACTTCGGGGTTAACGAATCATAACACATAATATGTGACTATAGACTTGCAAGATAGGATCAAGAACTCACATATATTCATGAAAACATAATAGGTTCAGATCTGAAATCATGGCACTCGGGCCCTAGTGAACAGCATTAAGCATAGCAAAGTCATAGCAACATCAATCTCAGAACATAGTGGATACTAGGGATCAAACCCTAACAAAACTAACTTGATTACATGGTAAATCTCATCCAACCCATCACCGTCCAGCAAGCCTACGATGGAATTACTCACGCACGGTGGTGAGCATCATGAAATTGGTGATGGAGGATGGTTGATGATGACGACGACGACGGATTCCCCTCTCCGGAGCCCCGAATGGACTCCAGATCAGCCCTCCTAAGAGAGTTTAGGGCTTGGCGGTGGCTCCATATCGTAAAACGTGATGAATCCTTCTTCTCTTGTTTTTTTCTCCGCGAAAGCAAATATATGGAGTTGGAGTTGAGGTCGGTGGACGTCCAGGGGGGCCACAAGGCAGGGGGCGCGCCCCCCACCCTCCCAATCATTTCATCATATATCATCATCATTGCCTTTCACTTGCACGACCGAATGGTGTGGATAATAATAATACTGCACGTGCACTGGACTAAGCTGGAATCTGTAGGCATTCATTTCAAGAGAAAAGGCAAAGTAACATGGGCTCTTGGTTAAAGTAAATCAATAATGCATATGAGAGCCACTTAGAGATTTTCATAATGGTCTTCTCCTCTCAACCCCCAAAGGAAAAGAAAAGAAATAAAACTATTTACACCGGAAAGCTCCCAACAAGCAAAAAGAAGAACGAGTCGTTTTGAGTTTTCTTTTAATTACTACTACTATAGCATAGAAAAATAAACTAGCTAAAAGCTATTACTATTTTTTTGGTTTTTCTTAAGGTTTACGAAACACACAAGAAGAAAGCAGGAAAATAAAATAAACTAGCATGGATAGTACAATGAAAGAGTATGAGCACCGACACTAGAATGAGTGGGTGAATATGAATGTAAAGTCGGTGAGGAATACGTACTCCCCCAAGCTTATGCTTTTGGCCTAAGTTGGTCTATGGCCATGGATCAGAGCTACTCCCTCTGGTGTGTACTCAGGAGTATCATCTGGGTACCACTGGCTGGCAAACTCCTCCGGATTCCACTGATAAAAGGATGGTCGATAAGGGTCAAGTTGTGGTTCCGGCTCAGGCTCTGGGGCTGATGTCTGGCCTCGGTAAGCATGAACAGCCGCCGGTAAGACGAGAAACGTGCCTGAAGATAAATCAAACAAAGAGGGTGCAGGCAGGATAATAGTTTCACTATGTTTCTTATCAAACCTCATATTTAAGCATATTATCATCATTTGTAACAATAAATTCATGTGCTACCCTGCTCATGTAATCTAGAAAAGTAGGGGGCAACAGTTTTTCTTCTTTCTCAAAATGCCTAATGGGTATCCTGAAATGTTTAGCGAGGCGTGAAGCATAGATACCTCCAAAAATGGGGCCCTTTGTATAGTTCAGGCTTAATCGTCTAGCAATAATAGCACCCATATTAAAAGAATTATCATGAAATAAAGCATGGAGCAAAATGATAATATCAGGAACACTAAGGTTTCCACAGTTTCCGCGACAAATTAAGCATCGACCAACAAATATTGCAAAGTAGCATAAAACAGGAAAATGTATGCTAGTTATTCTTGCATCGGAAACCTTCCTAGTTTCCCCTACAGTGATAGTGTCAATAAATACTTCCACATCTTTATGATGTGGTTCCTCTAAGCTGCCCCCAAAGGGTATCTTGCAAACCGTGCAAAATTCATATAGTGACATCTCCCTAGCTATCAACATCATATAATTTAAACTCTACTGAAGGAGGTGATTTCTTAGGATAAAAGTAGAAATTTTGCACGAAAGTATTGGTGAGTAAGAGATACTGTTCAAGTTGGTCATGGAGGAAGTCGGTGAGGCCCGCATTATCAACCAAAGAATAGAAATCATCATATATCCCGGTTGCTCTCAAGAAATCATCACAAGGCCATTCACACGGTCGTACTTCCGCCACACGAGGAAGATTATACTTGGGCTTTTCATTCTCCTTAGCTTGTTTATCCTTAGAGCCTTAGCTAGAAGAGCCCCTCAAGAAGAATATCTTCATCTTTTTCTGAAAATAATTGAAATTTTTAGTGACTCAAAATAAAAGTGAAACAAACTTAATGAAACTGATAGCAACTACTCCCACAAGTGCCTAGAGCCTCTATCATGCATTAGAATTACTTGGGACCTCATATATTTAACATGCAAGCTCAAGAACAGGGTCACCTAAGCAGCAAGAAACTGCAATGAATAAAGCACTAGAACAAAAACTAATTGGATCATTGGAGGAGTCACATACCAAAGAACAATCCCCCAAAGGAAGTTTTGTGAATGGAGGTTTGAGCAAGGAGATCGAAAATGGCAGCAAAACGAGCTAGAACTCGTGCTTGAGCTGGATAGTGATTTTTTGGGAGGAAGAAGGAGTGTGTGGGTGCAGGAATAAGTGGAGGGGAGCCACCATGGGCCCACGAGGCAGGGGGCGTGCCTTGGAGGGGTGGGCGCGCCCTGGACCCTCGTGGCCAGGTGCTTGATCCCCCTGCTGTGTTCTCAGTGCCAGATATTCTCAAATATTCCAGAAAAAATCATATTAAATTGGCATGGCATTTGGAGAACTTTTATTTTCGGGATATTTTTTATTGCATAGATAATTCAGAAAACAGACATAATATAATATTTCTACTTTATTTATTCTAATTAACAGGAAGTAAAGAGAAGGGTACAAAAGGTTGTGCCTTCTAACTTCATCCATCTCATGCTCATCACAAGGAATCCACTAACAAGGTTGATCGAGTCTTGTTAACAAACTCATTCCGAATTGCATGAAACCGGAGAAATTTCAGAGTGACACTAGGTTACCTCAACGGGGATATGAACATCCCCAATAATAAGAATATCATACTTTTTCTTTGCAGTAGGAAGAGGAAATTCAAAACCTCCAAATATAATTGATGGAATTTTTCCAATAGAATTTATGATGTGAACTTGAGGTTGTTTCCTAGGAAAGTGCACCGTATGCTCATTACCATTAACATGGAAGATGACATTGCCTTTGTTGCAATCAATAACAGCACCTGCAGTATTTAAAAAGGGTCTACCAAGGATAATCGACATACTGTCATCCTGAGGAATATCAAGAATGAGAAAGTCTGTTAAGATAGTAACATTCGCAACAACAACAAGCACGTCCTCACAAATACCAGTAGGTATAGCAGTTGATTTATCGGCCATTTGCAAAGATATCTCAGTAGGTGTCAACTTATTTAATTCAAGTCTATGATATAAGGAAAGAGGCATAACACTAACCCCGGCTCCTAAATCACATAAATCAGTTTTAACATAATTTCTTTTAATGGAGCAGGGTATAGTGGGTACTCTGGGATCACCAAGTTTCTTTGGTATTCCACCCTTAAAGGTACAGTTGGCAAGCATGGTGGAGATTTCGGCTTCTTGTATTTTCCTTTTATTCGTAATGATATCTTTCATGTATTTAGCATAATGGTTCGTCTTAAGCATATCGGTTAAGCGCATACGTAAGAACATAGGTCTAATCATTTCAGCAAAGTGCTCAAAGTCCTCATCATCCTTTTTCTTGGATGGTTTAGGAGGAAAAGGCATGGGTTTCTGAACCCATGGTTCTCTTTCCCTACCATGCTTCCTAGCAACAAAGTCTCTCTTATCATAACGTTGATTTCTTAATTGCGGGTTATCAAGATCAACAGCAGGTTCAATTTCTATATCGTTGTTATTGCTAGGTTGAGCATCTTCATGAACATCATTGTTAGCCTTATCATTAGGTTCATGTTCATCTCCAGATTGTTTTTCAGCATCAGAGATAGACATATCATTAGGATTCTTAGGTGTTTCTACAATAGGTTCACTAGAAGCATGCAAAGTCCTATAATTTTTCTTTTTCCTCTTTTTAGAAGGACTATGAGCATCTAAATTGTTTCTCTAAGAATCTTGCTCAATTCTCTTAGGGTTGCCTTCAGGATACAAAGGTTCCTGAGTCATTTTACCAGTTCTAGTAGCCACTCTAACAGCAAAGTCATGTTTATTATTAAATTCATCAAGCAATTCATTCTGAGCCTTAAGTACTTGTTCTGCTTGAGTGGTGACCATAGAAACATGTTTACTAGTGAGTTTAAGTTCACCCTTAACTCTAGACATATAATCACTCAAGTGTCCAATCATATAAGAATTATTTTTCAATTGTCTACTAACATAGTCATTGAAATTTCTTTGTTTATCCATAAAATCATCAAATTCATCTAGGCACTAGCTGGCAAACTGGTAGACGGGATTTAAAGTTTATCATATCTATAAAGAGAGTTTACCTTCACTACCTGTGTCGGGTTATCAAGACCTTGTATTTCTTTAGGTGGTATATTGAGGCCATGAATTTCTTCGACAGGAGGTAAATTTTAAACATCTTCAGCTTTAATACCTTTCTCTTTCATAGATTTCCTTGCCTCTTGCATATCTTCAGGACTCAGAAATAGAACACCTCTTTTCTTGGGAGTTGGCTTAGGAGTTGGTTCAAGAGGTGCCCAATTGTTTTCATTGGCCAACATATTATTCAATAGCAATTCAGCTTGGTCGACTGTCCTTTCCCTGAAAACACAACCAGCACAACTATCCAGGTGGTCCCTGTAAGCATCGGTTAGTCCATTATAGAAGATATCAAGTATTTCATTTTTCTTAAGAGGATGATCAGGAAAAGCATTAAGTAATCGGAGAAGCCTCCCCCAAGCTTGTGGGAGACTCTTTTCTTTGATTTGCACAAAATTATATATTTCCCTTAAGGCAGCTTGTTTCTTATGAGCAGGGAAATATTTAGCAGAGAAGTAGTAAATCATATCGTGGGGACTATGCACACAAACAGGATCAAGAGAATTGAACCATGTCTTTGCATCACCCTTTAATAAGAAAGGAAATATTTTAAGGATATAATAATAGCAAGATTTCTCATCATTAGTAAATAGGGTGGCTATATCATTTAACTTAGTAAGATGTGCCACTACAGGTTCAGATCCATTGCCATAAAAAGGATCAGATTCAACCAAAGTAATTCTCTCAGGATCAACAGAGAATTCATAATCCTTATCAGTAACAAAGATAGGTGAGGTAGCAAAAGCAGGGTCATGTTTCATTCTAGCATTCAGAGTCTTTTGTTTCAGCTTAGCTAATAATTTCTTAAGGTCTGATCTATCATTGCAAGCAAGAAAATCTCTAGAAGTTTCTTCATCCATAACATAACCCTCAGGAACAACAGGCAATTCATAATCGTTTGGAGAACTATCATCATCACTATCATCAATATTATCAGTTTCAATAATTTCATTCTCCCTAGCCCTTGCAAGTTGTTCATCAAGAAGTTCACCTAATGGCACAGTAGTATCAAGCATAGAAGTAGTTTCATCACAAGTATCATGCATAGCAGAAGTGCCATCATCAATAACATGCGACATATCAGAATTAATAGCAGAAGCAGGTTTAGGTGTCGCAAGTTTACTCATAACGGAAGGAGAATCAAGTGCAAAGCTAGATGGCAGTTCCTTACGTCCCCTCATAGTTGAGGGATAAATTTTAGTCCTTTGATCTTTCAAGTTCTTCATAGTGATCAGCAGATATAAATCCCAAGTGACTCAAAGAATAGAGCTATGCTCCCCAGCAACAGTGCCAGAAAATAGTCTTGATAACCCGCAAGTATAGGGGATCGCAACAGTTTTCGAGGGTAGGGTATTCAACCCAAATTTATTGATTCAACACAAGGGGAGCCAAAGAATACTCTCAAGTATTAGTAGTTGAGTTGTCAATTCAACCACACCTAGATAACTTACTATCTGCAGCAAAATATTTAGTAGCAAAGTAGTACGGAAGTAACGATAAAGATAGCAAAAGTAAAAATAGCAGTTTTGTAGTAATTGTAACAGTAGCAACGGCAAAGTAACTAAGCAAAGCACAATATGTGAAAAGCTCGTAGGCATTGGATAGGTGATGGATAATTATGTCGGATGTGATTCCTCATGTAATAGTTATAACATAGGGTGACACAGAACTAGCTCTAGTTCATCAATGTAATGTAGGCATGTATTCCGAATATAGTCATACGTGCTTATGGAAAAGAACTTGCATGGCATCTTTTGTCCTACCCTCCCGTGGCAGCAGGGTCCTAATGGAAACTAAGAGATATTAAGGTCTCCTTTTAATAGAGAATCGAACCAAAGCATTAACACTTAGTGAATACATGAACTCCTCAAACTACGGTCATCACTGGTAAGTATCCCGATTATTGTCACTTCGGGGTTAACGGATCATAACACATAATAGGTGACTATAGACTTGCAAGATAGGATCAAGAACTCACATATATTCATGAAAACATAATAGGTTCAGATCTGAAATCATGGCACTCGGGCCCTACTGACAAGCATTAAGCATAGAAAAGTCAAAGCAACATCAATCTCAGAACATAGTGGATACTAGGGATCAAACCCTAACAAAACTAACTTGATTACATGGTAAATCTCATCCAACCCATCACCGTACAGCAAGCCAACGATTGAATTACTCATGCACGGTGGTGAGCATCATGAAATTGGTGATGGAGGATGGTTGATGATGACGACAGCGACGGATTCCCCTCTCCGGAGCCCCGAACGGACTCTAGATCAGCTCTCCCGAGAGAGTTTAGGGCTTGGCGGCGGCTCCGTATCATAAAGCACGATGAATCCTTCTTCTCTTGTTTTTTCTCCATGAAAGCAAATATATGGAGTTGGAGTTGAGGTCGGTGGACGTCCATGGGGCCCATGAGGCAGGGGGCATGCCCTAGGGGAGGGGGCGCGCCCCCACCCCCATGGATAGGGTGTGGGCCCCTGACGCAAATTCTTTCGCCAGTATTTTTTTATTAATTCTAAAAAGTTGCTCCGTCGATTTGCAAGTCATTCCGAGAACTTTTATTTCTGCACAAAAATAACACCATGGCAGTTCTGCTGTAAAAAACGTCGGTCCGGGTTAGTTCCATTCAAATCATGCAAATAAGAGTCCAAAACAAGGGCAAAAGTGTTTGGAAAAGTAGATACGACGGAGACGTATCATTCATCAATGATTGGACTGTTGGAAATATGCCCTAGAGGCAATAATAAATGGATTATTATTATATTTCCTTGTTCATGATAATTGTCTTTTATTCATTCTATAATTGTATTATCCGGAAATCGTAATACACGTGTGAATACATAGACCACAATACGTCCCTAGTAAGCCTCTAGTTGACTAGCTCGTTGGTCAACAGATAGTCATGGTTTCCTGACTATGGACATTAGATGTCATTGACAACGGGATCACGTCATTAGGAGAATGACGTGATGGACAAGACCCAATCCTAAGCATAGCACAAGATCGTGTAGTTCGTTTTGCTAGAGCTTTTCCAATGTCAAGTATCTCTTCCTTAGACCATGAGATCGTGTAACTCCCGGATACCGTAGAAGTGCTTTGGGTGTACCAAACGTCACAACGTAACTGGGTGACTATAAAGGTGCACTACAGGTATCTCTTAAAGTGTCTGTTGGGTTGACACGGATCGAGACTGGGATTTGTCACTCCGTATGATGGAGAGGTATCACTGGGCCCACTCGGTAATGCATCATCATAATGAGCTCAAAGTGACCAAGTGTCTAGTCACGGGATCATGCATTACGGTACGAGTAAAGTGACTTTCCGGTAACGAGACTGAACGAGGTATTGGGATACCGATGATCGAGTCTCGGGCAAGTAACATACCGTCTGACAAAGGGAATTGCATACGGGGTTGATTGAATCATCGACATCGTGGTTCATCCGATGACATCATCGAAGAGCATGTGGGAGCCAACATGGGTATCCAGATCCCGCTGTTGGTTATTGACCGGAGAGCCATCTCGGTCATGTCTGCATGTCTCCCGAACCCGTAGGGTCTACACACTTAAGGTTCGGTGATGCTAGGGTTATAAGGAAGACTTGTAAGTGATTACCGAATGTTGTTCGGAGTCCTGGATGAGATCCCAGACGTCACGAGGAGTTCCAGAAGGGTCTGGAGGTAAAGATTTATATATGGGAAGTTGTCATGTGGACACCGGAAAGTTTCGGGGGCATATCGGTATTGTACCGGGGCCACCGGAAGGGTTCTGGGGGTCCACCGGGAGAGGCCGCCCCTCTTGGTGGGCCACATGGGCCGCGTGGGGTAGGGAACCAGCCCCTGGAGGGCTGGGCGCCCCCCCCCCTTGGGCCCATGCACCTAGGGTTGGGGGGAACCCTAGTGGGGGCGCACCCCCCTTGCTTGGGGGCAAGCCCCCCTCCCTGGCCGCCGCCCCCCCTCTAGATCTAATCTAGAGGGGGGCGGCCCCCTTTCCCCTTCCCCTATAAATAGAGGGGCGAGGGGAGGGCTGAACACCTGATCCAAGGCGCAGTCCCTCCCCTCCCCAACACCTCTCCTCCTCCGTTGAGCGCTTGGCGAAGCCCTATCGGAGTACTACCTCTCCACCATCATCACGCCGTCGTGCTGCTGTTGGAGCCTTCTTCCTCAACCTCTCCTTCCCCCTTGCTGGATCAAGAAGGAGGAGACATCGTCCGTACCGTACGTGTGTTACATGCGGAGGTGTTGTCCGTTCAGCACTTGGTCATCGGTGATTTGAATCACGGCGAGTACGACTCCATCATCACCGTTCCCTTGAACGCTTCCGCACACAATCTACAAGTGGTATGTAGATGCAATCTCTCTCCCATGACTCGTTGCTTAGATGAACTCATAGATGGATCTTGGTGAAACCGTAGGAAAAATTTTAATTTTCTGCAACGTTCCCCAACAGTGGCATCATGAGCTAGGTCTATGCGTAGTTCTCTATTGCACGAGTAGAACACAATTTTGTTGTGGGCGTAGATCTTGTCAACTTGCTTGCCGCTACTAGTCTTTTCTTGCTTCAGCGGTATTGTGGGATGAAGCGGCCCGGACCGACCTTACACGTACGCTTACGTGAGACAGGTTCCACCGACTGACATGCACTAGTTGCATAAGGTGGCTAGCGGGTGTCTGTCTCTCCTACTTTAGTTGGAGCGGATTAGATGAAAAGGGTCCTTATGAAGGGTAAATAGAAGTTGACAAAATCACGTTGTGGTTATTCGTAGGTAAGAAAACGTTCTTGCTAGAACCCAATTGCAGCCACGTAAAAGATGCAACAACAATTAGAGGACGTCTAACTTGTTTTTGCAGCAATTTTCATGTGATGTGATATGGCCAGAAGTTGTGATGAATGATGAATGATATATTGTGATGTATGAGATCATGTTCTTGTAATAGGAATCACCACTTGCATGTCGATGAGTATGACAACCGGCAGGAGCCATAGGAGTTGTCTTTATTTTTGTATGACCTGCGTGTCATTGAAGAACGCCATGTAAATTACTTTACTTTATTGCTAAACGTGTTAGCCATAGAAGTAGAAGTAGTCGTTGGCGTGACAACTTCATGACGACACAATGATGGAGATCATGATGATGGAGATCATGGTGTCATGCCGGTGACGAAGATGATCATGGAGCCCCGAAGATGGAGATCGAAGGAGCTATATGATATTGGCCATATCATGTCACTACTATATAATTGCATGTGATGTTTATTATGTTGTATGCATCTTGTTTACTTAGAACGGCGGTAGTAAATAAGATGATCCCTTATAATAATTTCAAGAAAGTGTTCCCCCTAACTGTGCACCATTGCTAAAGTTCGTCGTTTCGAAGCACCATGTGATGATCGGGTGTGATAGATCCTTACGTTCACATACAACGGGTGTAAGATAGATTTACACATGCAGAACACTTAGGGTTAACTTGACGAGCCTAGCATGTACAGACATGGCCTTGGAACACAGAGACCGAAAGGTCGAACATGAGTCGTATAGAAGATACGATCAACATGGAGATGTTCACCGATGATGACTAGTCCGTCTCACGTGATGATCGGACACGGCTTAGTCGACTCGGATCATGTAACACTTAGATGACTAGAGGGATGTCTAATCTGAGTGGGAGTTCATTACAATAATTTGATTAGATGAACTTAATTATCATGAACTTAGTCTAAAACCTTTGCAAATATGTCTTGTAGATCAAATTCTCATGTCAACATGAACTTCAACGCGTTCCTAGAGAAAACCAAGCTGAAAGATGATGGCAGCAACTATACGGACTGGGTCCGGAACCTGAGGATCATCCTCATAGCTGCCAGGAAACAATATGTCCTAGAAGGACCGCTAGGTGACGCTCCCGTCCCAGAGAACCAAGACGTTATGAACGCTTGGCAGTCTCGCGCTGATGATTACTCCCTCGTTCAGTGCGGCATGCTTTACAGCTTAGAACGGGGCTCCAAAAGCGTTTTGAGCAACACGGAGCATATGAGATGTTCGAGGAGCTGAAACTAGTTTTCCAAGCTCATTCCCGGGTCGAGAGATATGAAGTCTCCGACAAGTTCTATAGTTGTAAGATGGAGGAAAATAGTTCTATCAGTGAGCATATACTCAAAATGTCTGGGTTGCACAACCGCCTGTCCCAGCTGGACATTAACCTCCTGGATGAGGCGGTCATTGACAGAATCCTTCAGTCGCTCCCACCAAGCTACAAGAGCTTTGTGATGAACTACAATATGCAGGGGATGGTGAAGACCATTCCTGAAGTATTTTCAATGCTGAAGTCAGCAGAGGTTGAAATCAAGAAAGAACATCAAGTGTTGATGGTCAATAAGACCACTAAGTTCAAGAAGGGCAAGGGTAAGAAGAACTTCAAGAAGGACGGCAAAGATGTTGCCGCGCCCGGTAAGCCAGTTGCCGGGAAGAAGTCAAAGAATGGACCCAAGCCTGAAACTGAGTGCTTTTATTGCAAGGGGAAGGGTCACTGGAAGCGGAACTGCCCCAAATACTTAGCGGACAAGAAGGCCGGCAACACTAAAGGTATATTTGATATACATGTTATTGATGTGTACCTTACCAGTACTCGTAATAACTCCTAGGTATTTGATACCGGTGCCGTTGCTCACATTTGTAACTCACGGCAGGAGCTGCGGAATAAGCGGAGACTGGCGAAGGACGAGGTGACAATGCACGTCGGGAATGGTTCCAAGGTCGATGTGATCGCCGTCGGCACGCTACCTCTACATTTACCTACGGGATTAGTTTTAAACCTCAATAATTGTTATTTAGTGCCAAGTTTGAGCATGAACATTTATCTGGATCTCGTTTGATACGAGATGGCTACTCATTTAAATCCGAGAATAATGGTTGTTCTATTTATATGAGAGATATGTTTTATGGTCATGCCCCGATGGTCAATGGTTTATTCTTAATGAATCTCGAACGTAATGTTACACATATTCATAGTGTGAATACCAAAATATGTAAAGTTGATAATGATAGTCCCACATACTTGTGGCACTGCCGCCTTGGTCACATTGGTGTCAAGCGCATGAAGAAGCTCCATGCTGATGGGCTTTTAGAGTCTCTAGATTATGAATCATTTGACACATGCGAACCATGCCTCATGGGCAAAATGACCAAGACCCCGTTCTCCGGAACAATGGAGCGAGCAACCAACTTGTTGGAAATCATACATACCGATGTGTGCGGTCCAATGAGCGTTGAGGCTCGCGGAGGATATCGTTGTGTTATCACTCTCACTGATGACTTGAGTAGATATGGGTATGTCTACTTGATGAAACACAAGTCTGAGACCTTTGAAAAGTTCAAGGAATTTCAGAATGAAGTAGAGAATCAACGTGACCGAAAGATAAAATTCTTACGATCGGATCATGGAGGAGAATATTTAAGTCGCGAATTTGGTACGCACTTAAGAAAATGTGGAATCATTTCACAACTCACGCTGCCTGGAACACCTCAGCGAAACGGTGTGTCCGAACGTCGTAATCGCACTCTACTGGATATGGTGCGATCTATGATGTCTCTTACCGATTTACCGCTATCATTTTGGGGATACGCTCTAGAGACAGCTACATTCACTTTAAATAGGGCACTGTCTAAATCCATTGAGACGACACTGTATGAATTATGGTTTGGGAAGAAACCTAAGCTGTCGTTTCTAAAAGTTTGGGGATGCGATGCTTATGTCAAGAAACTTCAACCTGAAAAGCTCGAACCCAAGTCGGAAAAATGCGTCTTCATAGGATACCCTAAGGAAACCATTGGGTATACCTTCTACTTAAGATCTGAGGGCAAGATCTTTGTTGCCAAGAACGGATCCTTTCTGGAAAAAGAGTTTCTCTCGAAAGGAGTAAGTGGGAGGAAAGTAGAATTTGATGAAGTACTACCTCTTGAACCAGAAAGTAGTGCAGCTCAGGAAAACGTTCCTGTGGTGCCTACACCGACTGGAGAGGAAATTAATGATGAAGATCAAGGTACTTCTGATCAAGTTTCTACTGAACTTCGTAGGTCCACAAGGACATGTTCCACACCAGAGTGGTATGGCAACCCTGTCCTGGAAATCATGTTGTTAGACAACGGTGAACCTTCGAACTATGAAGAAGCGATGGCGGGCCCAGATTCCAACAAATGGCTAGAAGCCATGAAATCTGAGATAGAATCCATGTATGAAAACAAAGTATGGACTTTGACTGACTTGCCGATGATCGGCGAGCGATAGAAAACAAATGGATCTTTAAGAAGAAGACGGACGCGGATGGAAATGTCACCATCTATAAAGCTCGACTTGTCGCTAAGGGTTATCGGCAAGTTCAAGGGATTGACTACGATGAGACTTTCTCTCCCGTAGCGAAGCTTAAGTCCGTCCGAATCATGTTAGCAGTTGTCGCATACTATGATTATGAGATATGGCAGACAGACGTCAAAACGGCATTCCTTAACGGGCATCTTAAGGAAGAACTGTATATGATGCAGCCGGAGGGTTGTGTCGATCCTAAGAATGCTAACAAAGTATGCAAGCTCTAGCGATCCATTTATGGGCTGGTGCAAGCATCTCGGAGTTGGAACATTCGCTTTGATGAGATGATCAAAGCGTTTGGGTTTATGCAGACTTATGGAGAAGCCTGCGTTTACAAGAAAGTGAGTGGGAGCTCTATAGCATTTCTCATATTATATGTAGATGACATACTTTTGATGGGAAATGATATAGAATTCTTGGACAGCATTAAGGCCTACTTGAATAAGTGTTTTTCAATGAAGGACCTTGGAGAAGCTGCTTACATATTAGGCATCAAGATCTATAGGGATAGATCAAGACGCCTCATAGGTCTTTCACAAAGCACATACCTTGATAAGATTTTGAAGAAGTTCAAAATGGATCAGTCCAAGAAAGGGTTCTTGCCTGTACTGCAAGGTGTGAGATTGGGCTCGGCTCAATGCCCGACCACGGCAAAAGATAAAGAAGAGATGAGCGTCATCCCCTATGCCTCAGCCATAGGATCTATTATGTATGCCATGCTGTGTACCAGACCTGATGTAAACCTTGCCGTAAGTTTGGTAGGAAGGTACCAAAGTAATCCCGACAAGGAACACTGGACAGCGGTCAAGAATATCCTGAAGTACCTGAAAAGGACAAAGGACATGTTTCTCGTTTATGGAGGTGACGAAGAGCTCGTCGTAAAAGGTTACGTCGACGCTAGCTTCGACATAGATCTGGATGACTCTAAGTCACAAACTGGATACGTGTATATGTTGAATGGTGGAGCAGTAAGCTGGTGCAGCTGCAAGCAGAGCGTCGTGGCGGGATCTACATGTGAAGCAGAGTACATGGCAGCCTCGGAGGCAGCACATGAAGCAATTTGGGTGAAGGAGTTCATCACCGACCTAGGAGTCATACCCAATGCTCGGGGCCGATCAAACTCTTCTGTGACAACACTGGAGCTATTGCCCTTGACAAGGAGCCCAGGTTTCACAAGAAGACCAGGCACATCAAGCGTCGCTTCAACTCCATCCGTGAAAATGTTCAAGATGGAGACATAGATATTTGCAAAGTACATACGGATCTGAATGTCGCAGATCCGTTGACTAAACCTCTCTCGCGAGCAAAACATGATCAACACCAGAACTCTATGGGTGTTTGATTCATCACAATGTAACTAGATTATTGACTCTAGTGCAAGTGGGAGACTGTTGGAAATATGCCCTAGAGGCAATAATAAATGGATTATTATTATATTTCCTTGTTCATGATAATTGTCTTTTATTCATTCTATAATTGTATTATCCGGAAATCGTAATACACGTGTGAATACATACACCACAATACGTCCCTAGTAAGCCTCTAGTTAACTAGCTCGTTGGTCAACAGATAGTCATGGTTTCCTGACTATGGACATTAGATGTCATTGACAACGGGATCACGTCGTTAGGAGAATGACGTGATGGACAAGACCCAATCCTAAGCATAGCACAAGATCATGTAGTTCGTTTTGCTAGAGCTTTTCCAATGTCAAGTATCTCTTCCTTAGACCATGAGATCGTGTAACTCCCGGATACCGTAGAAGTGCTTTGCGTGTACCAAACGTCACAACGTAACTGGGTGACTATGAAGGTGCACTACAGGTATCTCCGAAAGTGTCTGTTGCGTTGACACGGATCGAGACTGGCATTTGTCACTCCGTATGACGGAGAGGTATCACTGGGCCCACTCGGTAGTGCATCATCACAATGAGCTCAAAGTGACCAAGTGTCTGGTCACGGGATCATGCATTACGGTACGAGTAAAGTGACTTGCCGGTAACGAGACTGAACGAGGTATTGGGATACCGACGATCAAGTCTCGGGCAAGTAACATACCGTTTGACAAAGGGAATTGCATACGGGGTTGATTGAATCCTCGACATCGTGGTTCATCCGATGACATCATCGAAGAGCATGTGGGAGCCAACATGGGTATCCAGATCCCGCTGTTGGTTATTGACCGGAGAGCCGTCTCGGTCATGTCTGCGTGTCTCCCGAACCCGTAGGGTCTACACACTTAAGGTTCGATGACGCTAGGGTTATAAGGAAGACTTGTAAGTGATTACCGAATGTTGTTCGGAGTCCCGGATGAGATCCCAGATGTCACGAGGAGTTCCGGAAGGGTCCGGAGGTAAAGATTTATATATGGGAAGTTGTCATGCGGACACCGGAAAGTTTCGGGGGCATATCGGTATTGTACCGGGGCCACCGGAAGGGTTCCGGGGGTCCACCGGGAGGGGCCACCCCTCTTGGTGGGCCACATGGGCCGCGTGGGGCAGGTCACTAGCCCCTGGAGGGCTGGGCGCCCCCCCCTTGGGCCCATGCGCCTAGGGTTGGGGGGGAACCCTAGTGGGGGCGCACCCCCCTTGCTTGGGGGGCAAGCCCCCCTCCCTGGCCGCCGCCCCCCCTCTAGATCTAATCTAGAGGGGGCCGGACCCCTTTCCCCTTCCCCTATAAATAGAGGGGCGAGGGGAGGGCTGAACACCTGATCCAAGGCGCAGCCCCTCCCCTCCCCAACACCTCTCCTCCTCCATTGAGCGCTTGGCGAAGCCCTGTCGGAGTACTGCCTCTCCACCATCATCACGCCGTCGTGCTGCTTCTAGAGCCTTCTTCCTCAACCTCTCCTTCCCCCTTGCTGGATCAAGAAGGAGGAGACGTCGTCCGTACCGTACGTGTGTTGAACGCGGAGGTGCTGTCCGTTCAGCACTTGGCCATCGGTGATTTGAATCACGGCGAGTACGACTCCATCATCACCGTTCCCTTGAACGCTTCCGCATGCAATCTACAAGTGGTATGTAGATGCAATCTCTCTCCCATGACTCGTTGCTTAGATGAACTCATAGATGGATCTTGGTGAAACCGTAGGAAAAAATTTAATTTTCTGCAACGTTCCCCAACATGGACGGAGCTTCAAATGCTTGAAGAGAAGCCGGACAACACATACTGGACTATTCACTTTGACGAGTCCAGGCAATTGGAAGGCTCGGGGGCTGGAGTTGTCTTAGCTTCCCCTCGAGGTGAAATTTTTTGTTATGTGCTAAGGTTAATGTTTCCCTATACTAACAATGCAGCTGAGTATGAGGCCTTGCTCCATGGTCTTCGGATGGCTAAGGAGATGAGCTTAAGCCGGGTAAGGTGCTTCAGCAACTCAGATTTGGTAGCTCAACAAGTCTCAGGCAAGTGGGATTCCAAGGATCCTCTCATGGCGGCTTATCGCCGTGAAGTTGATGTTGTTGCTGGACACTTCAAGGGATATCAAGTGGAGCACATTGATCGCAGGAAGAATGAGCGGCTGATGCTTTAAGCCGGCTGGGATCTCAGCATAAACCGATACCTCCGAACACTTTCTTGGATATTCTGCATAATCCTTCTGTTAAGTTACCTACAAAGGAGGACTTGGCTGTCCCTGACCCGAAAGCACAGTTGGTGGCGGCTCTTCATGTCATCCCAGATTGGACAGTGACATATTTGGCTTACATGACCAGGGGTGAGTTGCCTAAGGATGAAACCTTGGCTAGACAGATAACCTGGCGGTCGAAGTCGATGACGATTTCCAATGGTGAGTTGCATCATCGCAGTATCACTCGGGCATTTCAATGTTGTGTTTCTCCTGAAGAAGTTCAAGAAATTCTTTGTGAGATTCATGAAGGAGATTGTGGCCACCATGCTGGTTCAAAGTCCCTTGTGGTAAAGGCTTTCTGTCATGGATTTTATTGGCTGACGGCCCATGTTGATGCGGAGGATCTGGTCAGTAGATGTGATGGTTGTCAGAAATTCTCACGACGAGCTCATGTGCCGGCTCAAGTATTGAGGATGATTCCAATTACTTGGTCGTTTGCTGTGTGGGGGCTTGACATGGTTGGGCCTTTCCAAAGATCCAAGGATAAAAAGACTCACCTCTTGGTGGCGGTTGATAAATTCACAAAGTGGGTGGAAGCAGAGCCGGTCAGTAAGTGTGACGCGGCGATGGTGGTTCAATTCATGAAAAAAGGTGATTTTCCGTTTTGGCTTCCCCCACAGTATCACAACTGATAATGGCACTAACTTGTCCAAGGGGGCTATGGAGGAGTTTTATCAACGTGAGCATATCCGGCTTGATGTCTCATCAGTATCTCACCCTCAATCCAATGGTCAAGCAGAAAGTGCCAATCATGAGATTTTGAAAGGCATCAAGCCCCGGCTTCTGGTTCCTTTGCAACGGACGTGGGGTTGTTGGTGGAAGAGTTACCATCAGTGTTATGGAGTATCAATACTACCCCCAACAGATCTACGGGTTACACCCCTTTCTTCATGGTTTATGCAACAGAGGCGGTTCTTCCTAGTGACATCTGTCATGACTCACCCCACGTGGCGGCTTACGTTGAAGCTGATAATGAACAAGCACGTCAGGAGGCACTTGACATGTTAGATGAGAAGCGTGACTTAGGAGCAGCCCACTCGGTGATTTACCAACAGGACTTGCACCGTTACACAACCGTCGGGTTAAGTCCAGAACCTTTCAAGAAGGTGATTTGGTGCTCCGGCTCATCCAGGATCAAACTGATTTACACAAGTTATCCCCACCTTGGGAAGGGCCCTTTGTGGTCAGCAAGAATTTGAACAACGGGTCATACTACCTTATCGATGTTCGAGAGCACAAAGACTCGTGTAAGTCAGAGGAAGAGACCCGCCTGCCGTGGAATATAGCTCATCTTTGGCCCTACTACACTTGAGCCACCGGCTCTCATGATGTACATATCTTGACGATGTATATATTATAAGTAATAAAGCAGGACCTCTGTCATTTTCATCCTCAATGATCGTATGCCTTCATCATCATAATTTCAAACGATCAATTGGGGGATGATCGTATTCGAATCTAGCTTAACCCTCTTGGTCCGGCTCATGATCGTATCCGAGTCTAGCCGTTAAAACTCATGATCACTAGGGGGCTTCCTGTTCAAACATAGGTCGTATTCGAACCAAAGAGAACATAGCTGCCGGTACCCTCTTGATCGGCACAATGCCAAACTCACTAGGGGGCTTCTTGATCGTAATCGAATCATAGCTTAACCCCTCTTGGGTCCGACTTGGATCGTATTCGAATCAAAGTTGTTAAAAACTCTCAAGGTCATTTGGGGGCTTCATGTTCAAACATAGGTCGTATTCGAACCAAAGAGAACATAGTTGTTGGTACCCTCTTGATCTGCGCAACTCCAAAGCCACTGGGGGCTACATGATCGTATTCAAATCCTAGCTTAACCCCTTTCGAACGGTTTACTGATCGTATTCGAATCAGAAGCCTCGGTTTTTCCTTCTATTCTGCTTAAGTTTTTTGAAAGCAATCTTTGATTTTGTCTTGAGACTTATTATTCATATCTGAGGCATACATATGTGGTTTCTATTTAACCCGGCATGGCTTTGAATGATAAGTCGCCAGCCTATGACACACATCAAACAGTTGGAAGTTTTTGCTTCTAAACGATTGGGTTATCACCCTTATTGTTCAGGTTACATAAACCGGCAGTATAAATTCAAAAGCACAGGTATGATATTATAGTTATGTTTCCAAGCTATAATTCATAACTGGCATATATGTGATTCTTTTTCCATATTAATGGTTAAGATAGTATAACCCGCCTTGCGGTAAGCCGCCAAGGGTTCTTGTGCTCTATTTCTATGTGCAGGACAAGTTCAAAGACTTTCTTATGCGTAAGAAAAATAGATGATAAGTATAAAAAGGGCGCATATAAGACGGTGGCTTAACAGTGTTGAGCACCAAAACATGCATGAGGGCACGACAAAGCCAAGTCATTTCGGCCCTATTACATGACTCCTCGAGTCCAAATGGTTAAATTGTTTTTTCAGCAGGCTACAAATATGAGCCGCCCAGCAGATCAATCCTCTTGATGACCTGAAGCTTCCGGATCAGCCCTCTCCACTTCTTCGTCCTGTTCCTGGTCCTGGAAGGTTGATGATGACCAGTCAATGCCATTCAAAGCTTCAAATTCAGCTTCATCATCAATTAGTCCGGTCGGGTCAACTTCAGGGGTGAAGGTATGCTTACGAATTGGTGGGATCAGGCTTGTCACTTTATAATGTGGCGTCAGGATCCTCTGGTTCTCCGCATCATAACCCGCCTGGTACTTCGTGAGATCCGCCTCACCAGCAATCAGGGTGGCCACAAGGCATATTTCCTTCACACAAGCGGCGAAGTTTTCCTGTTCAAATGAAGTGTCATCTTCCTTCAGGCCTGGATACCCAATGGCGATGTCGGCCGGGTCTAATTCCGATAGCCAAGCTTTGGCCCGGCTTAAGGCATCCACGGCTCCGGCTCTCGCAGAAGACCACTTTAATTCATTAAATCGCTGGGGCAACACAGAAAGTTTCCTTAGCACTTCCACCAGGAGCGTAGGAACTTCATTTGACATGGCAACCGTGGCTAAGGCACGCTGAGATCCAGTATACAGTTGTTCCACAAGAGTATAGACCGCTTTCAATTTTATCAGCATATCTTCATTAAGATTTGTGCTCCTGGGACCTGCATGGAATATCAGGTGAGTTAATGACAATTCATATGACCATTGGAAGGATTCAATATTCGACACTGGTAGGGCGACTTACCAAAGATTGTTGTGACCATCTGAGTTACATGGCATTTTAAGACGGACAATTCATTGGTCACCTCTTCAAAGAGCCGCCTCTGCTTTGTCAGCTTGTTGGGTTAAGGCAGTCTTTTCTTCAGCCCAGGCCTTTTTCTCAACTTCAAAGTCTGCCTTTAGTTTCTCTTGTTCGGATATACTGAATTCAAATTTGGAATTGGCTCTTTGGGTCTCAGTTTCCTGTGCCTCCAGGCGGTTCTTTAAGTCAGACACTACTGATTGAAGTTGAGTGGTGGTAGCCTGTTCAATTACCAGGTCAAAATCATGAATATTAGCATACAATGTTCAAGTCCCAAGCCTTTTGCAAGCAATAAGCACCTGGCACTTGGGGGCTAATGTCTACTGAAAGATTTTGTTCAAGTGGCGGTTCATGAGAGTAAGTCCCAAGCACTTTGCAAGAAAAATACTTAGCACTTGGGGGCTAATGCATATTGCTATAAAATCTACACAAGTATTGTTGGAAATATGCCCTAGAGGCAATAATAAATTAGTTATTATTATATTTCCTTGTTCATGATAATCGTTTATTATCCATGCTATAATTGTATTGAAAGGAAACTCAGATACATGTGTGGGTACATAGACAACACCATGTCCCTAGTAAGCCTCTAGTTGACTAACTCGTTGATCAATAGATGGTTATGGTTTCCTGACCATGGACATTGGATATCGTTGATAACGGGATCACATCATTAGGAGAATGATGTGATGGACAAGACCCAATCCTAAGCCTAGCACAAAGATCGTAGTTCGTATGCTAAAGCTCTTCTAATGTCAAGTATCATTTCCTTAGACCATGAGATTGTGCAACTCCCGAATACCGTAGGAATGCTTTGGGTGCACCAAACGTCACAACGTAACTGGGTGGCTATAAAGGTGCACTACGGGTGTCTCCAAAAGTGTCTGTTGGGTTGGCACGAATCGAGACTGGGATTTGTCACTCCGTGTAAACGGAGAGGTATCTCGGGGCCCACTCGGTAGGACATCATCATAATGTGCACAATGTGACCAAGGGGTTGATCATGGGATGATGTGTTACGGAACGAGTAAAGAGACTTGCCGGTAATGAGATTGAACAAGGTATCGGCATACCGACGATCGAATCTCGGGCAAGTACAATACCGCTAGACAAAGGGAATTGTATACGGGATTGATCGAATCCTCGAAATCGTGGTTCATCCAATGAGATCATCGTGGAACATGTGGGAGCCAACATGGGTATCTAGATCCCGCTGTTGGTTATTGACAGGAGAATGTCTCGGTCATGTCTGCATGGTTCCCGAACCCGTAGGGTCTACACACTTAAGGTTCGATGACGCTAGGGTTATAAAGGAAGTTTGTATGTGGTTACCGAATGTTGTTCGGAGTCTCGGATGAGATCCCAGAAGTCACGAGGAGTTCCGGAATGGTCCGGAGGTAAATATTTATATATGGGAAGTCCTGTTTTGGTCACCGGAAAAGTTTCGGGTTTTATCGGTAACGTACCGGGACCACCGGGAGGGTCCCGGGGGTCCACCAAGTGGGGCCACCATCCCCGGAGGGCTGCATGGGCCAAGTGTGGGAGAGGACCAGCCCCAGGTGGGCTGGTGCGCCCCCCCACAAGGGCCCAAGGCGCCTAGGGTTTGGGGAGGGGGCGCCTCCACCTGACTTGGGGGGCAAGTTTCCCCCCCTCCCCCCCTTGGCCGCCCCCCTAGATGGGATCTAGGGCTGGCTGCCGCCCCTAGGGGTGGAAACCTAGGTGGGGGCGCAGCCCCCTCTTCCCCTATATATAGTGGAGGAAAAGGAGCAGCCCAATACACGAGGTTCTTCTCCTGTTGGCGCAGCCCTACCTCTCTTTCTCCTCATATCTCGCGGTGCTTGGCGAAGCCCTGCAGGATTGCCACGCTCCTCCACCACCACCATGCCGTTGTGCTGCTGCTGAACGGAGTCTTCCTCAACCTCTCCCTCTCTCCTTGCTGGATCAACGCATGGGAGACGTCACTGGGCTGTACGTGTGTTGAACGCGGAGGTGCCGTCCGTTCGGCACTAGGATCTCCGGTAATTTGGATCACGACGAGTACGACTCCTTCAACCCCGTTCTCTTGAACGCTTCCGCTAAGCGATCTACAAGGGTATGTAGATGCACTCTCCGTCCCCTCGTTGCTGGTTTCTCCATAGATAGATCTTGGTGACACATATGAAAATTTTGAATTTCTGCTACGTTCCCCAATAGTGGCATCATGAGCTAGGTCTATTGCATAGATTCTATGCACGAGTAGAACACAAAGTAGTTGTGGGTGTTGATTTTGTTCAATATGCTTACCGTTACTAGTCCAATCTTGTTTCGACGGTATTGTGGGATGAAGCGGCCCAGACCGACCTTACACATACACTTACGTGAGACAGGTTCCATCGACTGACATGCACTTGGTGCATAAGGTGGCTAGCGGGTGCCAGTCTCTCCCACTTTAGTCGGAATGGATTCGATGAAAAGGGTACTTATGAAGGATAAATAGCAATTGGCATATCACGTTGTGGTTTTGCGTAGGTAAGAAACGTTCTTGCTAGAAACCCATAGCAGCCACGTAAAACATGCAAACAACAATTAGAGGACGTCTAACTTGTTTTTGCAGGGTATGCTATGTGATGTGATATGGCCAAGAAGAATGTGATGAATGATATGTGATGTATGAGATTGATCATGTTCTTGTAATAGGAATCACGACTTGCATGTCGATGAGTATGACAACCGGCAGGAGCCATAGGAGTTGTCTTAATTTATTGTATGACCTGCGTGTCATTGAACAAACGCCATGTAATTACTTTACTTTATTGCTAACCGGTAGCCATAGTAGTAGAAGTAATAAGTTGGCGAGACAACTTCATGGAGACACGATGATGGAGATCATGATGATGGATATCATGGTGTCATGCCGGTGAGATGATGATCATGGAGCCCCGAAGATGGAGATCAAAAGGAGCAAAATGATATTGGCCATATCATGTCACTATTTGATTGCATGTGATGTTTATCATGTTTATACATCTTATTTGCTTAGAACGACGGTAGTAAATAAGATGATCCCTCATTAAAATTTCAAGAAAGTGTTCCCCCTAACTGTGCACCGTTGCGAAAGTTCATCGTTTCGAAGCACCACGTGATGATCGGGTGTGATATATTCTAACGTTCACATACAACGGGTGTAAGCCAGATTTACACACGTGAAACACTTAGGTTAACTTGACGAGCCTAGCATGTACAGACATGGCCTCGGAACACAAGAGACCGAAAGGTTGAGCTTGAGTCGTATGGAGGATACGATCAACATGAAGATGTTCACCGATGATGACTAGTCCGTCTCACGTGATGATCGGACACGGCCTAGTTGACTCGGATCATGTAATCACTTAGATGACTAGAGAGATGTCTATCTGAGTGGGAGTTCATTAGATGAACTTAATTATCCTGAACATAGTCAAAAGCCCTTTGCAGATTATGTCATAGCTCGCGTTTTAGTTCTACTGTTCTAGATATGTTCCTAGAGAAAATATAGTTGAAAGTTGACAGTAGCGATTATGCGATCAGTAGAAAGCTTATGTCCTTAATGCACCGCTCAGTGTGCAGAACCCCAAACGTCGTCTGTGGATGTTGCGAACATCGGACATACACGTTTTGATAACTACGTTATAGTTCAGTTAAACGGTTTAGAGTTGAGGCACCAAAGACGTTTTCGAAACATCACGGAACATATGAGATGTCTCGAGGGCTGAAATTGGGATTTCAGGCTCATGCCCACGTCAAGAGGTATAAGACCTCCGACGATTTTCTTAGCCTACAAACTAAGGGAGAAAAGCTCAATCGTTGAGCTTGTGCTCAGATTGTCTGAGTGCAACAATCACTTGAATCGAGTGGGAGTTGATCTTCCAGATGAGATAGTGATGTTTCTCCAAAGTCATTGCCACCAAGCTGCTAGAGCTTCGTGATGAACTATAACATATCAGGGATAGATATGATGATCCTTGAGGTATTCACGATGTTTGACACCGCGAAAGTAGAAATCAAGGAGCATAAATTGTTGATGGTTGGTGAAACCACTAGTTTCAAGAAGGGTAAGGGCAAGGGCAAGAAGGGATACTTCATGAAACGGCAAATCAGCTGCTGCTCCAGTGAACAAACCCAAGGTTGAACCTAAACCCGAGACTAAGTGCTTCTGTAATAAGGGGAACAGCCACTGGAGCAGGATTACCCTAGATACTTGGTAGATAAGAAGGTTGGCAAGGTCGATAGAAGTATATTGGATATACATTATGTTAATATGTACTTTACTAATACTCCTAGTAGCACCAGGGTATTAGATACCAGTCCGGTTGCTAAGTGTTAGTAACTCGAAATAAAAGCTACGGAATAAATGGAGACTAGCTGAAGGTGAGCTGACGATATGTGTTGAAAGTGTTTCCAAGGTTGATGTGATCAAGCATCGCACGCTCCCTCTACCATCGAGATTGGTGTTAAAATAATTGTTATTTGGTGTTTGCGTTGAGCATAGACATGATTGGATTATGTCTATCGTAATACGATTATTCATTTAAGGAGAATAATGGTTACTCTGTTTATTTGAATAATACCTTCAATGGTATTGCACCTAAAAGAAATGGTTTATTGAATCTCGATCGTAGTGATACACATTTTCATGCCAAAAGATATAAGATAGTAATAATAGTACCACTTACTTGTGGCACTGCCATGTAAGTCATATTGGTGTAAAATGCATGAAGAAGCTCCATGTTGATGGATCTTTGGACTCACTCGTTTTTGAAAAGTTTGAGACATGCGAACCATGTCTATTGGTGTATACGCATGAAGAAACTCCATGCAGATGGATCGTTTGGACTCACTTGATTTTGAATCACTTGAGATATGCAAATCATACCACATGGGCAAGATGACTGAAAAGCCTCGGTTTTAGTAAGATGGAACAAGATAGCAACTTGTTGGAAGTAACACATTTTGATGTGTGCAGTCCAATGAGTGCTGAGGCATGCACTGAATATCGTTATGTTCTGAGTGAAGTTAAAGATCATCGTGACAAGAGGATAAAATGTCTATGATATGATCATAGAGATGAGTATCTGAGTTACGAGCTTTGGCACGCAATTAAGACATTGTGGAAATTGTTTCACAATTAATACCGCCTGGAACACCATAGTGTGATGGTGTATCCGAACATCATAGTTGCACCCTATTGGATATGGTGCATACCATGATGTCTCTTATCGAATTACCACTATCGTTCATGGGTTAGGCATTAGAGACAACCACACTCACTTTAATAGGGCACCACGTAATTCCGTTGAGACGACACCGTTTGAACTATGGTTTGGAGAAACCTAAGTTGTCGTTTCTTAAAAGTTTGGGGCTGCGATGCTTATGTGAAAAAGTTTTAGGTTGATGAGCTCGAACCCAAAGCGGATAAAAATGCATCTTCATAGGACACCCAAAACAGTTGGGTATACCTCCAAATTCAGATCCGAAAGCAATAGGGATTGTTTCTTGAATCAGGTCCTTTCTCGAGGAAAAGTTTCTCTCGAAAGAATTGAGTGGGAGGATGGTGGAGACTTGATGAGGTTATTGAATCGTCACTTCAACTAGTGTGTAGCAGGGCACATGAAGTTGTTCCTATGGTACCTACACCAATTGAAGTGGAAGCTGATGATAGTGATCATGATGCTTCGGATCAAGTCACTACCGAACCTCGTAGGTCGACAAGGACGCGTACTACTTCAGTGTGGTACGCAAACCTGTCTTAGAGGTCATGTTGCTAGACAACAATGAACCTACGAGCTATGGAGAAGCGATGGTGGGCCCATATTCCGACAAATGGTTAGAAGCCATGAAATCCGAGATAGGATCCATGTATCAAAACAAAGCATGGACTTTGGTGGACTTGCCCGATGATCGGCAAGCCATTGAGATAAATGGATCTTTAAGAAGAAGACGGACGTGGACGGTAATGTCATCGTCTATGAAGCTCGACTTGTGGCGAAGAGTTTTTCACAAGTTCAAGGGGTTGACTATGATGAGATTTTCTCATCCGGAGCGATGCTTAAGTCTGTCGGAATTATGTTAGCATTAGCTGCATTTATGAAATCTGGCAGATGGATGTCAAAACGAGTTTCCTTACCAGTTTTCGTAAGGAAAGGTTGTATGCGATACAATCAGAAAGGTTTTGTCGATCCTAAGGATGCTAAAAAGTATGCTAGCTCCAGTGATCCTTCCATGGACTGGAGTAAGCATCTCGGAGTTGGAATGTACGCTTTGATGAGATGATCAAAGATTTTGGGTTTATACAAAGTTTATGAGAAACTTGTATTTCCAAAGAAGTGAGTGGGAGCATTATAGCATTTCTGATGAGTATATGTTGTTGACATATTGTTGATTAGAAATGATGTAGAATTTCTGGAAAGCACATAGGGTTATTTGAAAAGTGTTTTTCAATGGAAAACCTGGATTAAGCTACTTGAACATTGAGCTTCAAGATCTATGAGGATAGATCAAAAACACTAAATGGTACTTTCAAATGAGCACATACCTTGACATGATCTTGAAGGTGTTCAAGATGGATCAGTCAAAGAAGGAGTTCTTGCCTGAGTTGTAAGGTATGAAGTTAAGAGTTAAAGCTCGACCACGGCAGAAGAGAGAGAAAGGACGAAGGTCGTCCCCTATGCTTCAGAAGTAGGCTCTATAGTATGCTATGCTGTGTACCGCACCGGAAGTGTGCATTGCCATGAGTCAGTCAAGGGGTACAAGAATGATCCAGGAACGGATCATTGGACAGCGGTCAAAAATTGTCCTTGGAGTAAATAAGGACATGTTTCTCGATTATGGAGGTGGTAAAGAGTTCGGCGTAAAGGGTTACATTGATGCAAGCTTTAACACATATCCGAGTGACTCTGAGTAGCAAACCGGATACGTATAGTGGAGCAACCATTTGGAATAGCTCCAAGTAGAGCATGGAAGCAGCATTTACAATATGACCTAGAGATTTGCGAAGTACATACGGATCTGAATGTTGCAGACCCGTTGACTAAAACCTCTCTCACAAGCAAAACATGATCAAACCCCAGAACTCATTGAGTCTTAATCACATGGTGATGTGAACTAGTTTAGTGACACTAGTAAACTCTTTGGATGTTGGTCACATGGCGATGTGACCTATCAGTGTTAATCACATGGCGATGTGAACTAGATTATTGACTCTAGTGCAAGTGGGAGACTATTGGAAATATGCCCTAGAGGCAATAATAAATTAGTTATTATTATATTTCCTTGTTCATGATAATCGTTTATTATCCATGCTATAATTGTATTGAAAGGAAACTCATATACATGTGTGGGTACATAGACAACACCATGTCCCTAGTAAGCCTCTAGTTGACTAGCTCGTTGATCAATAGATGGTTACGGTTTCCTCACCATGGACATTGGATGTCGTTGATAATGGGATCACATCATTAGGAGAATGATGTGATGGACAAGACCCAATCCTAAGCCTAGCACAAAGATCGTAGTTCGTATGCTAAAGCTTTTCTAATGTCAAGTATCATTTCCTTAGACCATGAGATTGTGCAACTCCCGGATACTGTAGGAATGCTTTGGGTGCACCAAACGTCACAACGTAACTGGGTGGCTATAAAGGTGCACTACGGGTGTCTCCGAAAGTGTCCGTTGGGTTGGCACGAATTGAGACTGGGCCCACTCAATAGGACATCATCATAATGTGCACAATGTGACCAAGGGGTTGGTCACGGGATGATGTGTTACGGAACGAGTAAAGAGACTTGCCGGTAACGAGATTGAACAAGGTATCGGCATACCGACGATCGAATCTCGGGCAAGTACAATACCGCTAGACAAAGAGAATTGTATACAGGATTGATCGAATCCTCAACATCGTGGTTCATCCGATGAGATCATCATGGAACATGTGGGAGCCAACATGGGTATCCAGATCCCGTTGTTGGTTATTGACCGGAGAACGTCTCGGTCATGTCTGCATGGTTCCCGAACCCGTAGGGTCTACACACTTAAGGTTCGATGACGCTAGGGTTATAAAGGAAGTTTGTATGTGGTTACCGAATGTTGTTCGGAGTCCCGGATGAGATCCCGGACGTCACGAGGAGTTCCGGAATGGTCTGGAGGTAAAGATTTATATATGGGAAGTCCTGTTTTGGTCACCGGAAAAGTTTCGGGTTTTATCGGTAACGTACCGAGACCACCGGGAGGGTCCCGTGGGTCCACCAAGTGGGGCCACCATCCCCGGAGGGCTGCATGGGCCAAGTGTGGGAGGGGACCAGCCCCATGTGGGCTGGTGCGCCCCCTCACAAGGGCCCAAGGCACCTAGGGTTTGGGGAGGGGGCGCCTCCACCTGACTTGGGGGGCAAGTTTCCCCCTCTCCCCCCCCTTGGTCGCCCCCCTAGATGGGATCTAGGGCTGGCTGCCGCCCCTAGGGGTGGAAACCTAGGTGGGGGGCAGCCCCCTCTTCCCCTATATATAGTGGAGGCAAAGGAGCATCCCAATACACGAGGTTCTTCTCCTGTTGGCGCAGCCCTACTCTCTTTCTCCTCATATCTCGCGGTGCTTGGCGAAGCCCTGCAGGATTGCCACGCTCCTCCACCACCACCACGCCATTGTGCTGCTGCTGGACGGAGTCTTCCTCAACCACTCCCTCTCTCCTTGCTGGATCAAGGCATGGGAGACGTCACCGGGTTGTACGTGTGTTGAACGCGGAGGTGTCGTCCGTTCGGCACTAGGATCTCCGGTGATTTGGATCACAACGAGTACAACTCCTTCAACCCCGTTCTCTTGAACGCTTCCGCTTAGCAATCTACAAGGGTATGTAGATGCACTGTCCTTCCCCTCGTTGCTGGTTTCTCCATAGATAGATCTTGGTGACATGTACGAAAATTTTGAATTTCTGCTACATTCCACAACAAGTATTATAACATGTGAAGGACTGACTCATTCATTTTGATTAAACCGGCCCTTGGGGACTACGGATTAAGCCGGATTTTTACAGGTTTGACCAAGGAATATTACTAATGTTTATATGGTTGTTCTAAGTCTACATCATATTCATTATAAGCAATAGACTTGGGGGCTAGCATAGTAAGGATGATTCAGTGAAGGGAAGAGTTAATACCTCAAATTTCTGGTGCATTTGCTTCACCATATCAACTTTGAGGTCACGACTGCTGTTCACTTGGCTAAGATAGCCAGAAAAAACTTCCCCAATGCTCATATGAGTATAATTAGCAATGTCAAATCTGACCTTGCGGCGGCCTAGGTGCTCCTCCTTGGCAGAGCGCTTGGCGAGCACAGTGGGTCTTCCCGGCTCGGTATAGTCGGTTTTGGTAATTTCCACGTCAGCATCTTGAGGGTCGTCTGCCTTGGCCGGGCTAGGGACTTCAGTATTTTCAAGGACGTCGGCGGTTTGCTCCACAGGCGGGTCAGCAGTCGACGCAGATGTGTCATGAGCCGGTTCAAGCGGCGGCTCATGAATAGAGTCATCAGGCGCGGCCGTCTGGAGTTTCGGCTCATGGTCAGTCGGCTTATCGGCCGGCTTATTCTTCTTTACCCTCTTGCTGGGTTTTGCTTTTCCACTGCATAAAATCAAAAAGGTTAGTACAAGTATAAAGAATTGAACTGAATACAGGATAAGTAAATCATCATTACCCTGGAGCGGTCTTAAAAGCCGGCAGGTTGGACTAGATTGAGTCGCCAGACGAAGGTGAAGTTTCCTGATAATTCGAGTCAAAAGAGTTGAGTGGTTGACGAGTGAGACCCGCCAAAGGATAAAAGGGATCTAAGACGGAGATGACCTCATTCCGACGTTTCCTTGGCGTATTTGGTAAACCAGAGGAGAGCTCCCCTTCTTTGCTGGTCCGGGTCTGCCTTCGGTTTTCATGAATCTGTCGCTTCAAAATAAAGTGAGGATCCTGGTAAGCTAAGGGATGTGAAAATCTTACTTTCCAGGTTACTCTTCGGACTTTTTGTCTTGACAAGGGCTCTGAGTCGGAGGAGGAAATAATAGTTACCTCTTCAGTCACTCCCGGACTCGTTCCCGTGTCACCCTGATGGTAATCATTGTCAATAAGGTGGTTAAACAATGAGCCAAGAGAATCACGGGTTACCTCCGACTCAGAAGAGTCGTCTAGCTGAAGTAAATCGGAAGCATTGGGGGTTTTCCCTCTTTTCTGAGCGGCGGCTTTCCTGGCAGCTTTCCTGGCCTTCTTGGCTCTCTTTGCAGCCTCATGATCATATTTCTTCTTCCAGAATTTGTCATCAGCCTGTGTAAGTCAGTAAAAGTTTGAGTTATGATGAAACATAAAAGGTAAAAGTAAAATAATTGGTTCTGGCGGTGTACCGCTGGAGCAAGGTTAGCCTTGCAGAAAGGGCTCGGGCCCACTTTGCCACAGTCGGCCAGGCTCTCCTTCAGAAGTGACTTTGTCATATCATCGATAACATCGTCAGGTAAGTCGTCAGGGCTATGGCGCAGAGGATCCTTTGCATCACCACTATAATCGCACATTAACCCGGAGAGGCGGCTCAACAGGATGATCCGCCATGCGACCCAGCACCGAACCAGATCAATGCTGTTTAAACCGTTCCCCAGTAGAGCTCTAATTTTTGCAAGAGTGGGGGCGAGCGTCTTGCGTTCAGCGACTGTTATTTTGTTAGGAAGCTAATGATTGGAGTCAAGACGTAGAGCACGGAAGTCAGGCAGTGGGTTCTCGTCGGCCGGGGAGGTGTCTTGACAGTAGAACCAAGTCTGGTTCCAGTCTTTGGGGTGACTCGGCGGTTGTGCATAAGGAAAGATTACGTCGCTCCATTGTTGGATTGAGACCCCGCCCAGTTCCAAACTCGGTCTGTTGGAGTACTCATTCTGACAGTTTAAATAAAACAGTTCTCGGAAAAGGAGTAGGTTGGGCTCTTCCCCAAGGTACACATCAGAAAATACTTGGAAGTTGCATATATTGGACACGGAGTTGGGTCCTATGTCTTGAGGACAGAGGTCGAAGAAGTGCAGAACATCTCTAAAGAACTTTAAGTCGGGTGGCGAGAAGCCCCGTTTCATGTGATCCGTGAAGACGATAACCTCACCTTCTTTGGGCTGAGGCTTTTCCTCCGTTGGATCAGGAGCACGGTACGACATGATATCTCTTTTGGGCAGATAGCCCACTTTCACAAAATTGTCAAAAGTACTCTCAGTGACAATGGACTTGACCCAGTTGCATGAAGTGGTTGTCTTAGGCGGCATTGTGAAGGAGGAAGCCTAAACAAGAGTAAAAATGGTTGGTTCAAAATTAAGCTGGAGGAGGAAATATTACAAGTACATGGTCAGACTGGCGGCTTATAAAGGGGCCTAATGGTATATGACTAATAAATTGCCATGAGCAGTTAGGTCTTAAGCCGCCATGAGTAATTGATGTTGTCTGTTGAGCACTGCAATTTAAGCCGGTGGTTTGAACCGCCATAGCTAGGTGGATCTATCAAAACACAGATATTTGGCTAAGTGTCATACAAACAAGTTTCACAGACTGGAACTATTATTTTGGATCAGCGGATGCTCAGTAGAAGGAAATAATATAGACCTAAAAAACCAGCACAGACGAGTTCGCGAGTTCTAATGAAGTCTCTTTACAGAAAAAGGGGATATGCTAGTATCAAAAGTGGAAGCAAAACAACTACCGCATGAGTTCCATATTACTTTTGGATCGAAAGAGGCTGCGGTGGAGGAACTATGAAGAAACCATGATGAACTACGAAGAACACAGAGAAACTTGCAAACCCTAATGCGAATCTGAGGTTCAGGAAGGCAAAAACTTACAACTGCAGATCTACTGCGGAAGGTCGTCGTCGTTCTCTGGATCGACTCAGGCTGATGCAGTGGCTGAGGTTGAGGACGATGAGGCGCTCTGCGGCGGCGGCGGAGCTCGAGCAGCAGAAGGGTTGTGGGAGGAAGAAGACGCTGGATAGGGGAGAATGAGGAAAGACCTGGTCATGCCTATTTATAAGGAAAGACTGGTGAGTGCGCGCGACAAACGAGGAGGCCGAAAATATGGTTATCCAGCTACTAGGACGCCTTGATTCTCGGGATGGTCATTAAGATAAGGATCCGTTGGCATATATTGGATAAAATATGAATTAAAGATAGATGACGTCATGGTGGGTTACTACAGACCCAGAGGATGACATCATGGCAAGTTATAAGACTTTCTGTACAAACGAAGAGCAGAAGATTTTTTCTAAGTGTTGAAGATTGACATGAACCAGGAGGGGTCGGGTTATACCTGTGAGGATTCTTGAAGCCCAAGACGATGCTTGAAGATGGCGGTTCAGTTAAGGGCCCAAAGCCCAAAGGCGACTTAAGGCCCATAGATATAAATCGCCATATTTATGTAACTTGTATTGTAAGGCAGGAATAGAGAGAGACCCAGCCGGACACTGTTTATGAGCCGGTCGGGACTCTGTGAGCCACTGGGCGTAGACCTCTGTATATAAAGGGACGGCCCGGCGGTGGTTCAGGACAAGTAACACCAAATCGAGAACTAGGTCAAGCGGCTTTCGCTCCCTGGTAATCGAGATATAGCAATTCCACCTCAAATTGGATTAGGCTTTTACCTTCACCGCAAGGGGCCGAACCAGTATAAACTCCCATGTCCTTTGCCCGTCTTAACCCCTTTAAGCTTCCTAGTTGCGATGGCTCCACGATTAAGTCCTTTCACTGGGACATCTGATGTGACAATTCCACGACAGGGTTTATTCATGCATGAGTTTACTTTGGCTACATCATGGCATCTTGCTTAAGGCGTTACTCAGTTCTTTATGAACTTAATACTCTAGATGCATGCTGGATAGCGGTCGATATGTGGAGTAATAGTGGTAGATGCAGAATCATGTCGGTCTACTTGTCTCGGACGTGATGCATGTATACATGATCAATGCCTTGGATATCATCATGGGTATTCTTTTTTTATCAATTGCCCAACAGTAATGTGTTTACCCATTGTATGTTATTTTCAAGAGAGAAGCCTCTACTGAAAATTATGGCCCCCGAGCCTACTTTATCATATATAACAAATTCTAAAAATACCTTGCTGCAATCTAATTTATTTATTTTATTTTGTATTTTTATTCAATCTATCTATCAATCACTACATAATTTAATCTTGCAAATAACCGCCGAGGGATTGACAACCCTTTGTTCGCGTTTGGTGCAAGGATTTGTTATCTGGTGTGCAGGTGCTGTTAACGAGGTGTTGCATGATTCTCCTACTAGATTGATAACCTTGATTTCATAACTGAGGAAAATATTACCTCTATTGTACTGCATCATACTCGCCTCTTCGGAGAAAACCCAACGCAGCTCACAAGTAGCATGTATCAAGTACTTTGGATTTAACCACTAAATATATATATGCTATGCTCCGCTGAGCATAACCTGCAAAGACAAGATCCACTGTCTTTGGTCCGAGTTTGCATTTCTTGGGGATAGGAATATTGACCTTCAGCAAACATCCCCAAGTGCGCAAATAAGAAAGTGATGGTTTTCTCCCAACGCACTCTTCAAAAGGGGTTTTCTCTTTATTCTTGTTGGGAACTCTATTCAAGACATGACACAAAGTCAATAAAGCATCCCTCACCATGCCTTAGATAAACCAGCACTATCTAACATGGCATTCACCAAGCATGTTAGCGTGCGGTTTTTTCTCTCGGCAACCCCATTTGATTGGGGCGAATAGGGAGGCATCCTCTCATCAATAATACTATGTTCCTCACAAGTTTCATAAAAAACTTTGGAAAAATACTGTCCACTCACAATTTGACTTAAGAAGCTTGATCTTTCTCTCTAATTGATTTTGAACTTCAGCTTTATAAATTTTATAGTAGTCTAAAGCTTCATCTTTAGTTTGTAAAAAATAAACATAACAAAACCTCTTTCAGCCATGTGTCAACAGACCATTCATCAATCATCATCATGAAATATCTCTTTCCACCGTTTATCAACAGACAATTCATCTCACATTGGTCAGAATGTATGAGTTCTAGAGGTGCCAAGTTTCTCTCCTCGTCAGCCGTGTGAGGCTTTTGAGGTTGCTTCAGTTGCACTCAACTATGGCACTTAGAACCTTGGCAATAGTGAAATTCAAAACTAAACTCATACTAGATAGGTGAGACACTAAAACAGAATTAATGTGACATAAACGTGAGTGCCAAACACTTGCATCATCATTAACTCTAGCACAAATTTTGTTTACTGGCTTACTTCAAATATTTGGAAGGAAAAAGGGGAACAAGGCTCCGCACTCATAGCCTTTGCCTATAACTTGTCCATATCTCGACACGATTACTTTATTTGACTCTAAAACTACCTTAAACCCATCTCGACATAGAACGGAGTTGCTAACTAGATTCATGTTCATACTAGGGACATCCTTCACGTTCCTTAGCTGCATGATCTTCCCCGAAGTGAGCTTCAGATCCACCATGCCAATGCCACGAATAGAAGCATGTGACACATTCCCCACTAGGATGGAAGAATCCCGTGCAACCTGGTAAGAAGTGAACAAGGAGACGCTAGCACACACGTGGACGTTAGCACCCGAATCAATACACAAAGAAGATGATTGAAATACTGAAAGAACAATAAGTGAATTACCATACCCATTAGTATTGCTAGAGGTTACCAAGTACAATCTTGGAGATCATTTTCCCTCTGCGGTCTACACGTTCTGGCCATTCCTTAGAAAAGTGTCCGGGCTTTCCACAGGTGTAGTACTCTAGCTCAGCCTTGTTCAACTTCTTCTTCTTGAAGGTAGTAGTCTTTACAGGCTTGTTATTCCCTTTGTTCTTGATTTTTTGGTACCTCTGCACCATCTTGGGGTAGGCCGAACCTCACATGCTTTCTCAGTAGTGTCTTTAGCTCGAGCTTTCTCTTCAACATCAAGAGATGCAATCATATTTTCAACGGATATCTCAAGTCTCTTATGTTTCAGAGTAGTGGCAAAATTCCTCCATGAAGGAGGCAACTTTGCAATCATGCACTTAGCCATGAATTTGTCCGGTAATTCACACTTAATGATTTCTAGTTCCTTCACAATGCACTCTATCTCATGAGCTTGTTCAACCATAGAACGGTTATTCACCACCTTGTTCACTGGATGCATCTGTTGCACCGAGCATAGCATTCAGCACATCCCGCAGTATCTTCCTGTCTTGCATGTGCATATGCACAACACATAGACGGCCAGCAAGAAACACTCAGAATGCATCCCGCAAACATAATATTGGCTTCCTGAAACTTTATATGATCTTTCATTAGTAGTTCCCTTTGTCATGCCAGCACTAACATGAAAAACTTTCAAACCAGCCAAAGCATGGACTTCACCTCCACCTCTTAAAGTGCACACCGATAAATTTATTCAGCCTCAGTGCATCCGCAAAACCATCCATAGTTAACTCAGGAATCGCATACGATAAGGTCTTTGGATTGTTGTAATATTAGGAAATTAATTATTAATTTCAATAAATAATTCATGACTAAAATAGTAATTAGCATACAAAGTGCTAGCATACTAGATGATTGACACAGCAGCATCGCACATGCAACAACTATCATAATTAGAGATAAGATCATATCATGGTGCACATACCGATCGTTCTTAGATGAAGTAGTCCAAGTTGTTGTAGGGGCAGCGATGTTCTTGATGATGACGACTAGGCGGCGTAGACGTTTGTGATGACGGCGCGCAACAGCGCCTGATCTTGATGGAAGACAACCCGTGTTAACGAACTTGAGCAGTCGCGCAAAGTGCTTCTCAAAAACCTTATTCACCCTCTCCCGAAGCAGGATCACAAGGGCAAGAGATTTCGGAGACCTGCTCTCCCGTTCGCCGGTGCACGCTGGTGTTCGATATGGAGTAGAATACAGTGGCAGTGCAAGTTGCAAGATGAGGCAAAACCCTAAATGTTTTTGATATGTCTTTCGCGCGACTAATCGCAATATATATAGTAAGACCAGAGGAGGTATCGTGTCGCGGTCGCTATCAACCGACTTAGTTTCTAAGTCCTATACTTGTCGGGCCAGAACTAACTAACTTGTCTTCCAAGACATCAAAAAATAAAACGACAAAAGGAAGTTGTGCCCCTACAAGTCAATAGACCGAATTTCGGTGGACGTGTGTGCACTCTGCTTAGACCAGGCGAGGCGGGAGAGCGAGCGTGTGTTATATTCTATTTCTCTTCTCAACACAGCACTAAAAGCATCTCTAACAGAGCCCCTATAATCGCCCGACCCGCAAAATAATCGTTGATATACTATACGGGGCCAAAAACCATCAAAACAGGTACTGTATATTCAGCCGACATGTAATTTTTTAGGGCGAGCTGTAATAATCGCCCGTTGGCCGCCAAATCTTGTGGTGTCCCGTATCCAACGCGATTCTTGTTGGGAGGGAAATTACCGCGCCCACTCGGCGCCACCCCTCCCCAAATCTCCGGCGAATCTTTTTTTTCTCCAGCCACCTCCAACCACCCTGTGCTTTGGAGAGCTTCGCCATCCCCACCCACATCTTCTCCACTAAAATTCGAGCTTGGAGGCAGCCATTTTTGCCGGCTCCCGGCGGGCTGCAGCCGCTATCGCCATGGATCCAGGCGGAAGCTTCAATTGGTGCCACACTATGGGCAGATCCGGCTGCTCCAAGCAAGACTGGGAAGCCGCTATCCACGCGGGCCCAACCTTGGCGAGGGGAAGTAGAGGAGGCGGTCGGCTACGGTGGAGAAGGAAAGGCTTCGGCGGCTACGCTTTCGGCCGACGGTCGGGGAGAAGGGGGCTTCGGTGGCTGCGTTTTGGGCGGGTGAAAGGTAAGATTTGCTGCTTTGTGCCTGTTTTGATCCCAGTTTTGAGCTCCAAATCGGCCAATGGGAAAATTTTAATTTTGATGTACTTTTGATTTTATTTTAGTAGATGGATGATATTTGGAGTTCGTCCTCATCATCTGAGTCGCATGATTCTGACATAGATGAGATGCTTTTTTATGATGATCTCGAGCACCTTCTTTTGTTGCACCTCGTCGACAAATTTGAAGCCGGCAAGAAGAAGAGGCACCGCGGATCGACAGTCAGCCGGCTTTACATTCCACGCATCCGAATTCTCGGTCACAAGTTGCTCATGAAAGACTACTTTTCCGAGCTACCAACCTATCCGGCTCATCTCTATCGTAGACATTATCGATGTGTAGGCCTCTGTTTGTTTGTATTGTGGAAGCTTGCAAACAAAATTGTCGGTTCTTCACGCGCCAGAGAAATGCCGCCGGTTCAAAAAAATTGGGGGCAATGTGAGTGATAGCATATGGCATTCTGGCCGATAACACCGATGAGTATCTTCGCATTGGAGAAGATACCACGCTCAAATGTGTCCAGGTGATTGCAAAGATAATGATCTGGGTATTCGGTCCCAAGTACCTCCAAGCTCTCAATGAGGAGGGCACTGAATTTTTAATGGCGATGAACAAAGCAAGATGATGGACGGGCATGCTTGGGAGTGTGGATTGCATGCATTGGAACTAGAAGAATTGTCCAAAGGCTTGGGCCAGACGATACACCGGCCATCAACGTAAACCAACTATTGCGCTCGAAGCTGTAGCTTCGCATGACTTGTGGATTTGGCATTGCTTCTTTGGATTGTCGGGGTCTCTCAATGATATCATGGTATTGCATGGATCACATCTTTTTTGCGCACCTAGCTAGTGGGAATGCTCCGGCTTGCAACTACACTGTAAATGGACATGATTATTGTTGGGGAACGTTGCAGAAAATTAAAATTTTTCCTACGGTTTCACTAAGATCCATCTATGAGTTCATCTAAGCAACGAGTCAAGGGAGAGAGTTTGCATCTACATACCACTTGTAGATCACGAGCGGAAGCTAGCCAAGGGGATGGTGATGATGGAGTCGTACTTGAACGTGATTCGGATCACCGATGTCCAAGTGCTGAACGGACAGCACCTCCGCGTTCAACACACGTACGGGACGGGAGACGTCTCCTCCTTCTTGATCCAGCAAGGGGGAAGGAGAGGTTGAGGAAGATTGCTCCAACGGCAGCACGACGGCGTGGTGTAGTTGGTGCAGCAGTACTCCGACAGGGCTTCGCCAAGCATATACGGAGGAGGAGAGGTGTTGGGGAGGGGAGGGGCTGCGCCTTGGCTTGTGTTAAGCTCCCATGCGCCTCCCCACTATATATAGGGGTGGAGGGGCTGGTTTCTTGCCCTCCAAGTCCATTGGGGCGTTGGCCAAGGTGGGAGGAAAGAAATCCCATCATTTCCTTCCCCACCGATTGTTATCCCCCCTTTTTAGGGATCTTGATCTTATCCCTTCGGGATATGATCTTATTCCTTCTAAGGGGGGATCTTGGTGCGCCTTGACCAGGGGTGTGGGGCCTTTCCCCACT
This sequence comes from Triticum dicoccoides, assembly GCF_002162155.2. Lineage (NCBI taxonomy): Eukaryota > Viridiplantae > Streptophyta > Magnoliopsida > Poales > Poaceae > Triticum > Triticum dicoccoides. The sequence continues at coordinate 662,617,945 of NC_041385.1, read as the reverse complement.
ACTCACGTTCATGTGGGTCCCCCCATGCAGGTGGGCCCCACTCCGGAACCTTCTAGAACCTTCCCGGTACAATACCGAAAAATCCCGAACATTTTCCGGTGGCCAAAATAGGACTTCCCATATATAAATCTTTACCTTCGGACCATTCCGGAACTCCTCGTGACGTCCGGGATCTCATCCGGGACTCCGAACAACATTCGGTAACCACATACAAACTTCCTTTATAACCCTAGCATCATCGAACCTTAAGTGTGTAGACCCTACGGGTTCGGGAGACATGTAGACATGACCGAGACGTTCTCCGGTCAATAACCAACAGCGGGATCTGGATACCCATGTTGGCTCCCACATGCTTCTCGATGTTGTCATCGGATGAACCACGATGTCGAGGATTCGATCAAACCCTGTATACAATTCCCTTTGTCAATCGGTACGTTACTTGCCCGAGACTCGATCGTCGGTATCCCAATACCTTGTTCAGTCTCGTTACCGGCAAGTCGCTTTACTCGTACCGTAATGCATGATCTCGTGGCCAACACTTTGGTCACCTTGAGCTCATTATGATGATGCATTACCGAGTGGGCCCAGAGATACCTCTCCGTCATACGGAGTGACAAATCCCAGTCTCCATCCGTGTCAACCCAACAGCTACTTTCGGAGATACCTGTAATGCACCTTTATAGTCACCCAGTTACGTTGTGACGTTTGATACACCCAAGGCACTCCTACGGTATCCGAGAGTTACACGATCTCATGGTCTAAGGAAGAGATACTTGACATTGGCAAAGCTCTAGCAAACGAACTAAACGACCTTTGTGCTATGCTTAGGATTGGGTCTTGTCCATCACATCATTCTCCTAATGATGTGATCCCGTTATCAACGACATCCAATGTCCATAGCCAGGAAATCATGACTATCTGTTGATCACAACGAGCTAGTCAACTAGAGGCTCACTAGGGACATATTGAGGTCTATGTATTCACACGTGTATTACGATTTCCGGATAATACAGTTATAGCATGAATAAAAGACAATTATCATGAACAATGAAATATAATAATACTTTTATTATTGCCTCTAGGGCATATTTCCAATAGTCTCCCACTTGCACTAGAGTCACCAATCTAGTTACATTGTGATGAATCGAACACCCATAGAGTTCTGGTGTTGATCATGTTTAGCTCGCGAGAGAGGTTTAGTCAACGGATCTGCGACATTCAGATCCGTATGTACTTTGCAAATTTCTATGTCTCCATCTTGAACATTTTGACGGATGGAGTTGAAACGACGCTTGATGTGCCTGGTCTTCTTGTGAAACCTGGGCTCCTTGGCAAGGGCAATAGCTCCAGTGTTGTCACAGAAGAGTTTGATTGGCCCCGACGCATTGGGTATGACTCCTAGGTCGGTGATGAACTCCTTCACCCAAATCGCTTCATGCGCTGCCTCCGAGGCTGCCATGTACTCCGCTTCACACGTAGATCCCGCCACGACACTCTGCTTGCAGCTGCAGCAGCTTACTGCTCCACCATTCAACATATACACGTATCCGGTTTGTGACTTAGAGTCATCCGGATCTGAGTCGAAGCTAGCGTCGACGTAACCCTTTACGACAAGCTCTTCGTCTCCTCCATAAACGAGAAACATGTCCTTTGTCCTTTTCAGGTACTTCAGGATATTCTTGACTGCTGTCCAGTGTTCCTTGCCGGGATTACTTTGGTATCTAGCTACCAAACTCACGGCAAGGTTTACATCAGGTCTGGTACACAGCATGGCATACATAATAGATCCTATGGCTGAAGCATAGGGGATGACACTCATCTCTTCTTTATCTTTTGCCGTGGTCGGTGACTGAGCCGAGCTCAATCTCACACCTTGTAACATAGGCAAGAACCCCTTCTTGGACTGATCCATTTTGAACCTCTTCAAAATCTTATCAAGGTATGTGCTTTGTGAAAGACCTATGAGGCGTCTCGATCTATCTCTATAGATCTTGATGCCCAATATGTAAGCAGGTTCTCCAAGGTCCTTCATTGAAAAACACTTATTCAAGTAGGCCTTAATGCTGTCCAGAAATTCTATATTATTTCCCATCAAGAGTATGTCATCTACATATAATATGAGAAATGCTACAGAGCTCCCACTCACTTTCTTGTAAACGCAGGCTTCTCCATAAGTCTGCATAAACCCAAACGCTTTGATCATCTCATCAAAGCGAATATTCCAACTCCGAGATGCTTGCACCAGCCCATAAATGGATCGCTGGAGCTTGCATACTTTGTTAGCGTTCTTAGGATCGACAAAACCTTCCGGCTGCATCATATACAGTTCTTCCTTAAGATGCCCGTTAAGGAATGCTGTTTTGACGTCCATCTGCCATATCTCATAATCATAGTATGCGGCAATTGCTAACATGATTCGGACGGACTTTAGCTTCGCTACGGGAGAGAATGTCTCGTCGTAGTGAATCCCTTGAACCTGTCGATAACCCTTAGCGACAAGTCGAGCTTTATAGATGGTGACATTACCATCCGCGTTTGTCTTCTTCTTAAAGATCCATTTGTTTTCTATCGCTCGCCGATCATCGGGCAAGTCTGTCAAAGTCCATACTTTGTTTTCATACATGGATTCTATCTCGGATTTCATGGCTTCAAGCCATTTGTTGGAATCTGGGCCCGCCATCGCTTCTTCATAGTTCGAAGGTTCACCGTTATCTAACAACATGATTTCCAGGACGGGGTTGCCGTACCACTCTGGTGCGGAACGTGTCCTTGTGGACCTACGAAGTTCAGTAGCAACTTGATCCGAAGTACCTTGATCATCATCATTGGTTTCCTCTTCAGTTGGTGTGGGCATCACAGGAACATTTTCCTGAGCTGCACCACTTTCCCGTTCGAGAGGTAGTACTTCATCGAGTTCTACTTTCCTCCCACTTACTTCTTTCGAGAGAAACTCTTTTTCCAGAAAGCATCCGTTCTTGGCAACAAAGATTTTGCCCTCGGATCTTAAGTAGAAGGTATACCCGACAGTTTCCTTAGGGTATCCTATGAAGACGCATTTTTCCGACTTGGGTTCGAGCTTTTCAGGTTGAAGTTTCTTGACATAAGCATCGCATCCCCAAACTTTTAGAAATGACAGCTTAGGTTTCTTCCCAAACCATAATTCATACGGTGTCGTCTCAACGGATTTAGACGGTGCCCTATTTAAAGTGAATGTAGCTGTCTCTAGAGCGTATCCCCAAAATGATAGCGGTAAATCAGTAAGAGACATCATAGACCGCACCATATCTAATAGAGTGCGATTACGACGTTCGGACACACCGTTTCGCTGAGGTGTTCCAGGCGGCGTGAGTTGTGAAACGATTCCACATTTCCTTAAGTGTGTGCCAAATTCGTGACTTAAATATTGTCCTCCACGATCTGATCGTAGCCACTTTATCTTTCGGTCACGTTGATTCTCCACCTCATTCTGAAATTCCTTGAACTTTTCAAAGGTCTCAGACTTGTGTTTCATTAAGTAGACATACCCATATCTACTTAAGTCATCAGTGAGAGTGAGAACATAACGATATCCTCCGCGAGCCTCAACGCTCATTGGACCGCACACATCGGTATGTATGATTTCCAATAAGTTGGTTGCTCGCTCCATTGTTCCGGAGAACGGAGTCTTGGTCATCTTGCCCATGAGGCATGGTTCGCACGTGTCAAACGATTCATAATCAAGAGACTCTAAAAGTCCATCGGCATGGAGCTTCTTCATGCTCTTGACACCAATGTGACCAAGGCGGCAGTGCCACAAGTATGTGGGACTATCGTTATCAACTTTACATCTTTTGGCATCTACACTATGAACATGTGCAATATTACGCTCGAGATTCATTAAGAATAAACCATTGACCATCGGAGCATGACCATAAAACATATCTCTCATATAAATCGAACAACCATTATTCTCAGACTTAAATGAGTAGCCATCTCGTATTAAACGAGATCCAGATACAATGTTCACGCTCAAACTTGGCACTAAATAACAATTATTAAGGTTCAAAACTAATCCCGTAGGTAAATGTAGAGGCAGCGTGCCGACGGCGATCACATCGACTCTGGAACCATTCCCGACGCGCATCGTCACCTCGTCCTTCGCCAGTCTCCGTTTATTCCGCAGCTCCTGCTGTGAGTTACAAATATGAGCAACGGCACCGGTATCAAATACCCAGGTGTTACTACGAGTACTGGTAAGGTACACATCAATTACATGTATATCAAATATACCTTTGGTTTTGCCGGCCTTCTTATCTGCTAAGTATTTGGGGCAGTTCCGCTTCCAGTGACCCTTCCCCTTGCAATAAAAGCACTCAGTCTCAGGCTTAGGTCCATTCTTTGACTTCTTCCCGGTAACTGGCTTACCAGGCGTGGCAACCTCCTTGCCGTCCTTTTTGAAGTTCTTCTTACCCTTGCCCTTCTTGAACTTAGTGGTCTTATTGACCATCAACACTTGATGTTCTTTCTTGATTTCAGCCTCTGCTGACTTCAGCATCGAGAACACTTCAGGAATGGTCTTTTCCATCCCCTGCATGTTGTAGTTCATCACAAAGCTCTTGTAGCTTGGTAGGAGCGACTGGAGGATTCTGTCAATGACCGCCTCATCTGGGAGGTTAATGTTCAGCTGGGTCATACGGTTGTGCAACCCAGACATCTTCAGGATGTGCTCACTGACAGAACTGTTTTCCTCCATCTTACAACTGTAGAACTTGTCGGAGACATCATATCTCTCGACCCGGGCATGAGCTTGGAAAACTAGTTTCAGCTCTTCGAACATCTCATATGCTCCGTGATGCTCAAAACGCTTTTGGAGCCCCGGTTCTAAGCTGTAAAGCATGCCGCACTGAACGAGGGAGTAATCATCAGCGCGAGTTTGCCAAGCATTCATAATGTCTTGGTTCTCTGGGACGGGAGCGTCACCTAGCGGTCCTTCTAGGACATATTGTTTCCTGGCAGCTATGAGGATGATCCTCAGGTTCCGGACCCAGTCCGTATAGTTGCTGCCATCATCTTTCAGCTTGGTTTTCTCTAGGAACGCGTTGAAGTTCATGTTGACATGAGCGTTGGCCATTTGATCTACAAGACATATTTGCAAAGGTTTTAGACTAAGTTCATGATAATTAAGTTCTAATCAAATTATGAACTCCCACTCAGATTAGACATCCCTTTAGTCATCTAAGTGTTACACGATCCGAGTCGACTAGGCCGTGTCCGATCATCACGTGAGACGGACTAGTCATCATCGGTGGACATTCTCATGTTGATCGTATCTTCCATACGACTCGTGTTCGACCTTTCGGTCTCCGTGTTCCGAGGCCATGTCTGCACATGCTAGGCTCGTCAAGTTAACCCTAAGTGTTTTCGCTGTGTAAAACTGTCTTACACCCGTTGTATGTGAACGTAAGAATCCATCACACCCGATCATCACGTGGTGCTTAGAAGCGACGAACTGTAGCAACGGTGCACAGTTAGGGGAGAACACTTCTTGAAATTTTTGTAAGGGATCATCTTATTTACTACCGTCGTCCTAAGTAAACAAGATGCATAAACATAATAAACATCACATGCAATTATATAGTTGTGACATGATATGGCCAATATCATATAGCTCCATTGATCTTCATCTTCAGGGCTCCATGATCATCTTGTCACCGGCTTGACACCATGATCTCCATCATCATGATCTCCATCATCGTGTCTTCATGAAGTTGTCACGCCAACGACTACTTCTACTTCTATGGCTAACGCGTTTAGCAATAAAGTAAAGTGAGTTACATGGCGTTCTTCAATGACACGCAGGTCATACAAAAAATAAAGACAACTCCTATGGCTCCTGCCGGTTGTCATACTTATCGACATGCAAGTCGTGAATCCTATTACAAAGAACATGATCTCATACATCACAATTCATCATTCATCACAACTTCTGGCCATATCACATCACATGATCAATCGCTGCAAAAACAAGTTAGACGTCCTCTAATTGTTGTTGCATCTTTTACGTGGCTGCAATTGGGTTCTAGCAAGAACGTTTTCTTACCTACGAATAACCACAACGTGATTTTGTCAACTTCTATTTACCCTTCATAAGGGCCCTTTTCATCGAATCCGCTCCAACTAAAGTGGGAGAGACAGACACCCGCCAGCCACCTTATGCAACTAGTGCATGTCAGTCGGTGGAACCGGTCTCACGTAAGCGTACGTGTAAGGTTGGTCCGGGCCGCTTCATCCCACAATACCGCCGAAGCAAGAAAAGACTAGTAGAGGCAAGTAAGATGACAAAATCCACGCCCACAACAAAATTGTGTTCTACTCGTGCAAAGAGAACTACGCATAAACCTTGCTCATGATGCCACTGTTGGGGAACGTTGCAGAAAATTAAAATTTTTCCTACGGTTTCACCAAGATCCATCTATGAGTTCATCTAAGCAACGAGTCAAGGGAGAGAGTTTGCATCTACATACCACTTGTAGATCACGAGCGGAAGCTAGCCAAGGGGATGGTGATGATGGAGTCGTACTTGAACGTGATTCGGATCACCGATGTCCAAGTGCTGAACGGACAGCACCTCCGCGTTCAACACACGTACGGGACGGGAGACGTCTCCTCCTTCTTGATCCAGCAAGGGGGAAGGAGAGGTTGAGGAAGATTGCTCCAACGGCAGCACGACGGCGTGGTGTAGTTGGTGCAGCAGTACTCCGACAGGGCTTCGCCAAGCATATACGGAGGAGGAGAGGTGTTGGGGAGGGGAGGGGCTGCGCCTTGGCTTGTGTTAAGCTCCCATGCGCCTCCCCACTATATATAGGGGTGGAGGGGCTGGTTTCTTGCCCTCCAAGTCCATTGGGGCGTTGGCCAAGGTGGGAGGAAAGAAATCCCATCATTTCCTTCCCCACCGATTGTTATCCCCCCTTTTTAGGGATCTTGATCTTATCCCTTCGGGATATGATCTTATTCCTTCTAAGGGGGGATCTTGGTGTGCCTTGACCAGGGGTGTGGGGCCTTTCCCCCACTACTCACGTTCATGTGGGTCCCCCCATGCAGGTGGGCCCCACTCCGGAACCTTCTAGAACCTTCCCGGTACAATACCGAAAAATCCCGAACATTTTCCGGTGGCCAAAATAGGACTTCCCATATATAAATCTTTACCTCTGGACCATTCCGGAACTCCTCGTGACGTCCGGGATCTCATTCGGGACTCCGAACAACATTCGGTAACCACATACAAACTTCCTTTATAACCCTAGCGTCATCGAACCTTAAGTGTGTAGACCCTACGGGTTCGGGAGACATGTAGACATGACCGAGACGTTCTCCGGTCAATAACCAACAGCGGGATCTGGATACCCATGTTGGCTCCCACATGCTTCTCGATGTTGTCATCGGATGAACCACGATGTCGAGGATTCGATCAAACCCTGTATGCAATTCCCTTTGTCAATCGGTACGTTACTTGCCCGAGACTCGATCGTCGGTATCCCAATACCTTGTTCAGTCTCGTTACCGGCAAGTCGCTTTACTCGTACCGTAATGCATGATCTCGTGGCCAACACTTTGGTCACCTTGAGCTCATTATGATGATGCATTACCGAGTGGGCCCAGAGATACCTCTCCGTCATACGGAGTGACAAATCCCAGTCTCGATCCGTGTCAACCCAACAGCTACTTTCGGAGATACCTGTAATGCACCTTTATAGTCACCCAGTTACGTTGTGACGTTTGATACACCCAAGGCACTCGTACGGTATACGGGAGTTACACGATCTCATGGTCTAAGGAAGAGATACTTGACATTGGCAAAGCTCTAGCAAACGAACTAAACGACCTTTGTGCTATGCTTAGGATTGGGTCTTGTCCATCACATCATTCTCCTAATGATGTGATCCCGTTATCAACGACATCCAATGTCCATAGCCAGGAAATCATGACTATCTGTTGATCACAACGAGCTAGTCAACTAGAGGCTCACTAGGGACATATTGAGGTCTATGTATTCACACGTGTATTACGATTTCCGGATAATACAGTTATAGCATGAATAAAAGACAATTATCATGAACAATGAAATATAATAATACTTTTATTATTGTCTCTAGGGCATATTTCCAACAATTATACCATGAGGTATTATCTTGTCAACAGGGTTTATCTTTCGTTGGCAACATTTGTCAAGACAATTAGTAACCCGGTAGGCAAAAAGATAAACTATTTCCCAAGCACAAGAAGCATGCCGAAAAGATATTGGGAGAGCATTTGGTGTGTTGCAAGCTCGGTTTGCCATTGTTCGAGGGACTGCTCGCTTTTGAGACTGAAAATCCCTCTGAAATATCAAGACTACGTGTGTAATTCTACACAATATGATCATCCAGGATGAGAGGGATTTCAACTTGGAGTTTTTCTATGACAATATTCGTAGCCGTGTCAAGTCTACCAGAAATCCGGATGGAATCAGTGCATTTCTTGAGACCTACCGGCAGATTAAAGACCGTGACAAACATCAGGAGCTCCGCAATGATCTCATTGAGCATCAGTGACAATTGTACGGGCAAAAAACTCCCGCTCTATTAATTTGATCTATTTATTTTCATGTATGAGGTGAACAATTGTTTTAATTCCGAATGATTTCTTATTGTGATAATTGCGAACTATTTGTTATTCGGATTTGAACATTTGTTGTATTTGAGATAATTATTGTATTGTATGATGTTAAAAACATTTAAGGTTAATATTTATTGTTTATTTTTATTTTAGTTATGTTTGTCTAAAATGAAGATTTATGGTGCGGGGCATTGGGTGCTACTGCAAATCCAATATAGGGCGAGCCGCAAAACGATTTTACCGGCAACGATTTTAGGGGCTCTGCTAGAGATGCTCTAAGTATGATGGCCAGAACTCACTATATAAAGAGGTCTCACACCTCCTTAATTTTGGGGTGCTACTAAACTTTGAGCCACCACTTGCTATTTTATTTGTTGGCTCTTTTGAGATTTCAGAAATTGTACACGGCTTAGGCCCGTTATTTTTAACTATTTGTATGTATCTGGATCGTATTAGAGCAGTTTACAACCATGAGGACCATGCTGGACATGGCCTGCAACTAGGACGCGTGAATAAATCTGTGGTTGAATGATTGGGAGTAAAGTGATATTCCGAGTCCACCAGGGTTCAAGTCCTGAGGCTCGCATTATTTTGGATTTATTTTAGGATATCCGGCGATGCACGTTCAGTAGGATGAGATGTTCGTGTCGACTACGAGGCGTCCGTGGTGAATTCGTTAATCTTAAGATGTAATGAGAGCTCAGTCTCTTGAAGGTGCCCATAAGAACATGGTTATATATAAGCGTCTGCGTCTGTACCGTGTTTAAAATAAATCTATATCTATACTACCACCTACTAATAAAGCGGCTATCGCTTCTGATCGTCCGTCATTAAAATTACCCTTCAAGTTGGTTAAAATTACCCACCAATGCTACCCGTAAGTGGAAAAACGATTCGATTTTTCGGACCAAAAATCAACTCCTCCTTATTTATCTTTAGGGGGACGCGATGAGTATAAGTCCTAGAACGACAAGCAGCAGAATGGTTGGTGATTGCTCTTTTAGCGGCGACACCAGGGTTCAATCCCCAACTTCCACAATTTTCATCTTTCTTTTCTCACGCATGTCCTACTCATGTATTCGTTCATGGCCGGCCCATGTGTGGGGCTTCACTCTTCTATTTTTTTTATTTCACTTTTTTGTCTTTTCTTTTCTCATTCTGTTTTCTTTTTTCTTTCTACTTTAAATTAATTCCGGAGTTTAGTATTCTAAAAGTTGCGAGTTTTCAAAAAAAAAAATTTGATAAAAAATCATAAATATATGTGAATTCAAAAATGTTTAGAAAATCATAATAAGTTTGCAGATTCAAAAAATGTTGGTGGTTTTGCAAAACTGTTTGCAAAATTATTAAAAAACCACAGTTTGTAAGAAATGGTCGGGAAATAAAATCATGTTCATGGTTTTGAAAAAATGATCGTGTATTCAAAACATATTCGGGAATCTGAAAAAAATGTCCATGAAATTTTAGAAAATGTTCAAAATAATAATAATAAATATTTGTTTTCTTAATTTTGTTCCCCAATTTTAAAAAAAGTTCATCGCTTCAGAAAATGTTTGTTGAGTCAAAAAATGTTAATGAATATGAAACCGGTTCATACATTCAAAAAAATTGTAAACAGAACTAATGTTCATGATATTTTTGAGAAAAAAAATGTTTGTCGATTCAAAAAACTGTTCACTGATTCAAAAGTATTTTATGTCAATTTGATTAGTTTTTCGAAAGTCTTTATATATCTTGGTGTTGGGAGTAGTTCATGGTCAATGAGATTTGCTTTTAAAGTTTTTAAACGTTCCTTTGCGCAACATAATGACAAGTGTGGCATGCACTGTCAAACTCATAGCCTTAGGATTTATCACGTTGAGTGCATTGTGATCTCGTGAACATCACGATCATCATCGGCTAGGGTGAGAAAAAAAATGGCAACATGATGAACCACTATAGTAAAATAGAGTATAATCATATATCAGTATATTGAGTCATATTTATTTTGTTAGCCATAATTATTTGTCTCCCGGTGCAACGCACGGGCCCTTTTGCTAGTAGCATTTAAGGATGCAATTATCTTGTCCAGCACTTCCGCGCGACAGAGCAAGACTTTGCACCACGTGCACGAGCAACGAAAAAGAGGTCGGGACTTTGCAGCGTCAATTTTGCACTCCTACAATGCAACCAGTGGTCGGGCCAAAAATTGGCAATCTTCCTATCCAGAGTCTCACACGACAAGGACAGGGTTCCGCACCTCACTAGAAAATTCAAGCGAAAAAATAGCGAGCTATACAAAATAATGCCGTTTATTAAATTATTTTATCAGCATGCTCAAGACATTTTACACTAATTTAATTAGCGAGATAATTCTCTACTTTTCTTAGGGGTAATCTAAGTTTTATTCATCAAAAAGCACAAGTTGTGGGATGCAGATTCGATCATGGGATTGACCAAGTCACAGATGGTGTCTCAGACCTAGCGACAGAGAATGCTTGGCCAACTTATGTGCCTCTATGTTCACATTACGACTTTCATAAATAAAATTACATTGAAACAAACTAGAATAAGAGTAGATCTCACTAATAATGACCTCTGGACTTGTTGTTTATGTCCAAGACGACGCTATAGCGATGCTTTTTTTCAGTGCTAGGAATCTGCATAGGGAGCCCAGCCCACGCTCTGGAACTAGTTGATCTTTTCTCCCAGATCCATCGGATGCGCAAGGCATGATTAAGTTATTTGATGAAGGTTATGAATCCCAAGGTCCCCAAACTCCACGGGTCAACAAACTTGCTCCCATGCCACTAAACAGTGCTCTCCTTCTGAAGATCTTGTTTAGGCATTTGAATACCCAGGGAGGCAAATCCAATGAGAGCATATGCCATATGGTACTACCACAATGGCGAAAGCACCGCCGTACTAAACTACAACCATATTCAATCCAGACACAAACCACAGCACATACATCAACGAGCATCTCTCGATCTCACCAAAAGACAATGCGTTCCATCGCAACTCTCCTCCAGCTGGTCTGCCTCCTCTTGTCACTTCATCGGAGCCCAGGCTCCGGCGCAGCGGCCACGGCGAGCAACTTCTCCTCCTGCCTCGTCTCCAACGGGGTCAGCAACTTCTCCCTGCCCACATCTCCGGGCTACGCCGGGCTGCTCAACTCATCCATCTTCAACCTCCGGTTCACGCTCCCGAACGTCGCCGGGCCCGCCGCCATTGTCCTCCCGGAGTCGAGGGATGACCTGCGGCGAGCCATCCTGTGCGCGCAGACCAGATCGCTTGCGATCCGCGTGCGTAGCGGCGGGCACAGCTACGAGGGGCTGTCCTACACCACGGAGAACCACGTGCCGTTCGTGGTGGTCGACCTCGCGAACCTGAACCGCGTCCGGGTCGAGCCGGGCTCGGCAACGGCCTGGGTCGAGTCGGGAGCGACCGTGGGCGAGCTGTACTACGCCGTGGGGCGGTTGAGACGGTCCTTGGCGTTCACGGCCGGGTCGGGGTCGACCACTGGTCTAGGGGGGCAAGTCTCCGGCGGCGGGTTCGGGCTTCTGTCCCGGAAGTTTGGGCTTGCCGCCGACAACGTGCTGGACGCGGCGCTCATCACTCCGGACGGCAGAGTCCTTGACCGGAACTCAATGGGCGACGACGTGTTCTGGGCGATCCGAGGCGGCGGAGGCGGGAGCTGGGGTGTGGTGTACGCTTGGAAGCTCCGGCTCGTTCCGGTTCCTCGCAACGTCACCGCGTTCACCGTCGGCCGGACCGGTCCGGTCGAACTCATTGCCGGCTTACTTCACAGGTGGCAGTATGTTGGGCCCAATCTACCGGACGAGTTTTATCTCTCCGTGTATGCTCCAACCGGGTCGACGGACGGCAACGTCTCCATCTCCTTCACCGGTCAAGTGCTAGAGTCAAAAGAGCATGCCTTGTCGGTTCTCAGCCAAAGCTTTCCTGAGCTGGGTTTGACCGAGCCAGACCTCTCAGAAATGAGCTGGGTCGAGTCGACGGCCAAGTTCGCTGGTCTGAGCACGGTGGAGGACCTGGCGAACCGGCGGCGCCAGCCAAAGCAGTACTCCAAGAGCAAGTCCGACTATGTGCAAGCACCGATCTCGAGGAACGACATGGCCGAGATCGTCCGGCACCTGTCGGCCGGGCCGACCGGGTCCATCCAGCTAGACCCCTACGGCGGCGCCATGGCGCGGATAGAGAGAGCCGAGACGCCGTTCCCCCACCGCGCCGGGTACCTGTACAGCATCCAGTACGGCGTGAACTGGAACCGGTCGCAGTTAGCCCGCGCGGAGGAGTTCATCGGATGGCTCAGGTCGTTCTACAGGTACATGGCCCCCTACGTGTCCAAGGATCCCCGCGCTGCGTACGTGAACTACCTCGACCTCGACCTGGGCGTGAACAACTGGACGCGCGCTGCCGGTGGGTCGTCCCCGCAGGCGGTGGCTCGTGCGACGTCGTCGTGGGGGCAGGCGTACTTCGGAGAGAACTTCGACCGGCTGGTTCGTGCTAAGACGGTGGCCGATCCTGGCAACGTGTTCAACAACGCGCAGAGCATCCCTCCCTTGAATATTAGAGCCGACGAGTAGACATATGTTTGCGAAATAATAAAAAGAAAAGTATACTTTTCGTCCCTTAATTCTTGGCAGAGTCTAGATTTGATCCCTTAACTATAAAACCGGACAACCTTCACCACCAACTCTTGAAATCAGATAAGTTTGGTCCCCTGACTCAACCAAAGCAGTATCCATGCTGACTCAACATGGTTTTGACTGGGTCATGTCCAGGTGGCGATATTTCTGTTTCTTTTCATCCATCTTCGGTGTAGACATTTCGTCAAATAGTTGACTTGCAATTGCTGCACCGTGACACAACCGAGCGTGCCGTCAGTCGATGAGCCAGCGCCATCAGTCGACGAGTCAGTCGACGAGCCAACACTGTTCCCCACCGAAGGCTCATCCCCGGCAAGCCTTGTGTTCCTCCTTAACCGTCCGTGCTGGCCACTTCTTCGGACGCCTGAAGACACGGCCACGACCTGCACCACACGGCACAGCAAGCATCCACCACGACCTCTCCTTGTGCCTGAGTTTTCCCATG
>NC_041385.1:662592032-662603957 GCF_002162155.2 Triticum dicoccoides | reverse complement strand
GGTTCCACGGCGCCCCTGGCACGTGGGGTCACATGCGTTGAGCAACACGAAATATGATGGGAGGGATGGAGGTTCGAGCTGCGCTCGATGGCGAGGTACGCACCGAGCGTGAGCTTGTGGGCGAGTGGTGCGGGGAGGTCAGTGTTGGGGAATGTAGCAGAAATTCAAAATTTCCCTACGTGTCACCAAGATTTATCTATGGAGAAACCAGCAACGAGGGGAAGAAGAGTGCATCTACATATCCTTGTAGATCGCTAAGCGGAAGCGTTCAAGAGAACGGGGTTGAAGGAGTCGTACTCGTCGTGATCCAAATCACCGGAGATCCTAGTGCCGAACGGACGGCACCTCCGCGTTCAACACACATACAGCCCGGTGACGTCTCCCATGCCTTGATCCAGCAAGAAGAGAAGGAGAGGTTGAGAAAGACTCCATCCAGCAGCAGCACAACGGCGTGGTGGTGGTGGAGGAGCATGGCAATCTTGCAGGACTTCGCCAAGCACCTGCGGGAGAGGAGGAGGTGTCACGGGAGGGAGGGAGGCGCCAGGGCTTCAGGTGCGGCTGCCCTCCCTTCCCTCCACTATATATAGGGGCAAGGGAGAGGGGGGCGCAGCCTTGGCCTTCCTCCAAGGAAGGGTGCGGCTAGGGAGGAGTCCATCCTCCCCAAGGCACCTAGGAGGTGCCTTCCCCCATTAGGACTCTCCCTTTCCCTTATCTCTTGGCGCATGGGCCTCTTGGGGCTGGTGCCCTTGGCCCATATAGGCCAAGGCGCAAACCCCTACAGCCCATGTGGCCCCCCCAGGGCAGGTGGACCCCTGGTGGACCCCCGGACCCCTTTCGGCACTCCCGGTACAATACCGATAATGCGCGAAACTTTTCCGGTGACCAAATCAAGACTTCCCATATATAAATCTTTACCTCCGGACCATTCCGGACCTCCTCGTGACGTCCGGGATCTCATCCGGGACTCCGAACAACATTCGGTAACCATATACAAACTTCCTTTATAACCCTAGCGTCATCGAACCTTAAGTGTGTAGACCCTACGGGTTCGGGAACCATGCAGACATGACCGAGACGTTCTCCGGTCAATAACCAACAGCGGGATCTGGATACCCATGTTGGCTCCCACATGTTCCACGATGATCTCATCGGATGAACCACGATGTCAAGGACTCAATCGATCCCGTCTACAATTCCCTTTGTCTAGCGGTATTGTACTTGCCCGAGATTCGATCGTCGGTATGCCGATACCTTGTTGAATCTCGTTACCGGCAAGTCTCTTTACTCGTTCCATAAGACATCATCCCGTGATCAACCCCTTGGTCACATTGTGCACATTATGATGATGTCCTGCCGAGTGGGCCCAGAGATACCTCTCTGTCAACCGGAGTGACAAATCCCAGTCTCGATTCATGCCAACCCAACAAACACTTTCGGAGATACCTGTAGTGCACCTTTATAGCCACCCAGTTATGTTGTGAAGTTTGGTACACCCAAAGCATTCCTATGGTATCCGGGAGTTGCACAATCTCATGGTCTAAGGAAAAGATACTTGGCATTAGAAAAGCTTTAGCATACGAACTATACGATCTTTGTGCTATGCTTAGGATTGGGTCTTCTCCATCACATCATTCTGCTAATGATGTGATCCCGTTATCAACGACATCCAACGTCCATGGTTAGGAAACCATAACCATCTATTGATCAACGAGCTAGTCAACTAGAGGCTCACTAGGGACATGGTGTTGTCTGTGTACCCACACATGTATCTGAGTTTCCTATCAATACAATTATAGCATGGATAATAAACGATTATCATGAACAAGGAAATATAATAATAATAATAACTAATTTATCATTGCCTCTAGGGCATATTTCCAACAGTCTCCCACTTGCACTAGAGTCAACAATCTAGTTCACATCGCCATGTGATTAACACTGATAGGTCACATCGCCATGTGACCAACATCCAAAGAGTTTACTAGTGTCTAAACTAGTTCACATCACCATGTGATTAAGTCTCAATGAGTTCTGGGGTTTGATCATGTTTTTCTTGTGAGAGAGGTTTTAGTCAACGGGTCTGCAACATTCAGATCCGTATGTACTTCGCAATTCTCTATGTCATATTGTAAATGATGCTTCCACGCTCCACTTGAAGCTATTCCAAATGGTTGCTCCACCATACATATCCGGTTTGCTACTCAGAGTCATTCGGATATGTGTTAAATCTTACATCGACGTAACCCTTTACGCCGAACTCTTTATCACCTCCATAATCGAGAAACATGTCCTTTATTTACTCCAAGGACAATTTTGACCGCTGTCCAATGATCTATTCCTGGATCATTCTTGTACCCCTTGACTGACTCATGGCAAGGCACACTTCCAGTGCGGTACACAGCATAGCATACTATAGAGCGTATGTCTGAAGCATAGGGGACGGCCTTCGTCCTTACTCTCTCTTCTGCCATGGTCGAGCTTTAACTCTTAATTTCATACCTTACAACTCAGGCAAGAACTCCTTCTTTGACTGATCCATCTTGAACACCTTCAAGATCATGTCAAGGTATGTGCTCATTTGAAAGTACTTATTAAGCGTTTTTTATCTATCCTTATAGATCTTGGTGCTCAACGTTCAAGTAGCTTAATCCAGGTTTTGCATTGAAAAACACTTTTCAAATAGCCCTACATGCTTTCTAGAAATCCTACATCATTTCTAATCAACAATATGTCAACAACATATACTCATCAGAAATTCTATAGTGCTCCCACTCACTTCTTTGGAAATACAAGTTTCTCATAAACTTTGTATAAACCAAAATTCTTTGATCATCTCATCAAAGCGTACATTCCAACTCTGAGATGCTTACTCCAGTCCTTAGAAGGATCGCTGGAGCTAGCATACCTTTTAGCATCCTTAGGATCGACAAAAACTTTCTGACTGTATCACATACAACATTTCCTTACAAAAACTGGTAAGGAAACTCATTTTTGACATCCATCTGCCAGATTTCATAAATGCAGCTAATGCTAACATGATTCCGACGGACTTAAGCATCGCTACGGATGAGAAAATCTCATCGTAGTCAACTCCTTGAACTTGTGAAAAACTCTTCGCCACAAGTCGAGCTTCATAGACGGTGACATTACCGTCCACGTCCGTCTTCTTCTTAAAGATCCATTTATCTCAATGGCTTGCCGATCATCGGGCAAGTCCACCAAAGTCCATGCTTTGTTCTGATACATGGATCCTATCTCGGATTTCATGGTTTCTAACCATTTGTCAGAATTTGGGCCCACCATTGCTTCTCCATAGCTCGTAGGTTCATTGTTGTCTAGCAACATGAACTTCAAGACAGGATTACTGTACCACTCTGAAGTAGTATGTATCCTTGTCACCCTACGAGGTACAGTAGTGACTTGATCCGAAGCATCATGATCACTATCATCAGCTTCCACTTCAATTGGTGTAGGTGCCACATGAACAACTTTCTATGCCCTGCTACACACTGGTTGAAGTGATGGTCCAATAACCTCATCAAGTCTCCACCATCCCCCACTCAATTCTTTCGAGAGAAACTTTTCCTCGAGAAAGGACTTGATTCAAGAAACAATCCCTATTGCTTTCGGATCTGAATTAGGAGGTATACCCAACTGTTTTGGGTGTCCTATGAAGATGCTTTTTATCCGCTTTGGGTTCGAGCTTATCACGATGAAACTTTTTCACATAAGCGTCGCAGCCCCAAACTTTTAAGAAACGACAACTTAGGTTTCTCCAAACCATAGTTCAAACAGTGTCGTCTCAACAGAATTACGTGGTGCCCTATAAAGTGAGTGCGGTTGTCTCTAATGCCTAACCCATGAACGATAGTGGTAATTCGATAAGAGACATCATGGTACGCACCATATCCAATAGGGTGTAACTATGATGTTCGGACACACCATCACACTGTGGTGTTCCAGGCGGTATTAATTGTGAAACAATTTCCACAATGTCTTAATA
Organism: Triticum dicoccoides; assembly: GCF_002162155.2. Lineage (NCBI taxonomy): Eukaryota > Viridiplantae > Streptophyta > Magnoliopsida > Poales > Poaceae > Triticum > Triticum dicoccoides. The sequence goes on along the minus strand of NC_041385.1, from coordinate 662,599,954 downwards.
GTGTTCCAAAGCTCGTAACTCAGATACTCATCTCTATGATCATATCATAGACATTTTATCCTCTTGTCACAATGATCTTCAACTTCACTCTGAAATTACTTGAACCATTCAATAATTCAGACTTGTGTTTCATCAAGTAAATATACAACATCTACTCGGATCATCTGTGAAGTAAGAACATAACGATATTCACTACATGCCTCAGCACTCATTGGACTGCACACATCAAAATGTGTTACTTCCAACAAGTTGCTATCTTGTTCCATCTTACTGAAAACGAGGCTTTTCAGTCATCTTGCCTATATGGTACGATTTGCATATCTCAAGTGATTCAAAATCAAGTGAGTCCAAACGATCCATCTGCATGGAGTTTCTTCATGCGTATACACCAATAGACATGGTTCACATGTCTCAGACTTTTCCAGAAAACGAGTGAGTCCAAAGATCCATCAACATGGAGCTTCTTTATGCGTTTTATACCAATATGACTTACATGGCAGTGCCACAAGTAAGTGGTACTATCATTACTATCTTATATCTTTTGGCATGAAAATGTGTATCACTATGATCGAGATTCAATAAACCATTCCTTTAGGTGCAAGACCATTGAAGGTATTATTCAAATAAATAGAGTAACCATTATTCTCCTTAAATGAATAACCATATTGCGATAGACATAATCCAATCATGTCTATGCTCAATGCAAAACCAAATGACAATTATTCAGGTTTAATACTAATCTTGATGGTAGAGGGAGCGTGCGATGTTTGATCACATCAAACTTGGAAACACTTCCAACACATATCGTCAGCTCACCTTTAGCTAGTCTCCGTTTATTCCGTAGCTCTTTTATTTCGAGTTACTAACACTTAGTAACCGAACCGGTATCTTAATACCCTGGTGCTACTAGGAGTACTAGTAAAGTACACATTAACATAATGTATATCCAATATACTTCTATCGGCCTTGCCAACCTTCTCATCTACCAAGTATCTAGGGTAATTCTGCTCCAGTAGATGTTCCCCTTATTACAGAAGCACTTAGTCTCGGGTTTAGGTTCAACCTTGGGTTTCTTCACTGGAGCAGCAGCTGATTTGCCATTTCATGAAGTATCCCTTCTTGCCCTTGCCCTTGCCCTTCTTGAAACTAGTGGTTTCACCAACCATCAACAATTGATGCTCCTTCTTGATTCCTACTTTCGCGGTGTCAAACATCGTGAATACCTCAAGGATTATCATATCTATCCCTGATATGTTATAGTTCATCACGAAGCTCTAGCAGCTTGGTGGAAATGACTTCGGAGAAACATCACTATCTCATCTGGAAGATCAACTCCCACTCAATTCAAGTGATTGTTGCACTCAGACAATCTGAGCACAAGCTCAACGATTGAGCTTTTCTCCCTTAGTTTGCAGGATAAGAAAATCGTCGGAGGTCTTATACCTCTTGACGTGGGCACGAGCCTGAAATCCCAATTTCAGCCCTCGAAACATCTCATATGTTCTGCGACGTTTTGAAAAAGTCTTTGGTGCCTCATCTCTAAACCGTTTAACTGAACTATCACGTAGTTATCAAAAGGTGTATGTCCGATGTTCGCAACATCCACAGACGACGATTGGGGTTCAGCACACTAAGCGGTGCATTAAGGACATAAGCTTTCTACTGTCCGCATAATCGCTACTGTCAACTTTCAACTATATTTTCTCTAGGAACATATCTAAACAGTGGAACTAAAGCGCGAGCTTACGACATAATTTGCAAAGATCTCTTGACTATGTTCAGGATAATTAAGTTCATCTAATGAACTCCCACTCAGATAGACATCCCTCTAGTCATCTAAGTGATTACATGATCCGAGTCAACTAGGCCGTGTCCGATCATCACGTGAGACGGACTAGTCATCATCGGTGAACATCTTCATGTTGATCGTATCCACCATACGACTCATGCTCGACCTTTCGGTCTCTTGTGTTCCGAGGCCATGTCTGTACATGCTAGGCTCGTCAAGTTAACCTAAGTGTTTCGCGTGTGTAAATCTGGCTTACACCCGTTGTATGTGAACGTAAGAATCTATCACACCCGATCATCACGTGGTGCTTCGAAACGATGAACTTTCGCAACGGTTCACAGTTAGGGGGAACACTTTCTTGAAATTTTAATGAGGGGTCATCTTATTTACTACCGTCGTTCTAAGCAAATAAGATGTGTAAACATGATAAACATAACATGCAATCAAACAGTGACATGATATGTCCAATATCATTTTGCTCCTCTTGATCTCCATCTTCGGGGCTCCATGATCATCGTCGTCACCGGCATGACACCATGATCTCCATCATCATGATCTCCATCATCGTGTCTCTGTGAAGTTGTCTCGCCAACTTATTACTTCTACTACTATGGCTACCGGTTAGCAATAAAGTAAAGTAATTACATGGCATTGTTTCAATGACACGCAGGTCATACAATAAATAAAGACAACTTCTATGGCTCCTGCCGGTTGTCATACTCATCGACATGCAAGTCGTGATTCCTATTACAAGAACATGATCAATCTCATACATCACATATATTCATCACATTCTTCTTGGCCATATCACATCACATAGCATACCCTGCAAAAACAAGTTAGACATCCTCTAATTGTTGTTTGCATGTTTTACGTGGCTGCTATGGGTTTCTAGCAAGAACGGTTCTTACCTACGCAAAACCACAACGTGATATGTCAATTGCTATTTACCCTTCATAAGGAACCTTTTCATCGAATCCGTTCCGACTAAAGTGGGAGAGACTGGCACCCGCTAGCCACCTTATGCACCAAGTGCATGTCAGTCGGTGGAACCTGTCTCACGTAAGAGTACGTGTAAGGTCGGTCCGGGCCGCTTCATCCCACAATACCGTCGAAACAAGATTGGACTAGTAACGGTAAGCATATTGAACAAAATCAACGCCCACAACTACTTTGTGTTCTACTCGTGCAAAGAATCTACGCAATAGACCTAGCTCATGATGCCACTGCTGGGGAACGTAGCAGAAATTCAAAATTTCCCTACGTGTCACCAAGATCTATCTATGGAGAAACCAGCAACGAGGGGAAGGAGAGTGCATCTACATACCCTTGTAGATCGCTAAGCGGAAGCGTTCAAGAGAACGGGGTTGAAGGAGTCGTACTCGTCGTGATCCAAATCACCGAAGATCCTAGTGCCGAACGGACGGCACCTCCGCGTTCAACACACGTACAGCCCGGTGACGTCTCTCATGCCTTGATCCAGCAAGGAGAGAGGGAGAGGTTGAGGAAGACTCCATTCAGCAGCAGCACAACAGCGTGGTGGTGGTGGAGGAGCGTGGCAATCTTGCAGGGCTTCGCCAAGCACCTGCGGGAGAGGAGGAGGTGTCACGGGAGGGAGGGAGGCGCCAGGGCTTCAGGTGCGGTTGCCCTCCCTCCCCTCCACTATATATAGGGGCAAGGGAGAGGGGGGCGCAGCCTTGGCCCTTCCTCCAAGGAAGGGTGCGGCTAGGGAGGAGTCCATCCTCCCCAAGGCACCTAGGAGGTGCCTTCCCCCTTTAGGACTCTCCCTTTCCCTTATCTCTTGGCGCATGGGCCTCTTGGGGCTGGTGCCCTTGGCCCATATAGGCCAAGGCGCACACCCCTATAGCTCATGTGGCCCCCCCGGGGCAGGTGGACCCCTGGTGGACCCCCGGACCCCTTTCGGCACTCCCGGTACAATACCGATAATGCGCGAAACTTTTTGGTGACCAAATCAAGACTTCCCATATATAAATCTTTACCTCCAGACCATTCCGGAACTCCTCGTGACGTCCGGGATCTCATCCGGGACTCCGAACAACATTCGGTAACCACATACAAACTTCCTTTATAACCCTAGCGTCATCGAACCTTAAGTGTGTAGACCCTACGGGTTCGGGAACCATGCAGACATGACCGAGACGTTCTCCGGTCAATAACCAACAGCGGGATTTGGATACCCATGTTGGCTCCCACATGTTCCACGATGATCTCGTCAGATGAACCACGATGTCAAGGACTCAATCGATCCCGTATACAATTCCCTTTGTCTAGTGGTATTGGACTTGCCCGAGATTTGATCGTCGGTATGCCGATACCTTGTTCAATCTCGTTACCGGCAAGTCTCTTTACTCGTTCCGTAACACATCATCCCGTGATCAACCCCTTGGTCACATTGTGCACATTATGATGATGTCCTACCGAGTGGGCCCAGAGATACCTCTCCGTCAACCGGAGTGACAAATCCCAGTCTTGATTCGTGCCAACCCAACAGACACTTTCAGAGATACCTGTAGTGCACCATTATAGCCACCCAGTTACGTTGTGAAGTTTGGTACACCCAAAGCATTCCTACGGTATCCGGGAGTTGCACAATCTCATGGTCTAAGGAAAAGATACTTGACATTAGAAAAGCTTTAGCATACAAACTATACGATCTTTGTGCTAGGCTTAGGATTGGGTCTTGTCCATCACATCATTCTGCTAATGATGTGATCCCGTTATCAACGACATCCAATGTCCATGGTCAGGAAACCATAACCATCTATTGATCAACGATCTACTCAACTAGAGGCTCACTAAGGACATGGTGTTGTCTATGTACCCACACATGTATCTGAGTTTCCTATCAATACAATTATAGCATGGATAATAAATGATTATCATGAACAGGGAAATATAATAATAATAACTAATTTATCATTGCCTCTAGGGCATATTTCCAACAGTCAGCACCTCCGTCTACTCACCATGCTGTTGGACCCAAGCAATGAACCGCGCGTGAAGGCAGGCGACGGCGGTGAGTACCACCATACTGAAGGAAATATGCCTAGAGGCAAAAATAAAGTTATTATTTATTTCCTTATTTCATGATAAATGTTTATTATTCATTCTAGAATTGTATTAATCGGAAACTTAGTACATGTGTGAATACATAGACAAAACATAGTGTCCCTAGTATGCCTCTACTTGACTAGCTCGTTAATCAAAGATGATTATGTTTCCTAACCATAGACATGTGCTGTCATTTGATGAACGGGATCACATCATTAAAGAATGATGTGATGGACATGACCCATCCGTTAGCTTAGCATTATGATCGTTTCAGTTTCATTGCTACTGCTCTTTCATGACTTATACATGTTCCTCAGACGATGAGATTATGCAGCTCCCGAATACCGGAGGAACACTTTGTGTGCTACCAAACGTCACAACGTAACTAAGTGATTATAAAGGTGCTCAACAGGTGTCTCTGAGGGTACTTGTTGAGTTGGCATAGATCAAGATTAGGATTTGTCACTCTGATTGTTGGAGAGGTATCTCTAGGCCCTCTCGGTAATGCACATCACTATAAGCCTTGCAAGCAATGTGATTAATGAGTTAGTTGCGGGAGGACGCATTACGTAACGAGTAAAGAGACTTGCCGGTAACGAGATTGAACTAGGTATTGAGATACCGACGATCGAATCTCGGGCAAATAACATACCGATGACAAAGGGAACAACGTATGTTGTTATGCGGTTTGACCGATAAAGATCTTCGTAGATTATGTAGGAACCAATATGAGCATCCAGGTTCCGCTATTGGTTATTGACCGGAAATGAGTCTCGGTCATGTCTACATAGTTCTCGAACCCGTAGGGTCCGCACGCTTAACGTTCTGTGACGATTTGTATTATGAGTTATGTGATTTGATGACCGAAATTTGTTCAGAATCCCGCATGAGATCGCGGACATGACGAGGAGTCTCGAAATGGTCGAGCTGTAAAGATTGATATATTGTAAGGCTATATTCGAACATCGGAAAGGTTCCGAGTGATTCGGATATTTTTCGGAGTACCGGAGAGTTACAGGAATTCGCCAGGAGAAGTATTGGGCCTTATTGGGCCATACGGGAAAGAGAGAGAGGCTACCTAGGGCAGGCCGCATGCCCCCCTAGGCCTAGTCCGAATTGGACAAGGGGGAGGGGCGGCGCCCCCTCCTTCCTTCTCTTCTCTCTTCCCTTTCCTTCTCTCCTACTCCTACTACTTGGAAAAAGGGGGAATCCTACTCCCGGTGGGAGTAGGACTCCCCAGGGTGCGCCATAGTAGAGGGCCGGCCCTCCCCCTCCTCCACTCCTTTATATATGGGGGAAGGGGGCATCCCATAGACACACAAGTTGATCATTGATCTTTTAGCCGTGTGCGGTGCCCCCCTCCACCATAATCCACCTCGGTCATATCGTTGCGGTGCTTAGGCGAAGCCCAGCATCGGTAGCTTCATCAACACTGTCATCACGCCGTCATGCTGACGGAACTCTCCCTCGAAGCTCTACTGGATCATGAGTTCGTGGGACGTCACCGAGCTGAACGTGTGCAGATCGCGGAGGTGTCGTACGTTCGGTACTAGGATTGGTCGACCGTGAATACGTACGACTACATCAACCGCGTTGTCATAACACTTGCACTTACGGTCTACGAGGGTACACTACTAGGAAAAGGCCTACTAATGGCGCACCAGTTTTGCCTACTAATGGATCACGCCACTAGTATTTTTTACTAATGGTGCACCAGTGGTGCGCCATTAGTATCTGGTATGCGCCATTAGTATAGGCCACTGGTGCGCCATTAGTATTTTTGAATTTTGAAGGCAGGAAAATAGTAGTGGCGCACCGTCTAACCCCCACCGTGCGCCATTGCTATTTTTTAATTTTGAATTTGGATCTGGATCGTGATTTTTTTGCCCATTTTTTGCTCGATTTTTTGCACGATATTATTTCAAATTTTGTTCCCGTTTTTGGATCTTGTACGTTCTTTTGCCGTGTTCTTTTGTCGGAGAGGAGTTCGCCGGAGAGGAGGAGGAGGTCGCCGGAGAGGAGTTCACCGGAGCATCGGAGAGGAGGAAGGAGAAACCATGAGGGGATGGGAGGAGAGGAGGGAGGAGGAGCTCACCGGAGAGGAGGGAGGAGAAGCTCACCGGAGAGGAGAGAGGAGGAGCTCACCGGAGATGAGGGAGGAAGAGCTCACCGGAGAGGAGGGAGGAAGAGCTCACCAGAGATGAAGGAGGAGGAGCTTACCGGAGAGGAGGGAGGAGAAACCGTGAGGGGATGGGAGGGGAGGAGAGGAGAGGAGGGAGGAGGAGGTCGCCGGAGAGAAGGAGGAGGTCGCCGGAGAGGAGGAGGAGGAGGTCGCCGGAGAGGAGGAGGGTAGTATGGTGGAGGAGAGAAGGGAAGATGGAGTGGAGGAGTGGAGGAGAGGTGGAGTGGAGGAGAAGAATGAAGAGGTAAGGAGGAGAGGACACGCCCAGCCATATATACGGCATAGTAATGGTGCACCGTGGGCAGGTGCGTCATTACTATTTTTTTTATTTTTTTGAATTTTGAAGGCGGGAAGATACTAATGGCGCACCATGGGCAGGTGCGCCATTAGTAACTTTTTTTATTTTTTTTATTTTTTTTTTGAATTTTGAAGGCGGGAAGATACTAATGGCGCACCATGGGCAGGTGCGCCATTAGTAACTTTTTTTTATTTTGAATTTTGAAGGCGAGAAGATAGTAATGGCGCACCATGGGGAGGTGCGCCATTAGTAAGTTTGAATTTTTTTTGATTTTTTTGCCTCTCCAGATCTTAAAAGCCCTGTATCTTTTTTCTGTTAGGTTTTTGAGGATTTCAAAAATGTTTAATGGGGTTTCCCCGTTAAATATGGATGTAACTTTTCGAGTAGATGATTTTTCATATAAAAAACTTTTTCATCCGAGTTCGTATGCAAAAGTTATGCCCATTTTTACAAATTCTCGAGAGATTTTACAAAAATGTCGAAAGTTCATGTTTGTAAATTTTGCTAACAACTAGACCACATACACATGGGAATTTTATTTTCTTTTATTTTTTTTGACATTTCTATCATTTTCTTTTATT
>NC_041385.1:662564370-662591793 GCF_002162155.2 Triticum dicoccoides | reverse complement strand
GGAATGTTTGAAACTAGTAATGGCGCACCACTCCCATGGTGCGCCATTAGTATTTGCACACTAATGGCGCACTAACACATGGTGCATCATTAGTATTTAGCAATGGCGCACCACATGTACAGTGCGCCATTAGTGTCCATCCCATCTATAGCCCTTTTTCTAGTAGTGGTACGTGGACGACAATCTCCCATCTAGTTGCTATGCATCACCATGATCTTGCGTGTGCGTAGGAATTTTTTTGAAATTACTATGTTCCCCAACAGTGGCATCCAAGCCAGGTTTATGCGTAGATGTTATATGCATGAGTAGAACACAAGTGAGTTGTGGGCGATACAAGTCATACTGCTTACCAGCATGTCATACTTTGATTCGATGGTATTGTTGGATGAAGCAGCCCAGACCGATATTACGCGTATGCTTACGCGAGACTGGTTCTACCCTCGTGCTTCATACACAGGTGGATGGCGGGTGTCAGTTTCTCCAACTTTAGTTGAATTGAGTGTGGCTACGCCCGGTCCTTGTTGAAGGTTAAAACAGCACAAACTTGACGAAATGTCGTTGTAGTTTTGATGTGTAGGTAAGAACAGTTCTTGCTCAGCCCGTAGTAGCCACGTAAAACTGCCAACAACAAAGTAGAGGACGTCTAACTTATTTTTGCAGGGCATGTTGTGATGTGATATGGTCAAGACATGATGCTAAAATTTATTGTATAAGATGATCATGTTTTGTAACAGAGTTATCGGCAACTGACAAGAGCCATATGATTGTCGCTTCATTGTATGCAATGCAATCGCCCTGTAATTGTTTTACTTTATCACTAGCGGTAGCGATAGTCATAGAAGCAATAGTTGGCGAGACGACAATGATGCTACGATGGAGATCAAGGTGTTGTGCCGGTGACGATGGTGATCATGACGGTGCTTTGGAGATGGAGATCAAAGGCACAAGATGATGATGGCCATATCGTATACTTATATTGATTGCATGTGATGTTTATTATTTATGCATCTTATTCTGTTTTGATTGACGGTATCATTATAAGATGATCTCTCACTAAATTTCAAGGTATAAGTGTTCTCCCAGAGTATGCACCATTGCCAAAGTTCGTCATGCCGAGACACCATGTGATGATCGGATGTGATAAGCTCAACGTTCACCTACAACGGGTGCAAGCCAGTTTTGCACACGCAGAAATACTCAGGTTAAACTTGACGAACCTAGCATATGAAGATATGGCCTCGGAACACTGAGACCGAAAGGTCGAGCATGAATCATATAGTAGATATGATCAACATAGTGATGTTCACCATTGAAAACTACTCCATTTCATGTGATGATCGAAACTGGTTTAGTTGATTTAGATCACGTGATCACTTAGATGATTGGAGGGTTGTGTGTCTAAGTGGGAGTTCTTAAGTAATATGATTAATTGAACTTTAATTTATCATGAATTTAGTCCTGATAGTATTTTGCAAATTATGTTGTAGATCAATAGCTCGCGTTATAGCTTCCCTATGTTTTTATATGTTCCTAGAGAAAACTAAGTTGAAAGATGATAGTAGCAATGATGCGGACTGAGTCCGTGATATGAGGTTTATCCTCATTGCTGCACAGAAGAATTATGTCCTTGATGCACCGCTAGGTGACAAAACTATTGCAGGAGCAGATGCAGGCGTTATGAATGTTTGGCTAGCTTAATATGATGACTACTTGATAGTTTAGTGCATCATGCTTTACGGCTTAGAATCAGGACTTCAAAGACGTTTTGAATGTCATAGACCATATGAAATGTTCCAAGAGTTGAAGTTAATATTTCAAGCAAATACCCGAGTTGAGATATATATATGAAGTCTCCAACAAGTTCTATAGCTAAAAGATGGAGGAGAATAACTCAAGCAGTGAGCATGTGCTCAGATTGTCTGGGTACTACAATCACTTGAATCAAGTGGGAGTTAATCTTTTAGATAAGATAGTGATTGACAGAGTTCTCTAGTCACCATCACCAAGTTACTGGAACTTCGTGATGAACTATAGTATGCAAGGGATGACGAAAATGATTCCCGAGCTCTTTGTGATGCTGAAATCGACGAAGGTAGAAATCAAGAAAGAGCATCAAGTGTTGATGATTGACAAGACCACTAGTTTCAAGAAAAGGGCAAAGGGAAAGAAAGGGAACTTCAAGCAGAATGGCAAGCAAGTTGTCACTCCCGTGAAGGAGCCCAAAGCTGGACCAAAGCCTGAAACTGAGTGCTTCTACTGCAAAGGAAATGGTCACTAGAAGCGGAAATACCCTGAATATTTGGTAGATAAGAAGGATGGCAAAGTGAACAAGGGTATATTTGATATACAGGTTATTGATGTGTACCTTACTAGTGTTTATAGTAACCCCTAGGTATTTGATACTTGTTCGGTTGCTAAGATTAGTAACTCAAAACAGGAGTTACAGAATAAATAGAGACTAGTTGAGGGTGAAGTGACGATGTGTGTTGAAAGTGGTTCCAAGATTGATATGATCATCATCGCACACTCCCTATATTTTCGACATTAGTGTTGAACCTAAATAAATGTTATTTGGTGTTTGCGTTTAGCATAAATATGATTAGATCATGTTTATTGCGATACGATTATTCATCTAAGATAGAGAATAAATTGTTATTATATTTACATGAATAAAACCTTCTATGGTCATACACCCAATGTTGATGGTTTCTTGATCATAGTGATACACATATTCATAATATTGATGCCAAAAGATGCAAAGTTGATAATGATAGTGCAACATATTTATGGCACTGCCGTTTGGGTCATATCGGTGTAAACCGCATGAAGAAACTCCATAAAGATGGACTTTTGGAATCACTTGATTATGAATCATTTGATGCTTGCGAACTGTGCCTTATGGGCAAGATGACTAAAACTCTATTCTCCGGAACAATGGAACGAGCTACTGACTTATTGGAAATAATACATACCGATGTATGCGATCCAATGAGTGTTGATGCTCGTGGCGAGTATCGTTATTTTCTGACCTTCGCAGATGATTTGAGCAGATATGGGTATATCTACTTAATGAAACACAAGTCTGAAACATTTGAAAAGTTTAAAGAATTTCAGAGTGAAGTGGAGAATCATTGTAACAAGAAAATAAAGTTTCTACGATCTGATCGTGGAGGAGAATATTTGAGTTACGAGTTTGACCTTCATATAAAACAATGTGGAATAGTTTCACAGCTCACGCCACCTGGAACACCACAGCATAATGGTGTGTCCGAACGTCGTAACCGCACTTTATTGAATATGGTGCGATCTATGATGTCTCTTATCGGTTTACCACTATCGTTTTGGGGTTATGCATTAGAGACAGTTGCATTCACTTTAAATAGGGCACCATCAAAATCCGTTGAGATGACGCCTTATGAACTGTGGTTTGGTAAGAAACCAAAGTTGTCGTTTCTTAAAGTTTGGGACTGCGATGCTTATGTGAAAAAGCTTCAACCTGATAAGCTCGAACCCAAATCGGAGAAATGCATCTTCATAAGATACCCAAAGGAAACTGTTGGGTACAGCTTCTATCACAGATCCGAAAGCAAGATATTCGTTGCTAAGAATGGATCCTTTCTAGAGAAGGAGTTTCTCTCGAAAGAAGTGAGTGGGAGGAAAGTAGAACTTGATGAGGTAATTGTACCTTCTCCCGAATTGGAAACTAGTTCATCACAGAAATCAGTTCCAGTGATTCCTACACCAATGAGTGAGGAAGCTAATGATGATGATCATGAAACTTCAGATCAAGTTACTACAGAACTTCGTAGGTCTTCCAGAGTACGGTCCGCACCAGAGTGGTACGGTAATCCTATTCTGGAAGTCATGTTACTAGACCATGATGGACCTACGAACTATGAGGAAGCGATGATGAGCCCAGATTCCACGAAATGGCTTGAGGCCACGAAATCTGAGATGGGATCCATGTATGAGAACAAAGTGTGGACTTTGGTGGACTTGCTCGATGATCGGTAAGCCATATTAAATAAATGGATCTTCAAGAGGAAGACGGACACTGATAGTAGTGTTACTATCTACAAAGCTCGACTTGTCGCAAAAAGTTTTTCGACAAGTTCAAGGTGTTGACTACAATGAGATTTTCTCAACTGTAGCGATGCTTAAATCCGTCCGAATCATGTTAGTAGTTGCCATATTTTATGAAATCTGGCAAATGGATGTCAAAACTGCATTTCTTAAATGCATATTTCTTAAAGAAGAGTTATATATGATGCAACCGAAAGGTTTTGTCGATCCTAAAGGTACTAACAAGGTGTGCAAGCTCTAGCGATCCATCTATGGACTTGTGCAAGCATCTCGGAGTTGGAATATACACTTTGATGAGTTGATCAAAGCATATACTTTTTTACAGACTTTTGGAGAAGCATTTATTTAAAAAGAAAGTGACTGGGAGCTCTGTACCGTTTCTAATATTATATGTGGATGACATATTGTTGATTTCAAATGATATAGAATTTCTGGATAGCATAATGGGATATTTGAAAGAAGTTTTTCAATGAAAGACCTCGGTGAAATTGCTTACATATTGGGCATCAAGATCTATAGAGATAGATCAAGTCACTTGATAAGATTTTTCAAAGAGTAAATACCTTGACAAGTTTTTGAAAGAGCTCAAAATGGATCAGTCAAAGGAGTTCTTGTCTGTATTACAAGGTGTAAAGTTGAGTAAGACTCAAAGCCCGACCACGGCAGAAGATAGAAAGAGAATGAAAGTCATTTCCTATGCCACAGTCATAGGTTCTATAAAGTATGATGTGCTATGTACCAGACCTATTGTGTACCTTACCATAAGTTTGGCAAGGGGGTACAATAGTGATCTAAGAGTAGATCACTGGACAGCGGAAAATTATCCTTAGTGAGGACTAAGGAAATGTTTCTCGGTGATGGGGGTGATAAAGAGTTCGTCGTAAAGAGTTACGTCGATGCAAGCTTTTACACCGATCCAGATGACTTTAAGTCTCAATCTGAATACATATTGAAAGTGGGAGCAACTAGCTAGAGTAACTCTATGCAAAGCATTGTAGACATAGAATATTTGCAAAATACATACGGCTCTGAATTTGACAAACCCGTTGACTAAACTTCTCTCACGAGCAAAACATGATCACACCTTAGTACTCTTTGGGTGTTAATCACATTGCGATGTGAACTAGATTATTGATTCTAATAAACCCTTTGGGTGTTAGTCACATGACGATGTGAACTAATCACATAAAGATGTAAACTATTGGTGTTAAATCAAATGACGATGTGAACTAGATTATTGACTCTAGTGCAAGTGGGAGACTGAAGGAAATATGCCCTAGAGGCAATAATAAAGTTATTATTTATTTCCTTATTTCATGATAAATGTTTATTATTCATGCTAGAATTATATTAATCGGAAACTTAGTACATGTGTGCATACATAGACAAAACATAGTGTCCCTAGTATGCCTCTACTTGACTAGCTCGTTAATCAAAGATGGTTATGTTTCCTAACCATAGACATGTGTTGTCATTTGATGAACGGGATCACATCATTAGAGAATGATGTGATGGACATGACCCATCCGTTAGCTTAGCATTATGATCGTTTCATTGCTACTGCTCTTTCATGACTTATACATGTTCCCCAGACTATGAGATTATGCAACTCCCGAATACCGGAGGAACACTTTGTGTGTTACCAAACGTCACAACGTAACTGGGTGATATAAAGGTGCTCTACAGGTGTCTTCGATGGTACTTGTTGAGTTGGCATAGATCAAGATTAGGATTTGTCACTCCGATTGTCGGAGAGGTATCTCTAGGCGCTCTCGGTAATGTACATCACTATAAGCCTTGCAAGCAATGTGACTAATGAGTTAGTTGCGGGATGATGCATTACGGAACGAGTAAAGAGACTTGCCAGTAACGAGATTGAACTAGGTATTGAGATACCGACGATCGAATCTCGGGCAAGTAACATACCGATGACAAAGGGAACAACGTATGTTGTTATGCGGTTTGACCGATCAAGATCTTCGTAGAATATGTAGGAACCAATATGAGCATCCAGGTTCCGCTATTGGTTATTGACCGGAAATGAGTCTCGGTCATGTCTACATAGTTCTCGAATCCGTAGGGTCCGCACGCTTAACGTTCTGTGACGATTTGTATTATTAGTTATGTGATTCGATGACCGAAGTTTGTTCGGAGTCCCGGATGAGATCGGGGACATGACGAGGAGTCTCGAAATGATCAAGCCGTAAAGATCGATATATTGGAAGGCTATATTCGGACATCAGAAAGGCTCCGAGTGATCCGGGTATTTTTCGAAGTACCGAAGAGTTACGGGAATTCGCCGGGAGAAGTATTGGGCCTTATTGGACCATACGGGTAAGAGAGAGAGAGGCTACCTAGGGCAGGCCGCGTGCCCCCCCTCCCCCCAAGGCCTAGTCCGAATTGGACTAGGGGGAGGGGCGGCGCCCCGAAAGCGCACTTTTGGCTCCGGGCGGCGCGCGCCCCTTGTATCCTATCCGTGTGCAGGTGCTTTGAGATGTGCAGATAAAGTAGTGTTTTTATTAGTTAAAAGAGCTTTTATTCTTTACACAAATCAGCACAAATCAGCATAGAGAAATACGATACCCCTGGTATCAATTCAGGTAGCACAACGTCAGACAAATAAATACGTAGTCAATCAAAAGCCGCACACTTAATGCCGCGACGAATCAGTCAAAAAGCAAGGGGTAAATGCCTCGACTAAATGACCCATTCCACTGCATGCGGCTCCAATCTACTCCATATGCCACCTAATGCCATAATTAATGCTCGATTAAAGGAACAAACTGCAGCAAACAAGTGACAAACGAGGCGATTAACTAGTACAAGTATATTGGCTCAAAAATGTTTCATTTCAAAAAACAAAGCGAAAGTATTTCAGCTGTATTAGTTGTCTGATGCTCAATTAGAGCAAAAATGAGGTGATTAATTGGTGCAAGTATTTCTCAAAATTGTTTCGGTTCAAAAAACAAGGTGAAAGTATTTTGAATGTATTAGGCGTTTGATCCTTAACTACAACAAAAATGATGAATTTTATTAGTGAAAATATTTGTGCTCAAGAATGTTTCGGAAAACAAATGGAATTATTTCACATGTATTAGCCGTCTGATCCCCAATTAGAGAAAAACAAGGCGATTAATTATAGGAAGTATTTCGGCTCAAAAAAAATCTTGGTTCAAAAAGCAATATGACAGCATTTTGGATGTATTAGTCATCTGGTCCTTAATTAGAGCAAAAAAAAGAAGATTTATTAGTGTTTGCATATTGTCCGTGCTCTGGAAGGACTCACCATGCAAGAGTTCATCCGGCTATTAATCAAGACATGTTAATTGAGGCACTAACTATATGCGTGGTGGTTGGCTAAGTTCTCGTGATGCAACTAATTAGCTCCTGGTCGTGGTGCACGAGATTGCAGGAGTGCAGGGTTCATTTAATGATGACGCGAGGAGGACTCACTTTAAATGCAAATACCAGTGATATACGAGGAGGTGGTGATAATTATACACAATAAAGATTCTTGATGATACTAGTTATGGACGGCTGTTGATGACCACTGAATGGTGAGATTGAGGGGGATGGCGTGAGCAGCTTCTCCATCGTATTTTCCACGGCGCCCCCTCCTTCCTTCTCTTCTCTCTTCCCTTTCCTTCTCTCCTACTCCTACTAATTGGAAAAGGGGGAATCCTACTCCCGGTGGGAGTAGGACTCCCCAGGGCGCGCCATAGTAGAGGGCTGGCCCGTCTCCTGCTTCAATCCTTTATATACGGGGGAAGAGGGCACCCCATAGACACACAAGTTGATCATTGATTTTTTAGTCGTGTGCGGTACCCTCCTCCGCCATAATCCATCTCAGTCATATCGTTGCGGTGCTTAGGCGAAGCCCTGCGTCGGTAGCTTCATCCACACCGTCATCACGCTGTCGTGCTGACGGAACTTTCCCTCGAAGCTCTACTGGATCGTGAGTTCATGGGACGTCACCGAGCTGAACGTGTGCAGATCGCGGAGGTGCCGTACGTTCGGTACTAGGATCGGTCGATCATGAAGACGTACGACTACATCAACCGCGTTGTCATAATGCTTCCGCTTACGGTCTACGAGGGTACGTGGACGACACTCTCCCCTCTCGTTGCTATGCATCACCATGATCTTGCGTGTGCGTAGGAAAGTTTTTGAAATTACTATGTTCCCCAACACATAGCCGTGAGGTGCCCCAGTCCGGCCACAACGGCGACGTGCTCCATCCCGGCGACGAGCAGGTCAAGTCTGGGCGATCCCCTCTCCCCGTGTCGAGCTCACGCTGTCGAGGCCATCAGCAGCAGCAGCTTGCTCCTCGCTGTTGCTCCCTGCCCGCGGAATCAGGAGGTCAATTTGGTGGTTTCTTTGTCATGTCAACATGGATCAGTCAAAACTGGGATGAGTGAGCATCAAGACCAGTCAAAACTAAGAGGAGGGATGAAACTTATCCGGTTTTAAGAATTGGGAGTCCAAGTTGTCCGGTTTTATAGTTGAGGGATCAAATCTAAACTCCGCCAAAAGTTGAGGGAAGAAAAGTATATTTTCTCAATAATAAATCGGGCCAGGGAGATATGCATACCCAATAATGAATAAACTCGATGATACCCCACGATTGTTTCGGGTATTGATTGCAATATATTTTAATGAGATTTGATTGCGTGCAATATTGGAGTAATATTTCAAATAGGGTTAATTAGATAAATGTCACTCCTATTATGTCGATTCAGAAAAATGCCACTACAACTTTCTTCTTTCGAAAAATGTCACTCGAACTTTGCATCACAACCATAGATGCCATTATGTAAAATTTCTGACCAAAATACCCTCGTCTTCCTCCTTGGTCTTCTTCCCCCATCCCTTCTGTCCTGATCTTATGATGTTTCCTCAAATTAGCCATGCCGCAACAATGAAAGCAGCGCCCTCCTCTTCCTTTCACTGAACAGAAACTCACGTCTCCGCTCTCTCTTTCCCGAAGCAGCAACAGCTCACACCTCCGCACTCTCTTTCCCGAAGCAGCTACTGCAGCACATGGTGAGGCATCTATGGCGACTCCCTCCTCTGCCCATATGTCTTCAATTTGACATCTACCACATCCTCTATTTGACACCCCAATGTCCTCCATTTGCCGTGCGCCCATCCCATGCGCCCCTCCTGCAATGCGACGATATCATCAAGGCAACAGCGCATCGATGCTGCAGTGCAACGACAACAGCAAGGCGTTGACATGTTCCTCCTACACCGTGTCGACATTAGTAAGGCGACGACTAGCAAGGCGTAATAGCATCAGTGAGCAGCGGCATCACATGCCATCAGCAAGGCAACGACAACAGTGCAGGCCAACAGCAGGGCGTCAATAGCTAGGTCGACCTCCTCTATGTCTCTCTCGATCTGGCGGGACGGCGACACCTAGTCCCAGGGAAGAGAAGGAGAAGCCCATCTAACATGGAGAGGAGACCAACCTGTGGAGTTCCTTCGGGGCGCGAGAGGGAAGGAGCATGGAATTAGTTGCAGTGAGAAGGGTAACGGGGGAGATGAGGACATGGAGTATGGAGGAAGAAGACCAAGGAGGAAGACGGGGATATTTTGGTCAGAAAATTTACATAACGGCATCTATGGGTGTGATGCAAAGTTCGAGTGGCATTTTTCCAAAGATGAAAGTTGTAGTGGCATTTCTCTGAATCAACATAATTGCAGTGGCATTTATCCAATTAGCCCTTTGAAATAATAACACGTGAACCAAAATTACAAATACGTCTAATTTACTATATTTTTAATTATATATAGCTTTTTAGCTGAAATATATATAGTTGTAACATATTTATAATGAGGTTTGATTTTGTTTTTGTACCTAAGATGATACTTGTACTTGATACTCTGTTTGTTTAATAAATGGTTGTGTGCATTTTTTGATGTAGAGGTCAGGAGTATTCCTCCTTTTCTAAAAAGCAAATGGTCATGAATATGAATCCCCATTTTTCAAAAAGTTGTTAGAAGATAGATCTGAGATGCCGTAAAAACTTTTTTATGGGAAGATCTGAAGGACCGGAGTATCACCAAAGAACTAGCCATGGATAGGGGCGCATGGGTACTTGGAAGCTAGATCCATGTACCAGGACCATAATTTGGTTGCGAGGTTTTATGGGTTTCATCTCTAGCCTACCCTATTTGGTTGGGACTAAAGGCTTTGTTATTGTGGGAAAATGCATGGATTGAAGATCTTTACTTTGTAGAGAGATTTCCTAGCCAATATAACATTGCCTTCAGAAGAACTTTACTGGGAGATGTGGCTGAACAGTGGGAGAATTTGAGAAAACTACTAAACTCTACAAACTTATCAGGAGAGGTACATAGTATGGTGGACATTTGTTACTAACAAAACTTTTGAGGTGAGAGATCTATAACACAACTATGACGACAATGTGTAGAGGAGTTGTTAGAATATTGGTGAAATTTTTAGCCCAGCGACAACACATAATTGACTTCGATTTTGGTGGTGTTTTGTGAGTATCAGGTCTTGAGCTACGGGGTGAAAGCACTAGGTCTGACCTGAGTTGGTTATACCTGACAATAACGATGTTTTTCCATTGTTATCTTGTCGGAAGCATTGCTTGAATATGCTCGGACTTGTTTTGAGGGTCAAAACCTAAAATTTGGCCATTAATAAGTGATGTTGCCATTTGATTGGCGTTTCCTTCCTGAAGGCCCTATTATTGGAGAACCTCGTGTACTTATAGTGTCTAGAGATGGTTGATGTGGATATGATCCTTCATGTAGTTTGTCGAAGGCTATATTGATCGCTTTGGTTTTTTTCTTTTTTTTCTTTTCCTCGCCTTGGCATAACTTTGGTGCCATCTGCCACATGTTTATTTGTGTCTACGCTTTGATGTTGGTTGTGTAGATCCTAACTATGCAGATGTGAGGTATGCGTTCATTGTGTTTGTATTCATCATGATGCTTCATTTCAAGTTAATAAAATCCATCTATTTTGAAAAAACAAAAAAAGATCGGTGCAAATGCACAATGTATCTCTCATTTGCGTTCAAGAATTGACGACAACGAATGTTGAGGCAAGAGTTGTCGAGGAGTCATGCGGTGTCAATTTTGATTCTTTTGTGTATCAGCCGACTGATGCTACAAGAGGTAAGAGTTGCCGACGGTCCGCTGCTTGCACCGTCGCTCGGGTAAGGTTTGGAGATTGAGAAGTGTATGTATGCAAACTTTGCCACGCCGCGGGACTCCGAGCGTTTATCTAGTAATTGCTTTGTTTCTTCGTGTGTTTGGCCAATCTTTTTGCTGTTGTTTTCAAGTGGAGTGATCATTGTAAGGTTGTTTCAGTGTTCCTTGTACTGGCACAACACGGGTCAGTCGCATACACAAGAACAAAGGACGAGGCAATGGAGGAACGAAGAAACTGGAGGACTCCAACCAGCAGAGAAATAACCTAATAAATACACAATAAATAGACAGTCGGCGTCACGCCTCCAAACGCAAGAAAGAGACGTAGTACCGGTGCACCATTGAAACAACCATAACTCCAAAAATCCATCAAAGAAAAATGGAAACACGTCATCATCGCACGTTGCAAGGGAGACTGAAGGGGGAAGGTCACTGGCACCTCCAAATCCCAAGTTGGGCACTTCGCCCTGTTGAAAATATGAGCAATTTACCGTATGATTTTATTAACAGAAATGCTAGATAAAGCATGACTAGTATAACAAGTGATAAAACAAGCCATGCGATTTGACAAAGAGAAGGTAAATAACATCTGCATATATGAGCTAGAACCGATCATCTCTAGAGCAGACAATAGATCAAGATGCATATATGAAGTAGAGCCGAACATGTCTAGGGCAAACACTAGAACAAGGAATTGTGGCAGAACCTCTAATAGGAAAAACCAGAACACGTACGGGACAACGACAGCAACGGTAGCACTGGACTTGGGATCGGTGTCCTCCATGTCGTCGAGGAGGTTGTCGACGTCGAGGAAGTAGTCGTCGTCGGGGAAGTAGTCGTCCGAGTCTGGGGCGTCCGTGACGAAGAAGTCAGTAGTCGCGCAGAGCGCTCCCCAAAAACCTTATCACCCTTCTCCCGTACAGGACTCAAAGAGGTGCGGTTTCGGAGGCCTACTGTCCCGACCTGCGGTGCACGCCGCAAGCCGGGATGAGGAAGATTGTAGCAGCAGCGCAGTGTTCAGAAACCGATGGCGAGAAGAAGAATGAGTTCTGGTGCGTCTCTCTGAGAGGAGCGACCTCCCTTTTATAGGCGCAAGAGAAGGAGGCGAGAGGCTGCACCAGAAGCCGAAGGGAACAAGGGAGACGAAACGAACAGGCAGCAGCCGAAGGGTTTCAGCTCCCGGGTGACCTTTCATATACCCATAGTGCGTGGCAAAAATTTAGACATCGGCTCATTCCCGCAACCCGTGAAGGGCGGCGGAGGAGGAGCACGCGTGGATGTCTCTCTTGTTCTCATGCTCATACAAGTGGGGGAAGAACCTTCCTTATAAAAAGGTCCAACTCCCTCTAAACTAGCAATGTGCGACTAAACTTTAGTTCAACCTTTTGCCTTGCACGAATGGGCTGCGTGGGCCTCTAGGATTTATTAGGAATTTCTGAAACTGCTATTGGGCTAGGACCAAATAGACAAAAATTCCAGCGCGCCTACACCGTTCTCATGCTCCGACATTTCGCCTATGGCAGCAGAATCGGTCAGCAAAACATACTCCATACCCGTCGTTATTGCCGGATCTGAAAATTCAAGATCCCAAGTCATGTCTCTGCAGTCATCTAGCAGCGCATGACCACGTCGTCACGTGTGCGTCCGAGCAG
The DNA here is from genome assembly GCF_002162155.2 of Triticum dicoccoides. Classification (NCBI taxonomy): domain Eukaryota; kingdom Viridiplantae; phylum Streptophyta; class Magnoliopsida; order Poales; family Poaceae; genus Triticum; species Triticum dicoccoides. Next base: position 662,578,870 of record NC_041385.1, on the reverse strand, counting down.
AGAATCGTCATATAAGAACGCAACAAGCCGACACTATCGCATGCGTACCTGCATATGGGAATGTGGCCACTGGCGTCTCATCACCAGAGACTGCTGACCCGGACAGAAAATCCTTCGTCGCCGCTGCACATCCATGCCATTTGGCACTAGGTGTCATCCATAGATCGCATCTCCGGAGCAACATCAGCAAACACCGGGTCGGGTCTGATCTGTGTTGCCCCAAGGTGCAGCTGCTAGGACCTCAAGTACCATGCCAACGAGAGGCGCCACACACCACCATTCGAGTATCACCGCACTGTCACATTCGGGTCATGCCCCTGATCCAGCCATCGTCATAGCCTCGGTGCAGCTCAAGGATGCCCCACCGCAGGAAGCCACTCGTGCCGCACGAGCCGACGTCGTGCTCTACCACCGGTTGCTAGAGCCCTGTGAACCCGACGCGCGCAGGCGTGCCCCTCAAATCCGCCGCCCAACAGAGTCGGAGGCCACCGTAAGAGCATCTCCAACAGCCGCCCAACGCGCCATGCGCTAAAAACTACTTTGCCGCGCGCGCTTCGCCTGGTTTTGCGCGGCCTACAGCGCTGGCTCCAACAGCCGCGCTAAAATGCAGCGCGCGCGCTCATTTTACAACATTTTTTTAATTAAATTTGCATAAATAAAAAATGATACATAATTCTGTTGGGAACGTAGTAATTTCAAAAAAATTCCTACGCACACGCAAGATCATGGTGATGCATAGCAACGAGAGGGGAGAGTGTTGTCCACGTACCCTCGTAGACCGAAAGCAGAAGCGTTAGCACAACGCGGTTGATGTAGTCATACGTCTTCACGGCCTGACCGATCAAGCACCGAAAGCACGGCACCTCCGAGTTCTTGCACACGTTCAGCTCGATGACGTCCCTCGAACTCTGATCCAGCCGAGTGTCGAGGGAGAGTTCCGTCAGCACGACAGCGTGTTGACGATGATGATGTTCTACCGAGCAGGGCTTTGCCTAAGCACCGCTACGATATTATCGAGGAGGACTATGGTGGAGGGGGGCACCGCACACGGCTAAGAGATCAATATATCGATCTTTACGTCTAGACCATTTCGAGACTCCTCGTCATGTCCCCGATCTCATCCGGGACTCTAAACTACCTTCGGTACATCAAAACACATAAACTCATAATATAACCGTCATCGAATCTTAAGTGTGCGGATCCTACGAGTTCGAGAACTATGTAGACATGACCGAGACACGTCTCCGGTCAATAACCAATAGCGGAACCTAGATGCTCATATTGGCTCCCACATATTCTACAAAGATCTTTATCAGTCAAACCGTATAACAACATACGTTGTTCCCTTTGTCATTGATATGTTACTTGCCCGAGATTCGATCGTCGGTATCTCAATATCTAGTTCAATCTCGTTACCGGCAAGTCTCTTTACTCGTTCCGTAATACATCATCCTACAACTAACTCATTAGTCACAATGCTTGCAAGGCTTATAGTGATGTGCATTACCGAGTGGGCCTAGAGATACCTCTCCGACAATCAGAGTGACAAATCCTAATCTCGAAATATGCCAACCCAACAAGTATCTTCGGAGACACCTGTAAAGCACCTTTATAATCACCCAGTTACGTTGTGACGTTTGGTAACACACAAAGTGTTCCTCCAGTAAACGGGAGTTGCATAATCTCATAGTTATAGGAACATGTATAAGTCATGAAGAAAGCAATAGCAACATACTAAACGATCAAGTGTTAAGCTAACGGAATGGGTCAAGTCAATCACATCATTCTCCTAATGATGTGATCCCGTTAATCAAATGACAACTCATGTCTATGGTTAGAAAATTTAACCATCTTTGATTAATGAGCTAGTCAAGTAGAGGCATACTAGTGACACTATGTTTGTCTATGTATTCATACATGTATTATGTTTTCGGTTAATACAATTCTAGCATGAATAATAAACATTTATCATGAAATAAGGAAATAAATAATAACTTTATTATTGCCTCTAGGGCATATTTCCTTCAGTCTCCCACTTGCACTAGAGTCAATAATCTAGTTCACATCACCATGTGATTTAACACCAATATTCATATCTGTATATGATTAACACCCATAGTTCACATCGTCATGTGACCAACACCCAAAGGGTTTACTAAAGTCAATAATCTAGTTCACATTGCTATGTGATTAACACCCAAAGAGTACTAGGGTATGATCATGTTTTGCTCATGAGAGAAGTTTAGTCAACGGGTCTTTCACGTTCAGAGCCGTATGTATTTTGCAAAATATTCTATGTCTACAATGCTCTGTATGGAGATACTCTAGCTAATTGCTCCCACTTTCAATATGTTTCCAGATTGAGACTTAGAGTCATCTGGATCAGTGTCAAAACTTGCATCGACGTAACCCTTTACGACGAACCTCTTGTCACCTCCATAATCGAGAAACATATCCTTATTCCACTATGGATAATTTTGACCAATGTCCAGTGATCTACTCCTAGATCACTATTGTACTCCCTTGCCAAACCAGGGCAGAGTATACAATAGGTCTGGTCCATAGCATGGCATACTTTTATAGAACCTATGACTGAGGCATATGGAATGACTTTCATTCTCTTTCTATTTTCTGTCGTGGTCGGGATTTGAGTCTTACTCAATTTCATACCTTTGCAACACAGGCAAGAACTCTTTCTTTGACTGTTCCATTTTGGACTACTTCAAAATCTTGTCAAGGTATGTACTCATTGAAAATCTTATCAAGCGTCTTGATCTATCTCAATAGATCTTGATGCTCAATATGTAAGTAGCTTTACTGAGGTCTTTCTTTTAAAGAACTCCTTTCAAACACTTATTTATGCTTTCCAGAAAAATTCTACATCATTTCTGATCAACAATATGTCACTCACATATACTTATCAGAAAGGCTGTAGTGCTCCCACTCATTTTATTGTAAATACAGGCTTCACTGTAAGTCCGTATAAAACTATATGCTTTGATCAACTTATCAAAGCGTATATTCCAACTCTGAGATGCTTGCACCAATCCATAGATGGATCGCTGGAGCTTGCACATTTTGTTAGCACCTTTAGGATTGATAAAACATTCTGGTTGCATCATATACAACTCTTCTTTAAGAAAACCATTAAGGAATGCAGTTTTGACATCCATTTGCCAGATTTCATAAAATGTGGCAATTGCTAACATAATTCGGACAGACTTAAGCATTGCTATAGTTGAGAAAATCTCATTGTAGTCAACACCTTGAACTTGTCGAAAACCTTTTGCGACAAGTCGAGCTTTGTAGATAGTAACACTACTATCAATGTATGTCTTCCTCTTAAAGATCCATTTATTTTCTATGGCTTGCCGATCATCGGGCAAGTCCACCAAAGTCCACACTTTGTTCTCATACATGGATCCTATCTCAGATTTCATGGCCTCCAGCCATTTCGTGGAATCTGGGCTCATCGTCGCTTCCTCATAGTTCGTAGGTTTATCATGGTCTAGTAATATGACTTCCTAAACAGGATTACCGTACCACTCTGGTGCGGACCGTACTTTGGAAGACCTACGAGGTTCTGTAGTAACTTGCTCTGAAGTTTCATGATTATCATCATTAGCTTCCTCACTAATTGGTGTAGGAATCACTAAAACTAATTTCTGTGATGAACTACTTTCCAATTCAGGAGAAGGTACAATTACCTTATCAAGCTCTACTTTCCTCCCACTCACTTCTTTCGAGAGAAACTCCTTCTCTAGAAAGGATCCATTCTTAGCAATGAATATCTTGCCTTCGGATCTGTGATAGAAGGTGTACCCAACAGTTTCCTCTGGGTATTCTATGAAGACGCACTTCTCTGATTTGGGTTCGAGCTTATCAGGTTGAAAAACTTTTTCACATAAGCATCGCAGCCCCAAAACTTTAACAAACGACAACTTTGGTTTCTTGCCAAACCACAGTTCATAAGGCATCGTCTCAACGGATTTTGATGGTGCCCTATTTAAAGTGAATGCAGCTGTCTCTAATGCATAACCCCAAAACAATAGTGGTAAATCGGTAAGATACATCATAGATCGCACCATATCTAGTAAAGTACGATTACGATGTTCGGACACACCATTACGCTGTGGTGTTCCGGATGACATGAGTTTGTGAAACTATTCCACATTGTTTTAATTGAAGGCCAAACTCGTAACTCAAATATTCGTTTCCGCGATCAAATTGCGGAAAACTTTATTTTCTTGTTACGATGATTTTCCACTTCACTCTGAAATTCTTTGAACTTTTCAAATGTTTCAGACTTGTGTTTCATCAAATAGATATACCTATATTTGCTCAAATCATATGTGGAGGTCAGAAAATAATGATACTTTCCATGAGCCTTAACACTCATTGGACCGCATACATCAGTATGTATTATATCCAATAAGTCAGTTGCTTGCTCCATTGTTCTGGAGAACGGAGTCTTAGTCATCTTGCCCGTAAGGCATGGTTCGCAAACATGAAGTGATTCATAATCAAGTGATTCCAAAATCCCATCAGCATGGAGTTTCTTCATGCGCTTTACACCAATATGACCTAAACGCCAGTGCTGCAAATAAGTTGCACTATCATTATCAACTTTGCATCTTTTGCCTTCAATATTATGAATATGTGTATCACTACGAGCGAGATCCAACAAACTATTTTGATTGGGTGTATGACCATCGAAGGTTTTATTCATGTAAACAGAACAACAATTATTCTCTGACTTTAAATGAATAATCGTATTGCAATAAACATGATCAAATCATATTCATGCTCAACGCAAACACCAAATAACATTTATTTAGGTTCCACACAAATATCAAAAGTATAGGGAGTGTGCGATGATGATTACATCAATCTTGGAACCATTTCCAACACACATCGTCACTTCACCCTTAACTAGTCTATGTTCATGCTGCAACTCCCGTTTCGAGTTACTACTCTTAGTAACTGAACTAGTATAAAATACCGAGGGGTTACTATGAACACTAGTAAAGTACACATCAATAATCTGTATATCAAATATACCTTTTGTTTACTTTGCCATCCTTCTTACCCGCCAAATGTTTGGGGTAGTTCAGCTTCCAGTGACCATTACTTTGCAGTAGAAGCACTCAGTTCCAGGCTTGGGTCTAGCTTTGGGCTTCTTCATGGGAGTGACAACTTGCTTGCCATTCTACTTGAAGTTTCCCTTTCTTTCCCTTTGCCCTTTTCTAGAAACTAGTGGTCATGTCAATCATCAACACTTGATGCTCTTTCTTGATTTCTACCTTCGTCGATTTCAACATCATGAAGAGCTCGGGAATCATTTTCGTCATCCCTTGCATACTATAGTTCATCACGAAGTTCTAGTAACTTGGTGATGGTGACTAGAGAACTCTATCAGTCACTATCTTATCTGGAAGATTAACTCCCACTTGATTCAAGCGATTGTAGTACCCAGACAATCTAAGCACATGCTCACTAGTTGAGCAATTCTCTTCCATCTTTTAGCTATAGAACTTGTTGGAGACTTCATATCTCTCAACTCGGGTATTTGCTTGAAATATTAACTTCAACTCCTGTAACATCTCATATGGTACATGATGTTCAAAACATCTTTGAAGTCTCGATTCTAAGCCGTTAAGCATGGTGCACTAAACTATCAAGTAGTCATCATTTTGAGCTAGCCAAACGTTCATAACGTCTGCATCTGCTCCTGCAATAGGTCCGTCATCTAGCGGTGCATCGAGGACATAATTCTTCTGTGCAGCAATGAGGACAATCCTCAGATCACGAATCCAATCTGCATCATTGCTACTTACATCTTTCAACACAGTTTTCTCTAGGAACATATCAAAATAAACATATGAAAGCAACAACGCGAGCTATTGATCTACAACATAATTTGCAAAATACTACCAGGACTAAGTTCATGATAAATTTAAGTTCAATTAATCATATTACTTAAGAACTCTCACTTAGATAGACATCTCTCTAATCATCTAAGTGATCATGTGATCCAAATCAACTAAACCATAACTGATCATCATGTGAAATGGAGTAGTTTTCAATGGTGAACATCACTATGTTGATCATATCTACTATATGATTCACGCTCGACCTTTCGGTCTCAGTGTTCCGAGGCCATATCTGCATATGCTAGGCTCGTCAAGTTTAACCTGAGTATTCTGCGTGTGCAAAACTAGCTTGCACCCGTTGTAGATGGACGTAGAGCTTATCACACCCGATCATCACGTGGTGTCTGGGCACGACAAACTTTGGCAATGGTGCATACTCAGGGAGAACACTTTTATCTTGAAATTTAGTGAGAGATCATCTTATAATGCTACCGTCAATCAAAGCAAGAATAGATGCATAAAAGATAAACATCACATGTAATCAATATAAGTGATATGATATGGCCATCATCATCTTGTGCTTCTGATCTTCATCTCCGAAGCACCGTCATGATCACCATCGTCACCAGCGCGACACCTTGGTCTTCATCGTAGCAGCGTTGTCGTCTCGCCAACTATTGCTTCTACGACTATCGCTACCGCTTAGTGATAAAGTAAAGCAATTACAGGGCGATTGCATTACATACAATAAAGCGACAACTATATGGCTCTTGCCAGTTGCCGATAACTCGGTTACAAAACATGATCATCTCATACAATAAAATATAGCATCACGTCTTGACCATATCACATCACAACATGCCCTGCAAAAACAAGTTAGACGTCCTCTACTTTGTTGTTGCAAATTTTACATGGCTGCTATGGGCTGAGCAAGAACCGTTCTTACCTACGCATCAAAACCACAACGATAGTTCGTCAAGTTAGTGTTGTTTTAACCTTCTCAAGGACCGGACGTAGCCACACTCGGTTCAACAAAAGTTGGAGAAATTGACACCCGCCAGCCACCTGTGTGCAAAACACGTCAGTAGAACCAGTTCGCGTAAGCGTACGCGTAATGTCAGTCCGGGCGCTTCATCCAACAATACCGCCGAACCAAAGTATGACATGCTGGTAAGCAGTATGACTTGTATCGCCCACAACTCACTTGTGTTCTACTCGTGCATATAACATCAACGCGTAAAACCTAGGCTCGGATGCCATTGTTGGGGAACGTAGTAATTTCAAAAAAAATCCTACGCACACGCAAGATCATGGTGATGCATAGCAATGAGAGGGGAGAGTGTTGTCCACGTACCCTCGTAGACCGAAAGCGGAAGCATTAGCACAACGCGGTTGATATAGTCGTACGTCTTCACGGCCCGACCGATCAAGCACCGAAAGCACGACACCTCCGAGTTCTTGCACACGTTCAACTTGATGACGTCCCTCGAACTCCGATCCAGCCGAGTGTCGAGGGAGAGTTCTGTCAGCACGACGATGTGGTGATGATGATGATGTTCTACCGACGCAGGGCTTCGCCTAAGCACCGCTACGATATTATCGAGGAGGACTATGGTTGAGGGGGGCACCGCACACGTCTAAGAGATCAATGATCAATTGTTGTGTCTCCAAGGGGTGGCCCTCTCCCCGTATATAAAGGAGTGGAGGAGGGGGAGGGCCGGCCCTCTCTATGGCGCACCCTAGGGGAGTCCTACTCCCACCGGGAGTAGGATTCCCTTTTTCCTAGTAGAACTAGGAGCCCATCCAAGTAGTAGGAGTAGGAGAGAAGGAAAGGGAAAAGAGAAGAGAAGGAAGGAGGGGGCGCCGCCCCTCCCCCTAGTCCAATTTGTACTAAGCCTTGGGGGGCGTGCAGCCTCCCCTCTCTCTTTCCCCTAAAGCCCAATAAGGCCCATATACTCCCGGCGAATTCCCGTAACTCTCTAGTACTCTGAAAAATACCTGAATCACTCGGAACCTTTCCGAAATCCGAATATACTTGTCCAATATATCGATCTTTACGTCTCGACCATTTCGAGACTGCTCGTCATGTCCCCGATCTCATCGGGGACTCCGAACTACCTTCGGTACATCAAAACACATAAACTCATAATATAACCGTCATCGAACCTTAAGCGTGCGAACCCTACGGGTTCGAGAACTATGTAGACATGACCGTGACACGTCTCCGGTCAATAACCAATAGCGGGACCTAGATGCTCATATTGGCTCCCACATATTCTACGAAGATCTTTATCGGTCAAACCGCATAACAACAACGTTGTTCCCTTTGTCATCGGTATGTTACTTGCCCGAGATTCGATCGTCGGTATCTCAATACCTAGTTCAATCTCGTTACCAGCAAGTCTCTTTACTCGTTTCGTAATACATCATCCTGCAACTAACTCATTAGTTACAATGCTTGCAAGGCTTATAGTGATGTGCATTACCGAGTGGGCCCAGAGATACCTCTCCGACAATCGGAGTGACAAATCCTAATATCGAAATATGCCAACCCAACAAGTACCTTCGGAGACACCTGTAGAGCACCTTTATAATCACCCAGTTACGTTGTGAGTGTTCCTCCGGTAAACGGGAGTTGCATAATCTCATAGTTATAGGAACATGTATAAGTCATGAAGAAAGCAATAGCAACATACTAAACGATCAAGTGCTAAGCTAACGGAATGGGTCAAGTCAATCACATCATTCTCCTAATGATGTGATCTCGTTAATCAAATGACAACTCATGTCTATGGTTAGAAAACTTAACCATCTTTGATTAACGAGCTAGTCAAGTAGAGGCATACTAGTGACACTATGTTTGTTTATGTATTCACACATGTATTATGTTTCCGGTTAATACAATTCTAGCATGAATAATAAACATTTATCATGAAATAAGGAAATAAATAGTAACTTTATTATTGCCTCTAGGGCATATTTCTTTGAAGTTCTAGCATAGATAAAAAACGGTACATAGTTCATCATAGCATAGATAAAAAAAGGATACACATGTATTTTACATCGGAGCAACTAGATAGATAGTTCGAAAGCATAAATAGATAGAACTACGGTGCAACTAGATAGAAAAAAAACTACGGTGCCACGAGACAAATTATGGTGACTCCCAGCCGCCATCATCATCACCATCATCATCCTCGGTGGTGTTGTCCGAGGTATCGAGCCATATGTCCACCCAACACAGATCGTTGGGGGAGAAGATCGACTGCCCGCCGTTCTCGACGATATCGCACTGCGAGATCGCCAGTGCCTTGCGTCGACGCCTGTCGGCATCCTCTCTGCCCAGAACTCGTTCTCGACGGTGACGTCCTCCAGGTGGCGACGGCGCCATTCCGCCATGGCTCACTCGTCCTCCTCGGTGATGAGGAGGCGACGCTGCTGCCGCACGTGGTCCGCACGGTCCTGGTCGGTGATGAGACGAGGCGGAGGGGCGACGCGCTGCGCCTGCTCGCGCATTAAGACGTCGCGGAAGTTCATCTGTGACGGGGGCCTCTCCAAGCGCCACGCCGCCGCGTCGTACGCGCGGGCCGCCTCGTGCGCGGTCCGGAACGACCCGGGCCGAGCCAGACGTCGCCGGACCGGATCTCGGCGGAGTACCAGCCGCTCGGGCGCTCGCGGACGCCGCGGTAGCCCGAAGAACCCCGGCGACGTGGCGGCATGGTGGCGTGGTGCTGGCGGGGAAAGCGGCGAAGCGACGAGAAAGTGCGGCGAGGTGGCGAGGAGGGGGCGCGTGGCGAGGTGGCGAAGCGGCGAGGTGGCGAGGAGGGAGCGCGTGGCGAGCGCGGGATTTTATAGGCGCGCGCGAAGCGGTGCGCCAAATCTACCGCGCCAGCTACCGCTTTCTCCGGCGCGCGCACTGACGCTCCCCGTACGCGGTAATTTCCCGCCACCGTTGGAGCGCGCGAAACCGAGCGGCGCGCGCTAAAACGCAATTTTACCGCGGGCACGCCTTTTGCCGCGCCTGTTTGAGATGCTCTAAGAGGGAGCCCCGCCACCCCTGTGGCCCTGTTGCACACGGGTTTCGTTCAGCCGCGACGCGGAAAGAAGAGGGGGAAGGGCAACGTGGCTAGGGTTTGGTGGTGGTCTACAATCGATTTCTTAACCGACTCTCTTCCTTGGTATACTCCCTCTAGAGAGTGTTCTAGGTTTCCTTATCGCTTGCCATCGTATGAGTGGAAGAGAAGAGTGGCCGTCCAGTGCGCCGATGAGGCATTGTCCGGCAAGCTGCCGTTGCAGCAGCGCAACGCAAGTAAGGCAACACACAGGGAACGTGCAAGACGGCATGATTCATCCCACCACCCACGTCGCCATGACCTTTTCATATTTAACAAACTGCAGAGCACACAGAGAAAATGCATAATCGTGCTGACCAGAGAAGACAAACTTGGATTCTGTGGAATGCACCGCACCATCGAGTCCCTCTCCGTCTCCGTGTGACGGCCACGCTTTTGTTGTACTGCTCTCTCGTCGGTCGTCGACATGCTGCCATCTCGTACTGCAATCCAAACGTCCCGTTCTGGCCACGGATTTTTAACATGGAATCTCGTCGTCGTCACACTCATACGGGGTACTACAAAACGAAATACTACTAGCTGACAAGGCGCCACACCGCCGGAGCCGACCAGTCACCAACCACGCACATCCGAGCCGGCAAACGCCAGCTTGCCACTCGCAGCAGCAGCGGCCACGACCACGACCTCTCTCGCCATGGATCCCGGGAAGGAGCAGACGGGCACGCCCGAGCCCGGCGCGGCGGCGTGGCGCACCCGCGCGGTGTGCGGCACGGAGTACAGCTGGTGCCGCGCCGTGCCGGGCGGCACCGGCACCACGCTCCTCGCGCTCCGCCTCTCGCGCCGCGGCGCCGCCGCGGCCGAGGCGGCCGTCCGCTCACTCCAGAGCGCGCACCCCGTCCTCCGCGCCCACATCCGCGCGGCCTCCACCTCCAGCCCCACCCTCGCCCTCCCCTCCCCCGCTCCGCGGCTCGCCCTCGCGCCCCAGCCGTCCGCGCTCGACTTCGACTCACTCCTGGAGCGCGAGCTCAACAGCAACCCATGGGCGGCCGAGAACGGGCCCGATGGGGCCCCGGTGCTCTTCGCCGCGCTCTACGAGCTTCCCCCGCCCGCGGGCGGCGCGGCTCTGTTCGTCCGGATCCACACGGCCGCGTGCGACCGCGCGGCGTCTGCGGCGCTGCTGAGGGAGCTGCTGGCGCATCTGGGCGGCGCGGGCGACCCGGAGGAGGAGGAGGAAGCGGCGGTGGAGGCGGGGCTGGAGGACAGGATACCGCAGAAGGACGCGTGGAAGCCGTTCTGGGCGCGTGGGGTGGACATGGTGGGCTACTCCATCAACGGCCTGCGCACGTCCACGCTGCCGTTCGTGGAGACCGGCACGGCGAGGTCGACGCAGGTGGTGCGCCTCGCGTTCGGCCGCGAGGAGACGACGCGCCTGCTCGATGTGAGTTCGCTTCAGATCACTGATAGATGTTACTCCTACATTTGATCTGCACACATACGGATTAGTAGATTACTGATAGTTCGCACATTGTCATCTAGGCGTGCAAGGAGAACGGGGTGAAGCTTTGCTCGGCCATGGCTGCCGCGACGCTGCTAGCTGCACGGCAATCTAAGAAGCTGGACAGTGGCCAGCAGGAGACGTACTCTGTGGCGACCCTGATCAACTGCCGCCAGTTTCTTGAGCCAGCTTTGGACGATCACAACGTTGGTGAGCCCTTAAGCAAGCAACTCTTAACATTTTATCATACTATTGTGTGGTGTGGTGTGATCGAGCTGATATGGTAGCTTGGAGAAATCTTCAAATCGTCAAACCCAACAGCTCTGACACTGTTAATCGTACTGTTGCAGGGTTCTTCTACTCTGCCATCACCAACACCCACAAGATACACGGAGAGGAGGGGCTGTGGGAGCTGGCCAAGAGGTGCCACGATTCCTACATCAGTGCCAAGAACAGCAAGAAGCACCTCACCGACACCGCCGACCTCAACTTCCTCATGTGCCGGGCCATCGAGAACCCGCAGCTGACGACGGCCTCCGCGCTCCGCACTGCGCTCGTCTCCGTGTTCGAGGAGCCGGCAACCTACGACGGCCTGTCCGACCTGCAGAGCAAGGCCGGCGTGGAGGAGTACGTCGGCTGCGCCACCGTGCACGGCATCGGCCCGTCGATCGGCGTGTTCGACTCTGTCAGGGACGGGCAGCTGGACTGCGCGTGCATGTACCCTTCTCCTCTGCATTCCAGGAAGCAGATACAGGAGATGTTCGACAAGGTGAAGCGGATTTTGGGCGAAGGGTGCAACGCGGGTGATGAGAAACCATGAAGATTGTACGTAGGGGCTTTGTGGGTGCTAGATTCGAAGAATGTTGTTCCGAACAACGGGATCGACTAGGTGTAAGTCGATTGATTTTCACTTTTGTGTCGGTCCACCGACCGCAAGCCTTATTTTAGAAATTTACTTTTGCTGTACATAGTAACTGCATCATGTATGCTCTTGTGTGCATGTCTCTTTGCAGTACGTGGTAATTCCATGCATGTATGCTGCTGTGTGGCTGTCTTTGGTGTTCAGCCGAGTACTACTATTACTACGATTTTACGTGTGAATTGATGGATTAGGCTTGGCTAATGTCGTGGTACTAAGTCTGACAGTAAGAGTAGGGGATACGTATGAGGAGGCAAGGCCCTAGCTACGGCGAGGTTGTACACACGAGTTTACGAGTTCAGACCCCTCTCGGAGGAGGTAAAAGCCCTACGTCTCGGTGCCCTGAGGCGGTTGTCGTGGTAACGATTCCGACAGTAAGAGAGGGGTAGGATAACGGAGCATGATCTATCGAGATGCATATGGGTGACACGGTGGTTTTAGCGAGTTCGGGCCTCTCACGGTGGAGATAACAACCCTATGTCTCGTGCTCCGAAGAGGCTTTGTTTTATCTGAGTATATATCCGGAGATTACAATGTGTGTGTGAGAGAGAGGAACGGATCCCCATGCCTGAGCTAAGTCCTGAGACTAATGGTGAAAAGAGAGAGAGAGAGAGGTGGAAGAAAAGACCCCCCAAGTCTAGTGGTGGGGGGTGGCTTATATAGAGTGCGCCACCCCCTCACCTCCTATGTTACAAAGTGGAGCATCAATGCCATAATGCCTGCCCATAACAAAACCGTCATGCTGACTATTGGTCCCCGCATATCCGAGTGAGTTACATGGTCGAGTGGAATGAGCTCGTCGAGTGGAGTGTCGTGCTCCGAGTGGTTGTTGCCGTCCGAGTGACTTTCAAGTTGCAATACATCTGGACGGCGATCTGGCCCAGGGGCCCAGTACAAAGTGTACGGTGTCCATGGGTAGGGTCTTTAGGTCAGGCCTGTTACCCTACCCCTAATACATGTCCTCGTCATTAGCCCCCGAATCGGTCGAGGTTGAGCGGGTCGAGTCGAGTTGTATTCCCAGATGAGTCGAGTGCTACGGAGGCACTTATGAACTTGCTCTGGTCACCCGGCGGTCTTATCTCCGCGTGTTGCCTTGATGGATTTCAGACTGCATGGTGTCCGAGTGAAATGAGCTCAAACGGGTCCGCGGAGGAGCGTTGAACTCACCTTATAGCAATTATTTTTTTTTGAGTGATTTGGAGTTGGTCCTGCATCGAGTAACTGATCACTCGGAATTTCTTCACACCTGGAACGTGTGTGTTTTTGTTGTTTGGACGTCACTCGGAGTGGGCGGACCGTTCTGAGTGGATACCATTCTAGTGGGGGCACGCTGAGTGCACCCACTGGGTGTAGTCTCCGAGACTACCGTCGACTGCGGGCAGTCGGCGGGAGTCTTAGAGCCTGTCTTTTTGTTGTTGTTCATCACTCGTACTGGTCAGGCCATACCGAGTGGAGATTACTCCAGTGGGGGCACGCTTAGTGCACCCACTGGGTGTAGTCCCCGAGAGCGCCATCGACTGCGGGCAGTCGGCGGGGTTCTGAGAGAAACTCTTTTTAGCTGATACTGATCGAACTTGTTCTTCTCTCGGATTGGTTTCTGTTTGCTTGATACAGGTTCTGAAGAGGAATCAGTAGTCGACCAGTTGGACGATCCTTGAGCAGCATTGATCAGTTCATCGGCAAGGCCCTCAACAATGGTCTTGACGTTCCTGCCTCAGCTCACCAGCAAGGCACTCAGCAATGGTCTTGATGTTCCTGTCAGCCGTCTGCTTTGGGTCGCCTTGGCGACACGCTCAATCTCGTCCTTCTTCTTGATGGTACAACTCTGAGGTGGTGGTCGTGGCCGACCCACACTTTACTAAGCCCCCGAGTGGGAGGATCGCTCACCACTCGGTAAGATTTTCCAAACTTAGGCGAGTACTGGACTGCAGCTAAGCCTCTGAGTGGGAGGATCGTTCACCACTCGGTAGGATTTTTTAAACTTAGGCGAGTACTGAACTGCAGCTAAGCCCCCGAGTGGGAGGATCGCTCACCACTCGGTAGGATTTTTTAAACTTAGGCGAGTACTGGACTGCTGCTAAGCCTCCGAGTGGGAGGATTGCTCACCACTCGGTAGGATTTTCCAAACTTAGGCGAGTAC
>NC_041385.1:662561654-662563926 GCF_002162155.2 Triticum dicoccoides | reverse complement strand
AGTACTGGACTGCAGCTAAGCCCCCGAGTGAGAGGCAGACTCACCACTCGGTAGGATTTTTTATCACTTAGGCGAGTACTGGACTGCAGCTAAGCCCCCAAGTGAGAGGCAGACTCACCACTCGGTAGGATTTTTTATCACTTAGGCGAGTACTGGACTGTAGCTAAGCCCCCGAGTGAGAGGCAGACTCACCACTCGGTAGGATTTTTTTTCGACTTAGGCGAAACGGATTCGCAGCTAAGACACCCACTGGGGGGTTTTTCTTCGACTTAGGCGAAATGGATTCGCAGCTAAGACACCCACTGGTGGATTTTAGAACATGTAAAAATGAACAATAATCATTCAGAAGACTGTAAAATCATGTCTTTTGATAATCAAACTAAAGGGTACTTCTTTCTGAGTTCGATTAATTGTGGAGATGGGTTGATTGAATGGGCGTAACCCCTGAGGGAGGCATGGCCAACGGCTGTGCGTAGCCCCCGAGTGATGCTCGAAAGAGGCAAGCTTGCTACAGAGTGTGATATGGGGTTTGAACATACGAGTAACTTAGTTGTTCCTGTGTTGGGGGTGTAGAGGTGAGGACATGTCCAACTGATGGTGACGCGCGGGGCGGCCGAGGGGCGAGGATGTGTACAACTGAGTGGCGACGCGCCGGGCGGCCGAGTGGTGAAGACGCGCACAACCGAGTGGCGACGCACGGGGCGGCCGAGTGGTTATGAGATGACGAGTGGCCACGCGCGGGGCGGCCGAGTGGTGAAGACGGGCACAACCAAGTGGCGATGCGCGGGGCAGCCGAGTGGTGAAGACGCGCACAACCGAGTGGCGACGCGCGGGGCGGTCGAGTGGTGAAGACACGCACAACCGAGTGGCGGCGCGCGGGGCGGCCGAGTGGTGAAGACGCGCACAACCGAGTGGCGACGCGCGGAGCGGCCGAGTGGTGCTAAACGAGGTGGTCGAGTGAAGGACTAAATCTCCAGCCATGTGGCAAAAATGGTCCTTAGCCAAATGCTTTCGAAGCTGATGTAGCGGCGAGGTCGGTGTAGTGTGGCTGCGGTGCAACAAGACTGGCGCGACAACTGAGCCTGAGTAGGAACGAAGATGGTGCACATAATGTCTGGGTGATTATGAAATTTACCAAAGTGACGGATCGAATGTACTTGTTGAAGTGAAGGGTCTGACTGGTGATGAAGTACTCGACCACTTAGGAGAGTGTCATTCCGAATGAGCTGCAGCTCCCGAGTGCGGCGTAGCCCCCGAGCGTACTATAGGCTTCGACAACAACAGACGTGCCAGAATACGAGAAATATAGTTTTGAATGGATAATTTGTAATTTATCGAGTCGGACTCGGGTAAAGATGAGGAGAAGCTTCCGAGTGATACTCGAAAGAGGCAAACTCGCAAAGGAGTGAAGTGTGAAGTTTAATTGTAAAAGGGACTTATCAGTCTCATGCCTGACGAGGTCTATGTCATTGATATGATGAAGAGGATTCCTCTGAGGGGTTGGCCGAATGTGTTTGAAGCCAACAGGTGACCAGGTCGGTGTTGTGGTGCGCTAGGACCGGTATGGTGACTGAGTTCAAGCAGCGATGAAGTTGGCGCATTGGGCCGTCGAGTGATTGCGTAACTTGTGTAAGAAAAATGGCACAAGCCAACAAAATACTTTCTCAAGAAAATTTGATGTGTGCTGAAATGATTTGTGTGAATAACACCCATAGACACCCGCTGGGAATGCAAGGAGACTGCTGGTTCAAAACCAACAAGATTCTAAAAGAGTGAAGGATCTATTTGAACTTGACAAAGTGAAGGATCCAACTGGACATGTTGGAGTGATGGCTCAAATAGAACGGAAGTGTAGTGTTCCAAATGAGTTGCAGCCCCCGAGGACTGATGCAAACTCGAAATGAAGAACACATGGTGTTCGTGAATGACGTATACGTTAAAATGGAAGTTGGACTCAGGAGTGAGTACTAAGCAAGTATGTGAAAATAAGAAACCGAGCGTAGGGGCACACTTGGTGGCGTGGCCTCCGAGTGAGCATGATTTGTGAATTACGGGATACTCAGGCACGGGAAAATTAGAATGTAGTGCTAGAATGACTTAGCTGTCTGAAGACGCGCGAGTGGCCGAGTGGTGAAGATGTGTTTAACCGATGGCAATGCAAGGGGCGCCTTGGACGGCCGAGTGGTGATGAGGTGACCAACCGATGGCGACGCGCGGGGCAGCCGAGTGGTGATGAGGTGGCCAACCGATGGCGACGCGCGGGGCGGCCGAG
>NC_041385.1:662549884-662560428 GCF_002162155.2 Triticum dicoccoides | reverse complement strand
CCGAGTGGTGATGAGGTAACCAACCGATGACGACGCGCGGGGCGGCCGAGTGATGATGAGGTGACCAACCGATGACGACGCGCGGGACGGTCGAGTGGTGATGAGGTGACCAATCGATGACGACGCGCGGGACGGCCGAGTGGTTATGAGGTGACTAACCGATGACGACGCGTCGGGCGACTGAGTGAAGTAGACGTGTTCAGCTAAGTGGCGACGCCTGGAGCGGCCAAGTGATGGACGCATCCAGTGAAGTTTTCATCATCGGAGGAGTTGATGAAGATGCGGCTGGACGTAGTTGGACGGCCGATTGAACAAGTTCCATTCAACTGGACAAATTCTATCCGAGTGAATCTTTGCCTTATAAGTTGGCGGCTGTATTCGTTGTTGATGATGTTCTGGATGTTAACAGGCTGAGCAAAGAGGTGAAACGGCCGAGTGAACGCAGAGGCTTCATGGCCAAATGAGCGCCATTCTGAGTGGGCGCCTCGTCCGAGTGCTCCTGCCCATCCGAGTGAACCACAGCTAGGCTGTGACCCGGTCGGTGTGGAGCTGGTTGGACAAACCGACGCGAAGTGCTAGGCTCACAGGCGTTGATGAGGTTCGTCGTGGATGTGCCCACGAGTGCTGCTCCCTCCGCTGGAGGTGGGCGGCGCTGCTAGTGGCCAAGGGCACCATGCAGCGGAGGCAGCCAGGCGCGACTGATGCTGGAGGTGGACGCCGACGGGCAGACGATGAGGTCGACTTGGTGCAGAGCCCGGACAGACATGGAGCAATAATCCCTGGTAATTACGCATTGAATGAGTTGCCCGTGTCCAACGCATCGATGATTTGCCCCACGTCCAGAATCTGCATGCTACAACTCTTGCCAAATTGATGTAATGGCAGTTTCCTTCTCTTGGCATTGATTTGACAATCAAAACAATTTCCTTTCCTTTCCTTCCGTTCTTCCTTCTTTAGGCCATGCACTAATCGACATTGATTCGTCAATCAAAGCAATTTCCTTTCTTCTCCTTCCGTTCTCAACATGCATGCAAGTGGGATATGCGCGAGCCTGCATGCATGCGTGACAAACGCAAACCCAGCCGCAGAGCGATTGACACCGGCGGGACGAGGTGGCCGTGCGTGGGGACGTCGCAGACGGGCCGGAAACGACGCGGCGGACCGCGCCGGTGGCTGTTTGTACGTGCTCGACGGCGCGGCCGACCGTGCCGGAGGGTGTTTGGACGAGCTCGCCGACGGCGTCGTAGACGAGGCCGGAGACGACGCGGCGGACCGCGCCGGAGGGCGTTTGTACGAGCTCGTCGACGCCATCGCAGACGAGGCCGGAGACGACGCGGCGGACCGCGCCGAAGGGCGTTTGTACCAGTGGCGGCGCCAGGAATTTGCTCCTGGGTATTCTTCTAAAATTTTTTTTTGGCCAAAGCAATATAACAGAGCAAAAATGTACTATAAAATGGCAATATCAATGACCATTCATCAATAATGGTAGCAAAATATCATTGTGGCAATATCTCTAACAATTAATAAAGAGATGTAGTGGTCGCTGGGTTCATTATGTCCATCTAGCAATCGGTGGATCACATAAATAGCAAATGAATCACATAATAAGTAGTGGTCGCTGGATACCTTCGACAGAGCCACAGTGGCTGGACTGCCGGAGGTGGAGACTGCCGTGGAGTGCTCCTGCAGCCCAGCAAGGCGAGCCGAGCCGGGGAGGCCGGAGGGCAGAGGCGGACTGGCCTCTGGCCTTGGCGGCAAGGGGAGGCATGACCGGACGCAGAGTTGCAGATTCGCGGAGGGGAGGTCGGCGAGGGCCGGAGGCCGAGCGGAGGGAAGGGGAGGGAGTGAGGAGAGCGCAGGCCGGATGGGAGGGGAGGGACCGAGGGAGAGGGCAGCCGCCGGACTTGGAATCGCCGCCGCCGCTACAGCTAGGTTGGGAATCGGGGAAGGAATCGGCCGCCTAATCTGGGTCGGTGGTGTGTGGTTTGGTGCGACGCTGCGACGCTGCCGTAGGTGCCAGTTTGGGCTGGACTTAGTGGGCCAAGTTTTAGCGTATAAAAATATGTAGTAAAAAAATTGGGGCCAAAATCTTTGGGTATTCCAGGGAATTCCCAGGAAGACCCCCAGCGCCGCCACTGGTTTGTACGAGCTTGTCGACGGCGTTGTAGACGAGGCCGGAGACGGCGCAGCAGACGCCGCGTTTGGTGGCCGTTTGTGGTGGTTGTCATTGATGATGATCCCGTGAGAATACAAGAAAGATGGGGAATGACTTGCCCTTTTCTCTTCCTCTCTGCTTCGTGATCGATCGTGCATGGGTGTTTCTGATCCTACAGGAGGAAAAGACAAACTCATTGTTAGACACTGTATTGTAAAAAGACTAGATCGAATGGATACTTCCCTGATCTTTTTGTTTGTACGAATGACGCGATGGCCAAAGCGCCAATTTCTCTGGCGATGGTAGTTGATCCGCTGCTGAAGATTGAAGAAAAAACTATTTGCACCATAGTTCGATAGACGCCAGGCCCAAGGTGGGCGCCAATTGTTGTGGTAACGATTGCGACAGTAAGAGAGGGGTAGGATAACGGAGCATGATCTATCGAGATGCATATGGGTGACACGGTGGTTTTAGCGAGTTCGGGCCTCTCACGGTGGAGATAACAACCCTACGTCTCGTGCTCCGGAGAGGCTTTGTTTTATCTGAGTATATATCTGGAGATTACAATGTGTGTGTGAGAGAGAGGAACGGATCCCCATACCTGAGCTAAGTCCTGAGACTAATGGTGAAAAGAGAGAGATATGTGGAAGAAAAGACCCCCCAAGTCTAGTGGTGGGGGGTGGCTTATATAGAGTGCGCCACCCCCTCACCTCCTATGTTACAAAGTGAAGCATCAATGCCATAATGCCTGCACATAACAAAAACATCATGCTGACTACTGGTCCTCGCATATCCGAGTGAGTTACATGGTCGAGTGGAATGAGCTCGTCGAGTGGAGTGCCGTGCTCCGAGTGGTTGTTGCCGTCCGAGTGACTTTCAAGTTGCAATACATCTGGACGGCGATCTGGCCCAGGGGCCCAGTACAAAGTGTATGGTGTCCATGGGTAGGGTCTTTAGGTCAGGCCTGTTACCCTACCCCTAATACATGTCCTCGTCAGCGGTCGACTGAAATATGTGTGTGTGTGTGTGTGTGTGTGTGTGTGTGTGTGTGTGTGTGTGTGTTACAGGGGGTGCGAACCCGTGTGCCAGAGGAGGGGGCGGCTTATGTAGAGTGCGCCAGGACCCCAGTCGTCCCTCGTTACAGGGTTCAATGTACATTAAAACAGGGCATTACTGGTAACGCCAGTTATATAGTGTTATTAATGATCTTTAAGACTATGGAGTGAACGCCTCACCGTTGCCATCCTGAGTGACTCTAGGTCTTCTGTACTCCGAGTGGTTTCCTGTATGATCGAATGACTTCATCTTGGTCGAGTGAATTTGGGGGTATTCGAGTGGGGTAACTAGTCGAGTGGATTGCACTCCATGGTTACTTCAGTCGGTATCTCTTGCTATACTTTGAATGTCCTTGATTCTAGGGTAGTGACTTTGGATAGGGCGTATAGGTCAGGCCTATGACCCTACCCTAGGTCAATGGCATCGTCATTAGCCCCCGAATGGATTGAGGTCCGGGTGAAAAGAGAGTTGAAGTTGATCTTGTTCTGACTCTTATGCTTCATAGGCATTCCTACTGAATTTTAGAATCATGCTGAAACTTCAACTTCGTTTCAGTCGCCTTGATCGATTCAGAGGTCGTCGAGTGAACTTGCACTAGCAGTCTTCGAGTGTTGATATGGTGCGAAATCTTCGGCGCGATTGGTTACTGAGGTTCCCGGATCTCAGGGGATTCGAAACTTTGGGGAAGCGCGCGAGATGGAGCGCACCGCAGTAAACAGGGCGGATAGACACGGGCACCTCGATTCTCATGCCACCTTTTTCGGCATGTATCGGGCGCGCGACTGTTGCGGGATTTGACAGGATTGCTCGGGCCCACTCGTTAGCCACTCAGAAGCAGGCTCATAAAAGGCGTCGAGGCCGATGCATTTGCATAGTGCGCCCCATTCTCCATCCTCTTCCTCTGCTTCTCCACTACGTCCTCCTCCAATCTCGATGCCGCCGCCCCGCCCGTGTGCAGTCCGCCGCAATGGTCAAGGATAAGATGGCGGCCCTGGAGCGTGCGAAGAAGGCGACGGCAACAACGAAGGGCAAGAAAACGTGTCGGGGGTCATCGTCGAGGTCCGGGTTACCGCCCGGCTGGATCCAAGGGGACTGGATTCAGTCCACGCTCCGGAAAGAAGATCTGGAGGATCTGGCCGCCGCAGGCTTGATCACCGACGGGTCTTGGAGGCTGACAGGGGACGAGATCGAGCCTCAGCCGCGGGAGGGTGAGTGCGTCGTCCTCGCAACCCACGTTGACCGTGGTTTCTCTCTGCCTCTTGCATCCTTTCTTCCGGGGTTTTCTGAACTTTTTCGGTGCCCAACTTCACCATCTCTCTCCCAACACTATCACGTACCTTGCTGCATATGTTTCTTTGTGCGAAAATTTCTTGGGTTGTAGACTGCACTGGGGACTGTTCAAACACATCTGTTGGGGAACGTAGTAATTTCAAAAAAATTCCTACATACACGCAAGATCATGGTGATGACATAGCAACGAGAGGGGAGAGTGTTGTCCACGTACCCTCGTAGACCGTAAGCGGAAGCGTTATGACAACGCGATTGATGTAGTAGTACGTCTTCACGATCCGACCGATCCAAGTACCGAATGTACGACACCTCCGAGTTCAGCACACGTTCAGCTCGATGACGATCCCCGGGCTCCGATCCAGCAAAGCTTCGGGGATGAGTTCCGTCAGCACGACGGCGTGGTGACGATGATGATGCTCTACCGGCGCAGGGCTTCGCCTAAACTCCGCGACGATATGACCGAGGTGGAATATGGTGGAGGGGGGCACCGCACACGGCTAAGGAACGATCCGTAGATCAACTTGTGTTTCCATGGGGTGCCCCCTGCCCCCGTATATAAAGGAGTGGAGGAGGGGGAGGGCCGGCCCTCTCTATGGCGTGCCCTAGGGGAGTCCTAATCTCACCGGGAGTAGGATTCCCCCTTTCCTAGTAGAACTAGGAGCCCTTCCATGTAGTAGGAGTAGGAGAGAAGGAAAGGGAAGAGAGAAGGGAAGGAAGGAGGGGGTGCGGCCCCTGTCGTGGATCTAAATCTGATAGTAGAGTGGGGGGTAGGTATGGAGAGGCAAGGTCCTAGCTATGGAGAGGTTGTAAACACAAAAGATGTACGAGTTCAGGCCCTTCTCGGAGGAAGTAAAAGCCCTACGTATCGGAGCCCGGAGGCGGTCGAGTGGATTATGTGTATATGGATTACAGGGTGCCCAACCCCTCTGCCTGTGGAGGGGGGTGGCTTATATAGAGTGCGCCAGGACCCCAGCCAACCCACGTAATGAAGGGTTTAAGGTACATTAAGTCCGGGGCATTACTGGTAATGCCCCACATAAAGTGTCTTTACTATCATAAAGTCTACTTAATTACAGACCGTTGTAGTGCAGAGTGCCTCTTGACCTTCTGGTGGTCGAGTGAGCCTTCGTGGTCGAGTCCTTCAAGTCAGTCGAGTGAGTCCCTCGTAGGTCGACTGGAAGGTGATCTCTTCTAAGGGTGTCCTTGGGCAGGGTACTTAGATCAGGTCTGTGACCCTACCCTAGGTACATGACTCCATCATTAGCCCCCGAATGGATTGAGGCTTGAGTGATGAAGGAGTTGATGCTGTTTCCGATTAGCCTTCGCATACTGGTCGTGCGTTGTTTTGAACCAAAAAATCTCTTTGTTGATAGTGAACAACTTTTCTTCAGTCGACTCGATCCATTCTTTTCCTTCGTCGAGTGATCTTTTGGACTTCGCCGATTTCCGAGCGTAGGATCGCAGGAAATCCCGCGTCTGGCAGACCGATCTGCCGTTCGCGGATTCCGTGGGATACGAAATTTGGGGAAGCGTGCGAAGCGGGGCGGACCGCGGTGCTCGGATGGGACAGGGCATAGACGCCTCGATCCCCGTGCCGCTTTTTTCGCCACGTATCACGTCCGCGCAACTGTTTCAGGATATGATTAGATCGACCGGGCCCACCTGTCATCCACTCGGAAGGGATCTTATAAACGCGCCCGGCGAGGGTTTTTTGAGCAGTGCCTCAGCGTTCTCTCTCTGCTCCCTTCGTCTCCGCCCAACGCGCTTGCTCTCGCCTCCGCACAACTTCTCCTCGCGCGTCTCGCTGGCAGCCATGGTCAAGGAGAAGACGGCGGCACTGGAACGCGCGAAGAAGGCGTCGGCGACGGAGAAGGCGAAGGGGAGATCCACCAGTCGCGGCGGGTCTTCGTCTAGATCTCGCCTGCCGAAAGGCTGGATCCAGGGAGATTGGATCCAATCGACCATCACGGAGACGGATCTCCTCGACATGGCCAACGAGGGCCTGATCCCTCATGGAGCTGCAAGGCTTCCGGGGAAAGAGTGGCAGCCCCAGCCGGAAGAGGGTGAGTGCGTGCTTCTGGCTACCCATGTCGACCGCGGATTTTCTTTGCCGCCGAGCGTTTTCTTCCGTGGTTTCTTGAACTTCTTTGGAGCGCAACTCCACCACTTCACCCCGAATTCTATCGCCTATCTTGCCGCGTTTGTGTCCATGTGTGAGAGTTTTCTGGGTTGTCGACCGCATTGGGGTTTGTTCAAGCACATATTCACGTGTCGCTCTTAGACCGTGAAGAAGGCGAGCCCAGGCGACGAAAAAACCCAAGTTGTCCAAATGTGTGGGGGTCTGGGGATCCAGGTGAGGAACAAGAGCACCTTCCCAGCCATGACATTTCCCGAGTCAGTCAGAGGCTGGCAGTCGACCTGGTTCTACTGCTAGGATCAGCCGACGCCGGGGCAGTCGAGTGGACTCCCTCAGTTCACCATGGGCCGAGTGAACAAGCCCTCCTCTCTGAAGGTGATTCCGGAGGAGAAAGCTGACGTGAAGATGCTGATGGAGCGTGTAGTTCAGTTGGTTCGGGAGGGAGTGACGGGTATGGATCTCCTGGAGGTTTTTCTTAGGCGTCGTATCCAGCCTCTTCAGTTCTGGAGCCATTGCATGTGGTTGTACCGTGGGACTGAGGATGAGACTCGGGTCAATCCAGAAGCAGTCGACGATGCCACTCTGGAAAGGTGGATGGCCGCTGTTACTGGGAACAAGGATAACCCTCGCGGAGCCAGAAGGATTCCTCCACTCGACCACCATAGTGATCCAAACAAGGTATGTCTGCTCCACTTCCCATTGTATTCTTGTCACATTTATTTCTGTTTTCTCTGCCGATCGGTCTACTGATCTTTGTCTTGATGTCTATCAGGTCCTCACTGAGCTGTACTCGATGCCCAATGGAGCACAGGCTCCGACTGAGGAGGGAGAAGCGAGCAGGGGCGAGAGCCAGGAGGAGGAGTGGGACTCGGACACCGCTGAGGATGATGATGATGATGATGACGATGATGATGATGATGATGAGGACGAAGAAGAGGAGGAGGAGGAGGTCGCACCACCGCGCTCGGAAAGGCGGTCGAAGCTTGTCCATGACCCTGCGACTGAACGTGGCAAGGGGGTTGCGACTGTTACACAGTCGACCAAGCGCCCTCGGACCACCTCTCCGGTGCCAACTGAAAAGGCGTCGAAGCAGCCCAGGGCGGCCCCGTCAAAGCCGACCAAGCTCCTGCCGAAGATGAAGGTGTCCATCCCCACCATATCAGGGTAATCATGCTGCTTAAGTCTTCTTGTTTTGTGCGAACTTTATCTCTGGTCGGCGCTGGAGTTAGTCGACTGATTCTTTGGAGTTGCAGTGCTGCTACTTCCGAGACCTCAGCCTGGGCTGACTACCAAGAGATGGAGGACGCAGCAACCTCAAAACCTGGTACTATACTCTTAACACCGTTTCTAGTCGACTGACTCATGATCTCTAATTCTGATTCTTTTCTGTAGCTCCATCCAATGTTGTTATCACTCTCCCTGATGATGATGAAGATGAGGAACCGCTGAGGCACAGAAGGAGTAGGAAAGCGTCTGCCGGCAGGGTGCCCCAGGATGTGACGGTGCCTGAGACTCTGGTTGCGGAGGAGGAGAACACCACTCGACACACTGTGTCCTTCGCAGATCCACTGACGAGTGCTCTGCAGCCCTCCCTCTTCACGACGCACCACGTCCCAGAGGACCAAGCTGGCGCCGCGAAGGAGGCGATACGCCAGGCAGGGATCATGATGGAGCAGTTTGAAGGCCATCCGGGATGCGAGCCAGGCAGCTTACGACGCCAGTTCCGCCCTTCAAAGCAATGTTCAGGTCAGTCGACCACCGCTTGTTCTGTTAGGATATGCTATCAAAAACTTTTCTTTCCAGAATTTATAGTAATCACCCACTGGGTGTGTCGATTTAAACTCCGTGTTAGCTGGGGCACGCTGAGTGCACCCGCTGGGTGTAGTCCCCAAGGCTAAGGTCGACTGCTGGCAGTCGGCCTTAGGCTTTATAAGTTTAGTCTTTCCGTCATTCGACTATGGCGAATGGATTTCGCAAACCGGTGGGGGCACGCTGAGTGCACCCACTGGGTGTAGTCCCCAAGGCTAAGGTCGACTGCTGGCAGTCGGCCTTAGGCTTTATAAGTTCAGTCTTTCCGTCATTCGACTATGGCGACTGGATTTCGCAAACCGGTGGGGGCACGCTGAGTGCACCCACTGGGTGTAGTCCCCGAGACTGTGGTCGACTGCTTGTAGTCGATTACAGTCTTAAAGAATACATCTTGTTTTTTTTGAGGTCGACTGGTCGACTCTGTCTTCAATAGGATTGGTGGGGGCACGCTGAGTGCACCCACTGGGTGTAGTCCCCGAGACTACGGTCGAATGTTTGTATTCGGCTGTAGTCTTAGAAACGCATGATTTTTCCTTTTCCACTCGGAAGTGAATTATCTTTGACATTTAGTCGATTGATTCTTCGCAGAGATCCTGTGACCTTGCGGCTCGCTACACTGAGCTGGAAAACAAGCACATTCAGCTCGAGCTGGATTTGAAGCTGGTTCAGGAGAATCTGACGAAGGCGAAGGAAGATACCAAAGGTATGTTTGGTGAGACCTCGACGACTGCTTTTTCCCTTTATTTATTTTAAAATCTAATCTTGCTGTAACTTGCAGGTAAGGTGAAGGAGGCCCAACAGAAAAAAGACCTTGAACTAGCTAAGAAGATCAAGCTTGCTGACGAGAAGTTAGCTTCAGTCACCAAGCTTGAACAAGAAAATACCAATCTGAAAGCTGCTCTTGGGAAGAAAAATGATCTGGAGGCCTTCCTGAGTGGTCTTGCCAAGAAGCTGTTCCTTATGCTTGAAGGCAAACCTTTACGCTCAACAATCATTTTCAACTGTGATTTTTCCATTCGACCATTGCCTTGACTCGGTGATCGCCCTTGCAGAATTTTGTCAAGACTTTGAAGAAGAGACCAGCCGGCTGGAACCAAACCTTGACCCCGTCAATTCTCCGGTGAACGACGAAGTTGCCATGAATGTTTTCCGACTGGAGTCCCGTGTTGCAGCTGTCGTGGACTATCTTGCAAGGCTGAAGGTCGCCACATCTCGCATCGACTCAACGCTCTGGCCCAGGGAGACACTCCAGAACGACCTCGAGTCGCTGATGGCTCGCTTGAACACGGTCCCTGGTCGAGTGCAGGAGTGGGAAAAGTCCTCGGCTCGGTGCGGTGCAGATGTTGCTCTGTGTCTGGCCCGAGTCCACTGCAAAGATGCGCGAGAAGACAAGCTGGCGGCCCTCCGGGTGGCCAACACCAAGAAACACGACTTCAGGTCCTTTATGGAAACTTTCATTGCTGCTGCCACTCGGATCGCAGATGGAATTGATCTTGATGAGTTTGTTGCACCTTCCAGCCCTCCACAGGAGGGGTAAAAAACTTCTTTTAAGCTCGACGCTTTAAATTTGCCTCGGTATGCCGAGTGGAGTTGTAACCGATAAACCTTAACAGGCTTAGCGCCTGAGCACTTTCGGTTCCTTTAGGTATCGTTCCGAACTTGAATTTGATGTTTGAATATGATTGCCTTTGGCTTGAAATGTCTTTTGCAGGTTCAAAGCAAAATGCTCACTGCAGTCGACTTATTCCTTAATCCACTTAGGTGAGCGCTGGGCTGCAGCTAAGCCCCCGAGTGAGGGGTTTGCTCTTCACTCGGTAGGATTTTTATATCTTAGGCGAGCACTGGGCTGCAGCTAAGCCCCCGAGTGAGAGGTTTGCTCTTCACTCGGTAGGATTTTTATATCTTAGGCGAGCACTGGGCTGCAGCTAAGCCCCCGAGTGAGAGGTTTGCTCTCCACTCGATAGGATTTTTATATCTTAGGCGAGCACTGGGCTGCAGCTAAGCCCCCGAGTGAGAGGTTTGCTCTTCACTCGGTAGGAATTTTATAACTTAGGCGAGTACTTGGACTGCAGCTAAGCCTCCGAGTGGAAGTCTGGC
>NC_041385.1:662459081-662549673 GCF_002162155.2 Triticum dicoccoides | reverse complement strand
GGTTTGCTCTTCACTCGGTAGGATTTTTATATCTTAGGCGAGCACTGGGCTGCAGCTAAGCCCCCGAGTGAGAGGTTTGCTCTTCACTCGGTAGGATTTTTATATCTTAGGCGAGCACTGGGCTGCAGCTAAGCCCCCGAGTGAGAGGTTTGCTCTTCACTCGGTAGGAATTTTATAACTTAGGCGAGTACTTGGACTGCAGCTAAGCCTCCGAGTGGAAGTCTGGCTTACCACTCGGTAGGATTTTGATAACTTCGGCGAGTACTTGGACTGCAGCTAAGCCTCCGAGTGGAAGTCTGGCTTACCACTCGGTAGGATTTTTATAACTTAGGCGAGTACTTGGACTGCAGCTAAGCCTCCGAGTGGAAGTCTGGCTTACCACTCGGTAGGATTTTGATAACTTAGGCGAGTACTTGGACTGCAGCTAAGCCTCCGAGTGGAAGTCTGGCTTACCACTCGGTAGGATTTTTATAACTTAGGCGAGTACTTGGACTGCAGCTAAGCCCCCGAGTGGAAGTCTGGCTTACCACTCGGTAGGATTTTATTTAATCTTAGGCGAAACGGATTCGCAGCTAAGCCTCCGAGTGGGAGTCTGGCTCACCACTCGGTAAGGATTTTTACAAACTTAGGCGAAACAGATTCGCGGCTAAGCCTCCGAGTGGAAGTCTGGCTTACCACTCGGTAGGATTTTGATAACTTAGGCGAGTACTTGGACTGCAGCTAAGCCTCCGAGTGGAAGTCTGGCTTACCACTCGGTAGGATTTTTATATCTTAGGCGAGTACTTGGACTGCAGCTAAGCCCCCGAGTGGAAGTCTGGCTTACCACTCGGTAGGATTTTATTTAATCTTAGGCGAAACGGATTCGCAGCTAAGCCTCCGAGTGGGAGTCTGGCTCACCACTCGATAAGGATTTTTACAAACTTAGGCGAAACGGATTCGCGGCTAAGTCACCCACTGAGGGGAAAATTTTATTGGACAAAATAAAAAGTGACAAAAATTATGGAGGAACTATGACACTATTATTTTGAAATCCATGAACTACAGGAGTACTTTATTGCAACTCATCCGAGTGATAAACTTAAGTGTAAAATGGGCGGAGTAGTTCCGCGTTCCAAGCTCGGGGCTCGTCGATATTATGTTCGACGTTGTAAAGACGGTACGCCCCGTTGTGGAGAACTTTGGTGACGATGAAGGGTCCTTCCCAAGAAGGAGCAAGCTTGTGATGTTTCTTCTGATCCACTCGGAGAACTAAATCTCCTTCCTGGAAGGCTCGACCCCTCACATTTCTGGCGTGGAAACGACGCAAATCTTGTTGGTAGATGGTCGATCGGATCAGAGCCATCTCCCTTTCTTCCTCTAAAAGGTCGACTGCGTCCTGCCGCGCTTGTTCAGCTTCTGCTTCGTTGTAGATCTCAACTCGAGGAGCATTGTGGAGAAGATCACTCGGCAAGACTGCTTCAGCTCCGTAGACCAAGAAGAATGGAGTTCTTCCGGTCGATCGATTAGGTGTGGTCCGCAGTCCCCAAAGCACCGAGGGAAGTTCGTCGACCCACGCTCCAGCTGCATGCTTGAGATCACGCATCAGTCGGGGTTTCAATCCCTTGAGAATCAGGCCATTGGCTCGCTCTGCTTGTCCATTCGTCTGCGGATGGGCGACTGAAGCGTAGTCGACTCGTGTGCCTTGAGAGTTGCAGAAATCCCTGAATTCCTCCGAGTCAAAGTTCGACCCATTATCCGTAATGATGCTGTGCGGGACTCCATATCTAAATATCAGTTCCCTGATGAAGCTAACAACAGTACCGACGTCAAGGTTCTTGACTGGTTTAGCCTCAATCCACTTGGTGAACTTGTCGACTGCCACGAGTACATGCGTGAAGCCACTTCGACCTGTTCTCAAAGGACCGACCATGTCCAACCCCCATACTGCGAAAGGCCTGACGAGTGGAATGGTCTTCAGAGCTGATGCAGGCTTGTGCGACATATTCGAGTAGAACTGACATCCCTCGCACTTATCCACTATTTCCTTTGCCATCTCATTCGCCTTTGGCCAGTAAAATCCGGCTCGGTATGCTTTGGCCACGATGGTCCGAGAGGACGCATGATGACCACAGGTCCTCGAGTGGATATCATTAAGGATGATTCGACCTTCTTCTGGTGTTATGCACTTCTGACCAACTCCAGTCGCGCTTTCTCTATATAACTGTCCTTTGATTACGGTAAAGGCTTTAGATCGACGGACGATCTGTCGAGCCTCTTCCTCATCCTCCAGAAGCTCTTTTCTCAGGATATACGCGATATACGGAACTGTCCAGTTGGGAATGACCACCAAGACCTCCATGACCAAGTCGACCACTGCTGGGACTTCAACCTCAGTCGGATCTGTGGCACTCTTGGGC
The DNA here is from genome assembly GCF_002162155.2 of Triticum dicoccoides. NCBI lineage: Eukaryota > Viridiplantae > Streptophyta > Magnoliopsida > Poales > Poaceae > Triticum > Triticum dicoccoides. The sequence goes on along the minus strand of NC_041385.1, from coordinate 662,547,277 downwards.
TGTGGAGCTTCTTCGGTGAAAGGATCTTCTTTGACTGACGGAGTGTGTATATGCTCCAAGAACAAACCACTCGGAATGGCTCCTCTCTTGGAACCTATCTTTGCTAGATCATCAGCTGCTTGATTTTTCAGTCGGGGTATATGATGGAGCTCCAACCCCTCGAACTTCTTTTCCAGCTTCCTCACTGCACTGTAGTATCCAGTCATGGCTGGGCTTCTCACATCCCACTCCTTCATCACTTGGTTGACCACTAAATCTGAATCGCCATAGACCATCAGGCGACGGACGCCGAGTGAAATGGCCATGCGCAATCCGTATAAGAGGGCCTCATACTCTGCCTCATTGTTGGAGGAATCAAAGTGAATCTGGAGCACATATCTGAGCTTATCTCCTCTGGGGGAAACCAGGACAACCCCAGCACCGGAACCATTCAACATCTTAGAGCCATCAAAAAACATGGTCCAATGCTCTGAGTGAACTTCAGTCGGCTGCTGCTGTTCAATCCACTCGGCGAGGAAATCTGCTACTGCCTGGGACTTAATGGCTTTCTTTGCCTCAAACTTGATATCAAGGGGAAGAAGTTCAATCGCCCATTTCGCCACTCGACCAGTTCCATCTCTGTTGTGCAAAATCTCTGATAGTGGAGCGTCGCTGACGACTGTGATGGAATGATCAGAGAAATAATGAGCAACCTTATTTGTGGTCATGTATATTCCATACACAAGCTTCTGATAATGAGGATATCTCTGCTTGGATGGAGTCAAGACTTCAGACAAATAATACACTGGGCGCTGAACTTTGAAAGCTTTTCCTTCTTCTTCCCGCTCGACCGTAAGCACTGTACTGACGACTTGTCCTGTGGCTGCGATATAAAGCAACAAAGGCTCTTTGCTGATTGGAGCAGCAAGCACCGGCTGGGTGGAGAGCAGAGCTTTTAGCTCGGCAAACGCTGCATCAGCTTCTGGAGTCCACTCGAACTTGTCTGCCTTCTTCATTAGTCGGTAAAGAGGCAATGCCTTTTCACCGAGTCGTGAGATGAATCGACTTAATGCGGCCAAGCATCCAGTAAGCTTCTGGACATCGTGCACTCGCACAGGGCGTTTCATTCAGAGAATAGTGCCGATCTTTTCTAGATTAGCGTCGATACCTCGCTCAGAAACGAGAAAACCGAGTAACTTGCCACCGGGAACTCCGAATGTGCACTTTGATGGATTGAGCTTGATATCATACCTTCTGAGGTTGGCAAATGTTTCGGCGAGGTCAGCGAGCAGGTCGGAACCTTTTCGTGACTTGACGACGATATCATCCATATACGCTTCCACATTCCGACTGATTTGAGTGAGTAGACACTTCTGAATCATTCGCATAAATGTGGCTCCGGCATTCTTGAGGCCGAATGGCATGGTGATATAGCAGAAGCACCCGAATGGAGTGATGAAAGCTGTTTTTACCTCGTTGGGTCCGTACAGACAGATCTGGTGGTACCCGGAGTAGGCGTCTAGAAAAGACAATCTCTCGCATCCCGCGGTCGAGTCAACAATTTGATTTATGCGAGGGAGAGGAAAATGATCTTTCGGGCAGGCCCGGTTGATGTGCTTGAAATCAATGCACATTCGGAGCGATTTGTCCTTCTTAGGAACCATGACGACATTAGCGAGCCATTCGGAGTGGTATATCTCTCGGATAAATCCTGCCGCCAACAGTCGAGCCACTTCCTCACCAATGGCTTTTCTCTTCTGGACGGCGGACCGCCGAAGATGCTCTTTGACTGGTTTTGCTGATGAGTCGACTCTTAGGCGATGCTCAGCCAGTCCCCTGGGAACACCTGGCATGTCAGCGGGCTTCCATGCAAAAATGTCCCAGTTCTCACGGAGGAACTGGATGAGCGCTTCTTCCTATTTCGGGTCGAGTGTTGTGGAGATGTGGGTCGGGGCTGCATCGGGGTCGGTCGGGTGAATGTGAACAGGCTTCGTCTCACCGGACGACTGAAATGCAGATTCTGTGGCGGGTTTCTTGGATCGCAGCAAATCACTCGGATCTGCGTTTTGCTTGTATTCTTCAAACTCGACCGCTGTCACCTGGGAATCAGCAATCTTTGAGCCCTTCTGAAAGCACTCTTCTGCCTTTTTCCGATCACCGGTGACAGTGATCACTCCTTTGGGGCCGGGCATCTTCAATTTGAGGTACACATAACATGGTCGAGCCATGAACCGTGCATAAGCTGGTCTCCCCAAAATGGCATGATATGCACTATGAAAATCCACGACCTCAAACGTCAACTTCTCTTTGCGAAAATGTTTCGAATCACCAAACACCACGTCCAGAGCTATTTGGCCGAGTGACTCGGCTTTCTTCCCTGGTATAACTCCATGAAAGCTCATGTTACTGGTGCTCAGTCGGGACATCGAAATGCCCATTCCTTTCAGTGTGTCTGCATACAACAAATTCAGCCCGCTACCATCGTCCATCAGCACTTTTGTCAGTCGAGTGCCTTCGACAACTGGATCGATCACCAAAGCTTGCCTCCCAGGGGTGGCAATATGAGTCGGGTGATCAGATTGGTCGAATGTGATGGGTGTTTGGGACCATCTCAAATAATTTGTTTTTGCTGGGGTAACCATGTTCACCTCGCGGTTAATGACTTTCAATCGACTCTTGCTTTCCACATCTGCAAAGATCATCAGAGTGGAGTTGGCATGCGGATATCCTTCCTCACTGTCCTCCTTGTCTTCGGCCTTGTCCGACTCCTTTTCCTTGTCTTTAGACTGTTTTCCTTGAAACTGCTGGATCAGGAGTCGACATTGGCGAGTGGTATGCTTTGGGTAAATGATATTCCCCTCTTCGTCTTTCTTCGTGTGGATGTGACACGGCATATCCATCACGTCGTTCCCTTCTTTATCCTTTACCTTCTTAGGGTTCCAGGATCCTTTTGGTTTCCCTTTAAACTTTCCATGAGTCACGGCCAGAACCTCTCCAGGAGCTGCCGGTTCAGCCTTCCGCTTCTGTTTCCGACTGGTGTTTCCCTTCTCCGACTGGCTCGGCTTGTGCTTGCCGCTTCGGAGTCGGTCTTCTTCTTCGTCGTTGGCGTACTTGGTAGCAATTTCCATCATCCGACTCAAGGTCATGTCTCCGGTTCGACCAAATTTCAAACTCAATTCTCTGTTCTTGACACCATCCTTGAAGGCGCAGACTGCCTGATGATCAGACACATTCTCCACGGTATGGTGCAAAGTGATCCATCTCTGAATATACTCCCTGAGAGTCTCATTGGTCTTCTGCACGCAGACTTGCAGCTCCGTCAATCCAGCCGGTCGCTTGCAAGTTCCTTCAAACGTTCCGACGAACACTCGGGACAGATCTTCCCAAGTGTAAATGCTGCTAGGAGGTAACTGATTCAACCACGCTCTGGCAGAACCTTCCAACATGAGGGGCAAATGCTACATGGCCACCTCGTCATTCCCACCACCAATCTGAACCGCCACTCGGTAGTCCTCAAGCCAAGTTTCAGGCTTAGACTCACCGGTGAACTTGCTGACTCCTGTTGCCAACCTGAAATTGGGAGGAATCACTGCGGCTCTGATAGCTCTGCTGAAACATTCCGGACCAGAAACGTGCACTCGACTGCTCGTGGGCGCATCTCTGTCGAGTCCACCTCGATGGGCTCTGTTCCGGTCGACCAAGCCTTGCACGATAATGGATCGCGCGTCGAAGCCTGGTTCTCTGGGGTCGACTGGAACTCTTCGCCCCGCACTGAGCTGACGTCTGTCATCTTGCTGCCGAGGAGCGTAAGACCCACCCCTCGGAGGGGAAGTGGGCACTCGACGCCTATCATCTCGGTCGTGTCGGTCTCCATATTGGTCTCGCCGATTCTCGCGCCCTTCACGCCGCGGAGGCGATCTGGGACTGTGAGCCGACTGAACCGTATTCGCAGCGACGGATCGACTGTGAATTCTGTTGCGCGACTGCGACACGGCTGAATTCTGATCTCCTGCTGCCCGGAGCAGATCCCTGATCTGCATCATGCCTCTGCCAGCTTCCGACTGAGAGGGCTGGATGGACTCTGCTATACGGGTCGCAGCTGCTAAATTCTGGATTGGGGTTCGATATACCTGAGTCGGCGGGAAGAGTTGACGTCGATTGGCGTCGGGAACTCATTGCCGCGCGCGCTCGTCGAGTGCTCGCTGAAGATTCTCCAGGCGAGCGCGTTCGGCCAAATTGGCCAAACGTGCCTCCTCCAAGGCGCGAGCCTCGGGGGTTTCTCCTGCGATGGGAGTATGCAGGGCATCCATGTTCCTGCGGCGAAGTTCCTCTGTTTGCAGAGAGTCGAGTGGCTCGGGCTGGTACTCTTCGTGGTCTCGTGCGGGGTCGCCTCCGTCGCCTGCCCCACCATCACGGGCGAAGCCAGGGGGGCTGCGAGGCCCGTCGACCATCAGGATTTCTGCTGCTGGATCACTGCTATCGCATTCGGATGCAGTCTCTACGGAGCCAGTCGACAGATCGAACAGGCCGTAGAGAGATTCGTCGGGCTCGATTGCTGCAACTTGGGTGGTGGCCGTCTGGCGAGCCACCGCGTGTCTCACCCACTGCTGAAGCCTCGACCGACCCGAGCGCTTGCGCTGGCGGGAGACCGGGAGGGTGGTCGATAGGGGAGTCGACCGATATGGGGTCGACGGTTGCCGCAGCAGAACGCCGCGGACACATGCGCGAAAATGCGTCGCACCGCGGACGGGGAGTGCATCGACGTCGAGTGGAGCCTCCTGGAGCCAGGCGGAGTCGTCGGCGACGAAGGTGAGAGCACCGAGACGAATCTCTCGACCCTCGACCAAAACTCCAGCAGCTACCATGATGAAAGTACTCGGAAGAATCGCAACTTCTCCACAAAATCGCTAAAACACCGGCCCCACGGTGGGCGCCAACTGTCGTGGATCTAAATTTGACAGTAGAGTGGGGGGTAGGTATGGAGAGGCAAGGTCCTAGCTATGGAGAGGTTGTAAACACAAAAGATGTACAAGTTCAGGCCCTTCTCGGAGGAAGTAAAAGCCCTACGTCTCGGAGCCCGGAGGCGGTCGAGTGAATTATGTGTATATGGATTACAGGGTGCCCAACCCCTCTGCCTGTGGAGGGGGGTGGCTTATATAGAGTGCGCCAGGACCCCAGCCAACCCACGTAATAAAGGGTTTAAGGTACATTAAGTCCGGGGCGTTACTGGTAATGCCCCACATAAAGTGTCTTTACTATCATAAAGTCTACTTAATTACAGACCGTTGCAGTGCAGAGTGCCTCTTGACCTTCTGGTGGTCGAGTGAGCCTTCATGGTCGAGTCCTTCAAGTCAGTCGATTGAGTCCCTCGTAGGTCGACTGGAAGGTGATCTCTTCTAAGGGTGTCCTTGGGCAGGGTACTTAGATCAGGTCTGTGACCCTACCCTAGGTACATGACTCCATCAGCCCCTCCCCCTAGTCCAATTCAGACTAGGCTTTGGGGGGGGGGGCCTGCCCTATGCAGCCCCTCTCTCTTTCCCGTATGGCCCAATAAGGCCCAAAACTTCTCCCCGGCGAATTCCCGTAACTCTCCGGTACTCCGAAAAATACCCGAATCACTCGGAACCTTTACGAACTCCGAATATAGTCGTCCAATATATCGATCTTTACGTCTCGACCATTTCGAGACTCCTCGTCATGTCCCCGATCTCATCCGGGACTCCGAACTCCTTCGGTACATCAAAACTCATAAACTCATAATATAACTGTCATCGAAACCTTAAGCGTGCGGACCCTACGGGTTCGAGAACTATGTAGACATGACCTAGAACTATTCTTGGTCAATAACCAATAGCGGAACCTGGATGCCCATATTGGCTCCTACATATTCTACGAAGATCTTTATCGGTCAAACCGCATAACAACATACTTTGTTTCCTTTGTCATCGGTATGTTACTTGCCCGAGATTCGATCATCGGTATCCAATACCTAGTTCAATGTCGTTACCGGCAAGTCTCTTTACTCGTTACGTAATGCATCATTCCGTAATTAACTCATTAGCTACATTGCTTGCAAGGCTTATAGTGATGTGCATTACCGAGAGGGCCCAGAGATACCTCTCCGACAATCGGAGTGACAAAACCTAATCTCAAAATACGCCAACCCAACATGTACCTTCGGAGACACCTGTAGTACTCTTTTATAATCACCCAGTTACGTTGTGACGTTTGGTAGCACCCAAAGTGTTCCTCCGGTAAACGGGAGTTGCATAATCTCATAGTTACAGGAACATGTTTAAGTCATGAAGAAAGCAATAGCAACATACTAAACGATCAAGTGCTAGGCTAACGGAATGGGTCATGTCAATCACATCATTCTCCTAATGATGCGATCCCATTAATCAAATGACAACACATGTCTATGGTTAGGAAACATAACCATCTTTGATTAATGAGCTAGTCAAGTAGAGGCATACTAGTGACTATATGTTTGTCTATGTATTCACACATGTATCATGTTTCCGGTTAATACAATTCTAGCATGAATAATAAACATTTATCATGAAATAAGGAAATAAATAATAACTTTATTATTGCCTCTAGGGCATATTTCCTTCAGTCTCCCACTTGCACTAGAGTCAATAATCTAGTTCACATCGCTATGTGATTTAACACCAATATTCACATCTGCATGTGATTAATACCCATAGTTCACATCATCATGTGATCAACACCCAAAGGGTTTACTAGAGTCAATAATCTAGTTCACATCGCTATGTGATTAACACCCAAAAGAGTACTAAGGTATGATCATGTTTTGCTCGTGAGAGAAGCTTAGTCAACGGGTCTGTCATATTCAGAGCCGTATGTATTTCGCAAATATTCTATGTCCACAATGCTCTGCATGGAGCTACTCTAGCTAATTGCTCCCACTTTTAATATGTATCCAGATTGAGACTTAGAGTCATCTGGATTGGTGTAAAAGCTTGCATCGTTGTAACTTTTATGACGGGCTCTTTTATCACCTCCATAATCGAGAAACATCTCCTTAGTCCTCACTAAGGATATTCTTGACCCATGTCCAATGATCTACTTATTAGATCAAAATTGTATTCCTTTGCCAAACACAGAGCAAGGTATACAATAGGTCTGTTCACAGCATAGCATACTTTATAGAACCTATGACTGAGGCATAGGGAATGACTTTTCATTCTCTTTCTATTTTCTGCAATGGTCGGGTCTTGAGTCTTACTCAACTTCACACCTTGTAACACAGGCAAGAACTCCTTTCTTTGACTGTTCCATTTTGAACTATTTCAAAAATTTATCAAGGTATGTACTCATTGAAAAATCTTATCAAGCGTCTTGATCTATCTATATAGATCTTGATGCTCAATGTATAAGCAGCTTCACCGAGGTCTTGCTTTGAAAAACTCTTATTCAAGTATCCTTTCATGCTATCTAGAATTTCCATATCATTTCCAATTAACAATATGTCAACCACATATAATATTAGAAATGCTACAGAGCTCCCACTCACTTTCTTGTAAATACAGACTTCTTCAAAAGTTTGTATAAAACCATATGCTTTGATCAACTCATCAAAGCATATATTCCAACTCCGAGATGTTTGCACCAGTCCATAGATGGATCGCTGGAGCTTGCACAATTTGTTAGCACCTTTAGGATTGACAAAACCTTCTGGTTGCATCATATACAACTCTTCTTTAAGAAAACCATTAAGGAATGCAGTTTTGTTTATCCATTTGCCAGATTTCATAAAATGCGGCAATTGCTAACATGATTCAGATAGACTTAAGCATAGATACGAGTGAAAAACTCTCATCGTAGTCAACACCTTGAACTTGTCGAAAACCTTTTGCGACAATTCTAGCTTTGTAGATAGTAACACTATCAGCGTCCGTCTTCCTCTTGAAGATCCATTTAATCTCAATGTCTCGCCGATCATTGGGCAAGTCAATCAAAGTCCATACTTTGTTTTCATACATGGATCTTATCTCAGATCTCATGGCCTCAAGCCATTTTGCGGAATCTGGGCTCATCATCGCTTCCTCATAGTTCGTAGGTTCATCATGGTCTAGTAACATGACTTCCAGAACATGATTACTGTACCACTCTGGTGCGGATCTTACTCTGGAAGACCTACGAGGTTTGGTAGCAACTTGATCTGAAGTTTCATGATCATCATCATTAACTTCCTCACTAATTGGTGTAGGAATCACTGGAACTGATTTCTGTGATGAACTACTTTCCAATAAGGGAGAAGGTACAATTACCTCATTAAGTTCTACTTTCCCCCCACTCACTTCTTTCGAGAGAAACTTCTTCTCTAGAAAGGATCCATCTTAGCAACGAATAATTTGCCTTCGGATCTGTGATAGAAGGTGTACCCAACAGTTTCCTTTGGGTATTCTATGAAGACACACTTCTCCGATTTGGGTTCGAGCTTATCAGGTTGAAACCTTTTCACATAAGCATCACAACTCCAAACTTTAAGAAACGACAACTTAGGTTTACTGCTAAACCATAGTTCATACCGTGTCGTCTCAACGGATTTAGATGGTGCCCTATTAAACATGAATGCAGCTGTCTCTAATGCATAACCCCAAAACGATAGTGGTAAATCGGTAAGAGACATCATAGATTGCACTATATCCAATAAAGTACTTGTTATGACGTTCGGACACACCATTAAGCTGTGGTGTTCCAGGTGGCATGAGTTTGTGAAACTATTCCACATTGTTTTAATTGAAGACCAAACTCGTAACTCAAATATTTGTCTCCGCGATCAAATTGCAGAAACTTAATTTTCTTGTTACGATGATTCTCCACTTCACTCTGAAATTCTTTGAACTTTTTAAATGTTTCAGACTTGTGCTTCATTAAGTAGATATACTCATATCTGCTCAATTCATTTTGTGAAGATCAGAAAATAACGATACCCGCCACGAGCATCAACACTCATTGGACCGCATACATCGGTATGTATTATTTCCAATAAGTCACTAGCTCGTTCCATTGTTCCGGAGAACGGAGTTTTAGTCATCTTGCCCAAAAGGCACGGTTCGCAAGCATCAAATGATTCATAATCAAGTGATTCCGAAAATCCATCTTTATGGAGTTTCTTCATGCGCTTTACATCGATATGACCCAAACGGCAGTGCCACAAATAAGTTGCACTATCATTATTAACTTTTCATCTTTTGGCATTAATATTATGAATATGTGTATCACTACGATCGAGATCCAACAAACTATGTTCATTGGGTGTATGACCTTCGAAGGTCTTATTCATGTAAACAGAATAACAATTTATTCTATAACTTTAAATGAATAACCGTATCGCAATAAACATGACCAAATCATATTCATGCTCAACGCAAACGCCAAATAACATTTATTTAGGTTTAACACTAATCCCGAAAGTATAGGGAGTGTGCGATGATGATCATATCAATCTTGGAACTACTTCCAACACTCATCATCACTCCACCCTTCAACTAGTCTTTGTTTATTCTGTAACTCCTGTTTCGAGTTACTAATCTTAGCAACTGAACAAGTATCAAATACTCAAGGGCTACTATAAACACTAGTAAGGCACACATCAATAACCTGTATATCAAATATACCCTTGTTCACTTTGCCATCCTTCTTATCCACCAAATATTCAGGGCATTTCCGCTTCCAGTGACCATTTCCTTTGCAGTGTAAGCACTCAGTTTCAGGCTTTGGTTCAGCTTTGGGCTTCTTCGTGGGAGTGACAACTTGCTTGCCATTCCGCTTGAAGTTCCCTTTCTTTCCCTTTGCCCTTTTCTCGAAACTAGTGATCTTGTCAACCATCAACACTTGATGCTCTTTCTTGATTTCTACCTTCGTCGATTTCAACATCACGAAGAGATTGGGAATCGTTTTCGTCATCCCTTGCATACTATAGTTCATCACAAAGTTCTACAAACTTGGTGGTGGTGACTAGAGAATTCTGTCAATCACTATTTTATCTGGAAGATTAACTCCCACTTGATTCAAGCGATTGTAGTACCCAGACAATCTGAGCACATGCTCACTAGTTGAGCGATTCTCCTCCATCTTTTAGCTATAGAACTTGTTGGAGACTTCATATCTCTCAACTCGGATATTTGCTTGAAATATTAACTTCAACTCCTGGAACATCTCATATGGTCCATGACGTTCAAAACGTCTTTGAAGTCCTGATTCTAAGCCGTTTAAGCATGGTGCACTAAACTATCAAGTAGTCATCATTTTGAGCTAGCCAAACGTTCATAACATCTGCATCTGCTCCTGCAATAGGTTTGTCACCTAGCGGTGCATCAAGGACATAATTCTTCTGTGCAGCAATGAGGATAAACCTCAGATCACGGATCCAATCCGCATCATTGCTACTAACATCTTTCAACACAATTTTCTCTAGGAACATATGAAAATAAACATATGAAAGCAACAACGCAAGCTATTGATCTACAACATAATTTGCAAAATACTACCAGGACTAAGTTCATGATAAATTTAAGTTCAATTAATCATATTACTTAAGAACTCCCACTTAGATAGACATCCCTCTAATCCTCTAAGTGATTACGTGATCCATATCAACTACACCATGTCCGATCATCACGTGAGATGGAGTAGTTTCAACGGTGAACATCAATATGTTGATCATATCTACTATATGATTCACGCTCGACCTTTCGGTCTCCGTGTTCCGAGGCCATATCTGTATATGCTAGGCTCGTCAAGTTTAACCTGAGTATTTCGCGTGTGCAACTGTTTTGCACCCGTTGTATTTGAACGTAGAGCCTATCACACCCGATCATCACGTGGTGTCTCAGCACGAAGAACTTTCGCAACGGTGCATACTCAGGGAGAACACTTCTTGATAATTAGTGAGAGATCATCTTATAATGCTACTGTCAATCAAAGCAAGATAAGATGCATAAAGGATAAACATCACATGCAATCAATATATGTGACATGATATGGCCATGATCATCTAGCGCCTTTGATCTCCATCTCCAAAGTACTGTCATGATCTCTATCGTCACCGGCACGACACCATGATCTTTATCATCTTGATCTATATCAATGTGTCGTCACATGGTCGTCTCGCCAACTATTGCTCTTGCAACTATTGCTATCACATAGCGATAAAGTAAAGCAATTATTTGGTGCTTGCATCTTATGCAATAAAGAGACAGCCATAAGGCTTCTGCCAGTTGTCGATAACTTCAACAAAACATGATCATCTTATACAACAATTTATATCTCATCATGTCTTGACCATATCACATCACAACAAGCCCTGCAAAAACAAGTTAGACGTCCTCTACTTTGTTGTTGCAAGTTTTACGTGGCTGCTACGGGCTGAGCAAGAACCGTTCTTACCTACGCATCAAAACCACAACGATAGTTCGTCAAGTTGGTGCTGTTTTAACCTTCGCAAGGACCGGGCGTAGCCACACTCGGTTCAACTAAAGTTGGAGAAACAGACACCCGCTAGTCACCTGTGTGCAAAGCACGGCGGTAAAACCAGTCTCGCGTAAGCGTACGCGTAATGTCGGTCCGGGCCGCTTCATCCAACAATACCGCCGAACCAAAGTATGACATGCTGGTAAGCAGTATGACTTGTATCGCCCACAACTCACTTGTGTTCTACTCGTGCATATAACATCAACGCATAAAACTTAGGCTCGGATGCCACTGTTGGGGAACGTAGTAATTTCAAAAAATTTCCTACGTACACGCAAGATCATGGTGATGACATAGCAACGAGAGGGGAGAGTGTTGTCCACGTACCCTCGTAGACCGTAAGCGGAAGCGTTATGACAACGCGGTTGATGTAGTCGTACGTCTTCATGATCCGACCAATCCAAGTACCGAACGTACGGCACCTCCGAGTTCAGCACACGTTCAGCTCGATGACGATCCCCGGGCTCCGATCCAGCAAAGCTTCGGGGATGAGTTCCGTCAGCACGACGGCGTGGTGACGACGATGATGCTCTACCGGTGCAGGGCTTCGCCTAAACTCCACGACGATATGACCGAGGTGGAATATGGTGGAGGAGGGCACCGCACACGGCTAAGGAACGATCCGTAGATCAACTTGTGTTTCCATGGGGTGCCCCCTACCCCCGTATATAAAGGAGTGGAGGAGGGGGAGGGCCGGCCCTCTCTATGGCGCGCCCTAGGGGAGTCCTACTCCCACCGGGAGTAGGATTCCCCCTTTCCTAGTAGAACTAGGAGCCCTTCCATGTAGTAGGAGTAGGAGATAAGGAAAGGGAAGAGAGAAGGGAAGGAAGGAGGGGGTGCGGCCCCTCCCCCTAGTCCAATTCGGACTAGGCTTTGGGGGGGCGCGCGGCCTGCCCTAGGCAGCCCCTCTCTCTTTCCCGTATGGCCCAATAAGGCCCAAAACTTCTCCCCGGCGAATTCCCGTAACTCTCCGGTACTCCGAAAAATACCCGAATCACTCGGAACCTTTCCGAACTCCGAATATAGTCGTCCAATATATCGATCTTTACATCTCGACCATTTCGAGACTCCTCGTCATGTCCCCGTCTCATCCGAGACTCTGAACTCTTTCGGTACATCAAAACTCATAAACTCATAATATAACTGTCATCGAAACCTTAAGCGTGCGGACCCTATGGGTTCGAGAACTATGTAGACATGACCTAGAACTATTCTTGGTCAATAACCAATAGCGGAACCTGGATGCCCATATTGGCTCCTACATATTCTACGAAGATCTTTATCGGTCAAACCGCATAACAACATACTTTGTTCCCTTTGTCATCGGTATGTTACTTGCCCGAGATTCGATCGTCGGTATCCAATACCTAGTTCAATCTCGTTACCGGCAAGTCTCTTTAATCGTTACGTACTGCATCATTCCGTAACTAACTCATTAGCTACATTGCTTGCAAGGCTTATAGTGATGTGCATTACCGAGAGGGCCCAGAGATACCTCTCCGACAATCGGAGTGACAAAACCTAATCTCGAAATACGACAACCCAACATGTACCTTCGGAGACACCTGTAGTACTCCTTTATAATCACCCAGTTACGTTGTGACGTTTGGTAGCACCCAAAGTGTTTTCTGGTAAACGGGAGTTGCATAATCTCATAGTTACAGGAACATGTATAAGTCATGAAGAAAGCAATAGCAACATACTAAATGATCAAGTGCTAGACTAACGGAATGGGTCATGTCAATCACATCATTCTCCTAATGATGTGATCCCATTAATCAAATGACAACACATGTCTATGGTTAGGAAACATAACCATCTTTGATTAATGAGCTAGTCAAGTAGAGGCATACTAGTGACTATATGTTTGTCTATGTATTCACACATGTATCATGTTTCCGGTTAATACAATTCTAGCATGAATAATAAACATTTATCATGAAATAAGGAAATAAATAATAACTTTATTATTGCCTCTAGGGCATATTTCCTTCAACATCTTCACTTGTCGTTCCCAATCTGTGAAGAAGACGAATCCGACTGATGAGAGGACGCACGTGATTCAAATGTGCGGGGGTTTAGGGATTCAGATGAGGGTTAGGAGCACTTTTCCTCCTATGACGCTTCCCGAGTCGGTTAGGGGATGGCAGTCGACCTAGTTCTACTGCCAACATATTCCGATCCCCTGTCAGTCGACCGGTCTTCCTCCCATCACCCTAGATCGAGTCCAACAACCTTATTCACTAATCGTGTTTGCAGCAGAGAAAGTAGAGGTGAACATGCTAGTCGAGCGGGTAGTCCAGTTGGTCCGTGAGGGCGTGACTGGCATGGATTTATTGGAAGTGTTTCTCAGTCCACGCATCCAACCACTCCAAGCTCGTGATCATTCAATGTGGATGCATTCGGGCTCCAATGACACTGCTTGGGTCCACCCAGAGGAGGTCACCAATGAGATGGTGGCCCAGTGGCTGAAGGGCATTACTGGAAACAAAGACAATCCTAGGGGGTCCAGGAGAGTCAACCCATTCGACGCCGAAAATCAGCCGGATAAGGTCAGATCCTTATTACCGAGTGTCTTTTCAATCTGACTTGCAACCATCTTTGAATCTAACTGATGTTTGTTTAACTTCTTGCCTTGCAGATTTATACTGAGATGTACTCGATGCCGAATGGGGAGCAAGCCCAAGAGGGAGCGGAGAGCGCGGACGAGAGTGCCGACTGGCAATCCCCCGACGATGATGATGAGGAAGAGAGTGATGAGTCGGACGATGAAGAAGAGGTCGACTCACCACCCCGCACATAGCACCGATCCTAGCTGTCTCACGATCCTGCAGGTGGGCGCAACAAGGCAGCACCTCCAACTACACAAGTGCACAAACACACTTGGACTTCAACTCCGGAGCCGTCTGAAAAGGTCGCCAAGCAGCCCAAGGTTGTCCCTTCAAAGCCTCGGAAGACCTTCCCCAGGATCAAGATGGACGTTCCCATCGCTTCTGCGTAAATGTTCTGTCTTTATATATTTTACTGTCGACTCATACTTTTGCTTTGGCCGAGTGAGTTTTGAATCTTTCAGTGATGCAACTTCTGGGACCTCCATGAATATTGACAAGCCTCAGGATGATGAAGAAACTGAAGACGCGGCTACTTCCAAAGCGGGTACGATTCTGCAATCTTGTGTTTATTTTGTCGGTTGGACTGTCGGTCGACTGAAATTTATATGGTTGAATTTTGTGAAGCCCCACAAGACATCATTGAACTTCCAGACGACAATGAAGAAGCGCCTCAGAATAATATGGGAAGGAGGGGTAGGACTTCAAGCAGAAGAACATCTGCCAACCAGGTGCATCAGTCGACATCAGCACCGGAAACAGTGGTCCGGCGATCCGGAGATCCGATTCGGGCCTCTGTTTCTTTTGCCATCTTGTGTCGACTGACCGTCCTTCGGCGTCGATTGCTCAAGTCCCTGCTTCGTCTGCGCAGCTCCATGCCTCAGATCCTGTGATTGCTTCGACTGCACTACCGACACCGCTCTTTGCTGCTCATCGTACCCCAGATGACCCGGTGGGTGCTGCTAAGGAAGCCATACTCCGAGCAGACCTTATGATGGAGCAGATGAAGGTGGTGCACGAGGCCAGCCAGGCTGCCTATAATGCCAACTCTGCTCTGCACATTAATGTCAAGGTCAGTTAATTTCCGACTGATCTTCCAGTTTGATTTTTGCCCTACTACGATATGGTAGTTGTAAGCTGCTGATTCATTATGCGTAAGATGTCCCTGGATGAGTGTTTTGGAACCTTTTATGTGCATCTATCATGAGTCCGCACTTTACATCCAATCACCCATTGGGTGTTTTAACTTTTTGCTGAATTGTTATTCCACTTGAGTCGACTAAGTAAAGTCGAGTGTATCTCTGAACCAATGGGGGCACGCAAAATGCACCCACTGGGTGTAATCCACGAGACCGCCGTCGGATGTTTGATTCGGCGGGGGTCTTTGTCGGGTGTCTCTTCATTATTCTTTCACTCGGCGGAATAGATTGAACCGAGTTGGATCCAATCCAGTGGGGGCACGTAGAGTGCACCCACTTGGTGTAGTCCCCAACACCGCGGTCGACTGCGGGCAGTCGGCGAGGGTCTGAGAATGTCTCTTTTTTTATATGCATACTCGCGCTGGGCAGACCATGTCGAGCGGTAAACCGGACCAGTGGGGGCACGCCAAGTGCACCCACTGGGTGTAGTCCCCGAGACTACTGTTGAATGTTTGATTCGGCAGTAGTCATAGAACACTTTTTGTTGTGATTAACTTTTTTTTCTGTCGACTGACGTGTCTTATTTGCTGACCGCAGAAATCTTGTGAACTCGGGGCCCAATTTGCTGAGTTGGAGAAGAAACAGATCAGCCTCAACCTTGACCTGGAGCTGGCCAAGAAGAATCTTCAGAAGGCCAAGGATGATGCTGCTGCTATGGGAGGTAATAACTAGCCGACTGTCCACCTTATAGTTTTCCCTTTTAGTCTTTTGAACCGAGTGACTTCACTCGAACAGATGTGCGTAAACCGTCAACTCCAAGCTCGTCTGAAGAATGTTATTTCTTTAGTCAAAATGAAGCAGGCTCTGGAGCAGAAGGACCTTGACCTTGCCGCAGCACAGAGAGAGGCGCGAGAGAAAACAGAACTTGCTGACAAGAAGCTGGCTTCAGTCAGCAAGTTAGAAGAGGAAAACGCCAAGCTGAAGACTGCTGTTAGTGAAGCCAATAAAGAAGTTGTGAAGCTGAAGAAGGACAAGGAGACCCTGTTTGACAAGGTTGGAGATCTCACTCAAAAGAAGGGCGAACTGGAGGCTTATCTGGGAAGACTCGCTGAGAAGCTGCTCCTGAAGCTTGAAGGTACTTTCTCTTGTCCGACTGATTTGCAACCGTCGACTCATCATAAAGCTGTCGACTCACCATTTTTCCAGGTGTGCAGAATTCTGTCAAGACTTCGAGGCAGAGACTGGGCGGGTCGATACGGATCTAGACCCCATAAACTCTCCCGTCAAGGACGACGTTGTGATGAACGTGCTGCGATTGGAGTCTCGTCTTGACAGTGTTGTGGATTACCTTGCCCGTCTGAAAGTGGCGGTGTCACGGATCGACGCAGAGCTCTGGCCCCGAGTGGAGTTCCAAAATGATCTCGAGTCCCTGATGACTCGACTCAACAAAATCCCTGGTCGAGTGCAAGAGTGGAAGAAGTTGTCTGCTCGCTGTGGCGCTGATGTGGCTCTGTCCTTGATCCGAGTCCATTGCAAGGAAGTCAAAGAAGACAAGTTGGCGGCTCTCAAGGTTGCCAACACCAAGAAGCTCCAATTCCAATCCTTCATGGAGACCTTCATTGACGCTGCCACTCGCATTGCAGACGGCATCGACATTGACAGCTTCGTCGGGCTAGCAAGCCCACCTCCTGCCGAGTGAACAAACTTTGATTGTTTGCTAGTACTTGCTAGTAATTGGTTTCAGATTTGATTGTTTGGTAGCTAAGGCTATTTGGAGTGAAATCAGTTAGTCATAATTCTGAATCTGTTGTACCTTGTTTTTTGGTTAGTAACTGTAGACTTGCTGTTTTGAGCTCCTCTTGTGCCGCCATTTTGTGGAGTTCCTGGATAAATGTGGGAATGCTATATTGTGTTTAGCTCTCAACAAATGGATCATTGAATGTCAATCAGTGGGTCAGTAATCATGAATCTGGTAAATAAAAACTGAAGCGTAATATGTCGAATTTGCTGGTTTGCTCATCAATTTGATCAACCAAGGCGGCCTGCATTTGATGCAGGCCGTGTGTTGATTGTGCAGATGAAGGCGCTCACCATACTGGTAGGTTGCGAGCTCTCGATTCTGATTACTGATTCCGGGAGAGGCTCTGATGAGCATAGCATCTGAAACGACTGCTGATTGCAATGTCCCCGTTGCCTCCGGCGTGAGAGAAGAAGATACACCGTAGGAGGAACGAAGTGAGATGGAAACTTTTCTGCGGTTTTTCTTTTCAATAGTGTTCAACGGGCCACGGAGCTTAGAGCAGCCGGATCGATATCTGCTGCTGGGCTCAGCCCATTTCTGCCACACCTCATATACTGCTCTCAGTGTACAGAGTCTCCTTCCCTTTTACTTTTTTATGCCTGTAGTCTCTAGGTATTATAGTCCCCTTGTCTTCACGAGTTTTCGTGTTATACTACACCGAGGTTGTACACATAGGAAAAACTACAGTGTGCTATCTCTCAAGTTTTACATATGTATCCACTTCTTGCATTCAGTTGATGAGAATACATGCCTGACAGGATGAGTAATCATGAAATGTTCAGAGAACACTAATTATATAAGATAATTTTGCAGGTCTCAACGGAATGCTGGAAGCCTCTTCACATGATGTTGAAGGCGATCGGATATGTCCCTTTCAAAAGATTTATGTTTGGATTGGTAAGGTCGACAAGGTTAGTGATCCTGTTTAAGCACTTTGAGAAACGGTCGAGATGTCTGAAGAATTTAAACGGTATGCAAATTATTTTGTTCTTGTGCTGATATTGTACCCCAATAATCAGTCACTCTCATTATATTGCATAGACCTTGACTATTAGGGGAAGTAAGAAGTTGTTGTGTACTTATGATACTGTCATGAACATATTTTTTATTTCTATATGCCATTTTAGTAACATTATTTTACTCACAGTATTTCTCAAACATATCAGTTGGTTTCTTTAATGACAGTAGGCACACTATTGTCATTGTATTTCAAATTGGGTAGGATCGGCACTCCATGACCCGGAGCGAGAGAGCAAGGGGTCCTCTCCGGTGATATGTGTGTGTTGCATCGACGTCCGATGGTTTCTCATGGAGGCATGGTCTTTCTTCTAGTCAGTAGTCTCAGCCTCTCAGGTGTGCGTGATGGAGTGTGGGCACTCTTGTAATCTTTGATCTTTTTAACGAGTTTTCCTTATCACTTTGTATCAGTTTGGACATGTTGCTCTGTATATAAAGCGAGACGAAAACCTTTTTGGTATTTAAAATTGGGTGATTAGAGCAAACTATCCAACAGACGCCCGCGTCGCCTCGGGGCCGGCCTGTTCTTGGAGCTGCGGGGTGGCGGCCCGAGTCTGTTGCTCTTGTGGATGCTCACAATGAAATTTTTTAAGTGTGTAATGATTTTTCAAGGGCACTGATAAGCGCCGGCGCACCGGCTAAACTTTCGGCCGGTCAATGCGCGGCCGTCCGATTTAACTGCGTGTAGCCGTCAGATCACGGCCTCGAATCGTTTTTCTATAAAATAATCGCATCCAACAAAAAGCAGAGGGAAACACGGAAAAAGCAGTGGTCGCCGCCAACACTCGCCGTGGATGACCTAGGCAACAACCCTCGAAGCATCGCCGCCGCAGGTCCCTCGCCGCCGGTCGCCACCCTCGCCACCGGTCACCGCCATCGCCGCTGGTCGCCGCCCTCCCCGCTGGTCGCCGCATGTGTTTCTCGTCGGCACGCATGCAACAGAGTGCACGCCTGCACGGTTCACCCCGCCGTTGCAACTCCGGTAGAGATGACCGCAGCTCCGGCGGTGACGGGCGCCGCAACACCCGTCGTCGAGCTTGTGTTGTACCTCGCCCTCGATTTATTGGACGCAGCAAAAATTGCTGCCTGTCATAGCAAAACAGCATGATGGTTCCAACAAAAATCAAAAAAATGTTAGTAGCAAAATTGGGAAATTTAGGCGTTCCAACAAACCAAGAAATGGTGGTAGCAAAAATTGGGTACTGTTCCAGCAAATAAAAACACAGGTGGTAGCAAAAATGCAAAACTGAGCCTTGGTTCCAGCAAAATCAAAAAGGGGATGGTAGCAAAAATTGACACTGGTTGTAGCAAAAGCACAAAACGGTGGTAGCAAAAATGCAAAAAATGATGCATTGGTTCCAGCACCGGGAACGCTGGTTCCAGCTTCCAGTGATGCCCGCTGTAGCACCACCAATGCCGGTTGCAGCATCTCGCCCCCCATTGTCGCCAGTAGAGGTTCCCTCCGCCTCCAGTATCTACTCTCGCCGTCCCGGTCGCTCGTCGGTCGTTGCTGTGGTGGTTGCAACACCGGATTCTCCTTCATGTTGCTTCAACCATGGCCGCTTGCCGCAACTGAGAAACTTTGCAGCTCCCCGGAATTGAGGTTGCAACTCCCTGCGGGTGCGGGTGCAGCTTCTTGCTAGATGGACGCAATATCCGGTGAATTTCGTTGTGCACCAGGTGGATTTGAGGGAGGCGCCAGTGGCAAGGGCAACGGTGGTGGTCGTTGTCTGCTGGATGGAAATGACGGAGATGAGAAGACGATGGAGTGAATTGCACATACGGTCCTTGTAGTCGCTGGTTTGGTCTAAAACTGTCCTGGAGCTTGCGTGTTGCCTCGTTACGGTCCTGAAACTTGCCAATATGGTCCATCGACGGTCCTCAGGCGGGTCCCGCGTACGTATCATCTACGCGTCCAGCCACGGCAGCACAGGCCGACGCGGGCCGAATCAGTTTTTTGCAATGCGGCCCCTTACTTTGAGAAGAATACAGCCCGCAGTACATCATCTCAGGCTGGACGTACGCTGATTGAAACGACGAACAGGGGCGGCGGCGGTTGGATTTGATCAGAGGCGATCGGCGAGGAGATAGCAACCATTTTGAGAGAAAGTAGGAGGCGATCGGCGACGGTGGCGAGGACATAGCCACCGTGAGTCGCCATCGGTGGCGATGGCTCCCGTCCGGCGGCATGATAGGGGCCCGTGCTCAATTGTGGTATCTCATAGCACCATTTTTTTCAGATGTGTTTTTTAATCCAAACGGAGGATTCCCATTGGAGTTGCGGGCATTAGATGTTCTACGATCAAAAGTTAGGAGCAAGGCTGCTGTTTCCTTTTCGTGAACAGAAGTGGAGGTTCCATTGCTCCTGGCTTTCCATTGGTACTATCTGATGAAACTGATAGTATACTCAAATATTCTAGCATAAGCATCAAGTTCATGGGCCATTCTGTTACACACCCTCTTGAGTGCACTGATCAAAACCTCCTTAAACTCTTCATTAAACCCTCTCATACTCAACTAGCGGGTATGGAGCAGATTGGTTTACCAAGGAGGGATTCAGAAGTGCTGCCACCTCAGAGCAATCAGTTTCCACACACAGCCAGCTGATGTACACTTTACTAACTTTCGACAGGCCACAAATTATTGCTATCAACTCTGCTTCTTCAGGGCTATTACATTTTGGCAGGCGTCTGCAAATGGACAGGCCCACTTGGCCTTTTTTATCTCTGAATATTACACCAGCACCCGCCTCTTTGGTGCTCGCAAGAACCATTTGGGTTTTTTCAGAACCATCATATCTGCTGCTTAGTTTGATTACAGCCCATAGCTGATTTGGTTAAAGGTTTTCATGTACAATTATGTTGATTTCGAGGCTCTGCACCGTTCTGGTCATCAGTTTAGTTCAACTTGTTACTGATTGTGTTCGGGTTTCGATCAGCATAGGATTTCAGTACGTATGAACTGATAATTTTGATTTTTCTTTGTATGTCAGGACATGAGACTGATCACTTCACTATAGAGTTCGTTCATGGTGGATTTTTCACGGGGACCGGAGGAAATAGATCATATGTTAATGGCAGAAAAGTTTGCTATGATTACTGCGAAGCTAACATAATATGCATGGCCATGTTTGATGATTTAATTGAGACACTGGGTTATGAAAGAAAGGGAAGAATTAGCACATACTTATTGCTGCCGGGTATGCAAATCAATGAAGATGGTCTTCGGTTGTTATCAAAGGACAGCGACACAGCGTGCATCAAGGCAATGGTTAGAGAGGGACACAGATTTCTCATGTTTTATCTTGGGCATGAGAATAACATTACCGCAGAAACATGGCATAATGTTACTGCAAACCCCACCACTCAATTGCCTGATGTTATCAATCCTACGGAGTGCAGTAGAGACCAGGAGCATGAGAGTGTTTTGGACCACTACCTAGTTGAAACTATGTTTATTTTGTCACATGTGCTCATGACCATGAACTGATCATGTACTGTTCATGATCATTCTGTCTTTGGATATGCCATATGTCGTGCCGTCAGATTAGTATATGTTGTTTGTTTCCTGTCATATATTGCCCAAATTATGTGATATGCTGTTTGTGTTTCCTGAGATTTGCAAATATCCTGTGATCTATTGCCTACTTTCTGAATATTGCAAGTTCATGTGTAAATCCTGTGGAAAATGCAAAGCAGTGACCAAATGGTTGAGCACATGACCATACCTTGTACAGATTGCACATCACCCATGCCCTGTACAGGTTGCACATCACATGACCAAATGTGCCTGGCACATTACAAGATCATATCATGTAGAAAATGGTAAGCAAATGACCAAATGGTACCAATCTGACCAAATGCTAATAATCTCACCAAATGGCACAGCTCAAACATCATATATCAAATAGGAATTTTTTGTTCAGGCTACAAAACTCATCACAATCATAGCACAGATCACAACACAGTACGTACTATGCAATTACCAAAAGATCACAGACAGCCCAGATCATCTGGCTTAACTAACATATTTCACTGCATTTTGTCCACTGAAATTCAGAACAGTACACTGCATCTTGTGCAGACAGTGCCTCCCCGCAGCTGGTCCAGACTTCCGGACGGCGTCTGACAGCAGCGACGCACGGACGTATATCGTGCCGGAATCCTGCAGCAGCATCTTGCGCCGCCGCCGACAGCCGCACCACCTGCGGCTCCATTGTCGCCGTCCGCAGGGGCTCGAAAGACAGTGTCCTTCGGCCCAGCGCCGGCGCTGCCCCCTTCTCCGTCCTCCCGCGCAGCCGCGGAGCACTAGCACGGTTTCCACTCCGCCTCCACATTGTAGTCCGCCGCCTTGTACACCACGCGGAGCAGCCCTGCCGCCGGCCGCTGCGCGTATGACCCACGCAGAGCACCCCGCCACCGCCGCTGTTCGACATCCTGCACTCGCCGGCCCTGCCACCGGGCGCCATGCCCATGGCCGCTGCCTTCTCCAGCGAACGCCTGTGGTTCCCAACCGCCGCCGCCACGCATGGTTCTCTACAGTTAGGGATTGGAGAAAGAATTGGGGATCGAACAGAGGAAGTTTCCGCTTCTCAAGCTCAACTATAGAGAAAACGATGCGGCCCGCGAGGCCGTGACAGCCTGCGTCGGCCCGCGTTGACGTGGCTTGAGGCGTAGACGCGTACGTACGTGGGGCCCGCCCCAGGACCGTCGATGGACCATCTTCGCAAGTACCAGGATCGTAGCGAGGCAACCCGCGAGCTCGAGGACCGTTCTGGACCAAACCGACGAGTATGGGGACTGTACGTGCAATTCACTCGAAGACGATGGGGATGAGAACGAGTGAAAAGGGCTGGAGAGAAAGAGATAAGGTCAAGGCAGAAAAAGCGGTCGAGCGGGTCCACAACACGTGTGGCGTGCGGGACGGACTTCACGTGCACAGGAAACAGGCAGGGGCCACAGCCAGCGTGGCACGAGCCGGCTGAAAGTTCGGCCGGCGCGCCGAACGCAAGCATTTACCATTTTTCAATGGGGAAATTTGAATAGTAGTCGTACTATATTCTGGGCTTCGCCAGTGGAAATCGAATCATGTAGCCCATGGGCTAAGCCCATCTCACTGTCCCGGCCACACACACACTCCTCTCCTCTCCTCTGATTTGTCTCAAAAAAAAAAAAACACTCCTCCCCTTCCCCTCCCGTGGCCGGCGATGGCCGCTTCCCGCCGCCTGGCGCGGAAGCTCCCCTCCATCATCTCCAAGCACCAGCGCCTCATCTCGCCGGAGATCGAAACCCTAGAGGAGACCCCCGAAATCTCCACCTCGCCCGCCTCCATCCCCCTCGACCCCTCCCTGCCGCTACTCCCGCTCGCCGTCTCCCACCTCTCGCCGCCGAGCCCCCTCCCGGCTCTCCCCTCGGCGCACGCCTCCTCCCCGGAGGCGCTCCTCCGCCTCCTGCGCCGCGCGCGGCACCACCCGCGCCTGGCGCCGCTCGACCTCCACCTCCTCCTCGCGGCCGCCGACTCCTCCTCGGCCTTCCGCCCCGACCACCGGCTCACGAGCCTCCTCGCCGCGCGCCTCCCCTCGCTGCGGCGCCTCCTCCAGCTCGTCCTCTCGCGCCCCTGCCCCTGCGCCGACGACTCCATCTTCGCATGCCCCGACCTCCTCCCGACCTTCCGCAAGGCCATCCTCGCCTTCGCCACCTCCGGCGACATCCCCGCGGCTTCCGAAGCCCTCGCGTCCCTCCGGCGCGCCGCGGACTCGCCCCTCCCCGCCGAGTTCTACAACATCATCCTCCACGCCCTCGCCCGTGTCCACCGCCATGACGACGCCATCCGCTTCTACAGCGAGATGACCAGCGTCCACAGCGTCGCACCGGATGCCTACACCTTCAACATACTCATCAACAGTTCCTGCCGCGTCGAAGGCGTCGATGCCGCCATGCGGTGGTTTGAGGAGATGCGGCGCCGGAGCTGTGCGCCGACTGGTGTGAGCTTCAATACTCTTATGCGCGGGTTCTTCAGAGAAGGAAGGCACAAGGAAGGTCTTAAGGTTGCTCATGAGATGCTGCAGCTTGGGGTCGGGCTGTCCGTTGCTTCCATGGAGATTTTGATCGGTGGGCTGTGCCGTGGAGGCGAGGCTTCGAAGGCAGCAGAGTTATTTGCCGAGTTTTTGGTGGATGCGGTGGCGCAGGAAGGGTTTGATTGCTTGGATCTGGTTGAATCGCTGTGCCATGTTGGAAGGGTGGACAAAGCAGTGGAAGTGGTGGAGTTGGTATTGGAGAGGAACAGGGCATCCTGCTTGAGTGTCCCTGCTGGCGTAACGTTTCTGGATTGCTTGGTGAAGGCGGGGAGGCTGGATGATGTGTGCCGGTTGATGGGAAGGATGGTTCGGGAGGGGATTGTACCAGATACCATATCTTGTAACTGTATCTTGGAGGCACTTTGTGAAGCTGGACGGACTTCTGATGCAAACAAGCTGAGGATTCTGGCTAAGGAGAAGGGTTTTCAGGCTGATGGTGTGACCTATAGCATGCTGGTGCAGGGGTTTGGTAGGCAGGGAAGGGTGTCGGAAGGCGAGGCTGTGTTGGATGAAATGCTTGATTTAGGGTTTATACCTAACATTGTGGCTTACAATAGGCTTCTTGATAGCTTACACGTGCGGAGATCTTTGCAATAACAAGTGAACTCCTCTAGGCATGTGTATGCTCCAAACATTTGTTGGCCACATGGAAGCATCAAACTGCAAGATGTCAGAGAGTTGGAGCTTAGAATTCATGTGCAAAGACTTTTGGAGGAACATAAAACAAAACAAGGGATAGTCAGATAGATGGCAGTTGAGACGAGCGGTGGTCATAATTGCACTGACAGAAGTTGCGAAATTCCAATGATTCGAATGAGGTATTGTTTTGATTATGCCCTTTAGTTCGAATATTAGTCTCGATTTTGTTGTCTGCACACATTGTTGCTTCTTAGTTAAAGCACCATTAGTCATTGTCTTGGACTCATGGTATCTGTAAATAGTTACGCGATTCACTGATTTGTTCGTCCTCCTACGGGATCTATATTTACTTTGTTCGTCAAGGATGCAATCAGCCAACTCGCCAAGCCTGCATATAGCTATACCATTTTTTGGAATAGATATATAACTATATTTAAAGTCAACTTAGTGGTTGTTTGGATTGGAAGAAATTAAGCTGGGTTATCAGAAAACAGGTTTTAGGAGAGATTTTAGGAAAATGCATTTTAGTTAGTTTTTTATTAGAACTAGTTTGTACAATTCTTTGTTTGGACTAAAAATGCTTCTACAAAATAGCGTTTGGGAAATCCAATGAACAGCGCACATGGGTATTGACTGCACGCACCCAAGCAAGAACATGAAGCCATGGCCTTCCTCCTCCCCAAGCTCAACACGTGCATCTAGCAAATCACCCCTGCATCTGTTATTCTGCTTGAGGCATTTGTGATATGTTCGAGAAACACCAAGATAATTTGCCGGGCCTGACCAGAATGCTAGAAGATAAGCCTCTCAGCTGGTTGCAGAACGTGATTGGATATTTCCCTTCCATCAACAGATTTATGTTTGGATTTGGAACGTTGACAAGGTTAGTCATCCTGGTTTAAATACTATGAGAAATGGCTGACACGCCGGGGACCTAACAAGCTAAAATTGCACTCACCATCAATTTGTGCTTCTGCTGATCTTGTTCCCCAATAATCAGTTACTATTGGCCATCTACTTCATTATATTTCATGGACGCTGACCAGGAGAATTTGTAGTAATATGAGCTAAGTACCTTTTTTATAAACTTCATCTTATGAATATGTAAAGTGGCAGTACTCGCAGTGTTTCGCAAATATATCAGTTGATTGCAGTAGTGACAGTACCCACAGTCCCACATTGTTATTGAATTACCCTTCCAGATTGGCTGGCTGAAATAGACTATCTAGAGAAATACTCCCTCCGTCTCATAATGTAAGCCATTTTTTTAGTGTCAAAAAACGTCCTACATTACAACAACAACAGCAACATGCTGCAAGCCTTTAGTCCCAAACAAGTTGGGGTAGGCTAGAGGTGAAACCCATAAGAGTTATCTAGAGAAATATATGAACCATGATAAAAGTTTTCTTGGTAACAATACTGAATAAAATCTGCCATATACAACACCCATTTACCAGTTGCTACTCATTTGCTGCCATGATATAGTGCTTATTCATGTCACCCTGCACAACATATATTCCCATTCTAATAAAAGCGAAAAAACCCAGATAATCAAGGATTTCGAAACTGAAACAAGTGAACTCGTTGCAAAAGTGTACTAGTAAGTATACTGCAGGCTCCGTCCGTTAGGGTGGCCAAATGTATTGGAAGGGAGCTTGTGAAGTTTGGAGGTAAAAGGAGGCGAGTAAGTTGGGATACAGAATCATTACTAGTTTCTTTGACATCATTTTCGGATTTGCTAATTCTCATGAGAATTGTCTCATCTAACTCCTATGCCATTTGATTTTATGCGGAGATTCATGCAGTTTTTTTTCTTTTTATTTTTCCATGCTAATGTCACTTAGATGAGACTTAGTGAACTCTCGTCTAGATGAGAGCTAGCCACACCCATTATTTTCCGCACATTAAATTCATAGTAGAGTAATCTCGTGCTAAGATGCAAATCACTGGTTTGAATCTGATAGGATACTTTCTTACTAAATTGATTCACTTTTTTTTCTTTGTTTTTGTAACTTTCTCTATATTTTTTAGAGAATTTTATGACTTAGTGCCGGATGCATGCATTTTTGGTCTGAACACTAAATGAAGCACGAACTAGAAATATATATTCTAAAATGTATTTTTAGCTAATTTTCTCTCTTTATGCTTTCTTCCGGGCTTAGATTCCTGCCATTGAGGCCTCAATTGCTCCTCTGGGAGCATGCTTCTAAACCATGAATGTTGGCTTGGTAGCTTATTATCTTCAGCATATTAGATATCGATTAAATGTTTCAGGTGATACATTCCTGTATCAGAGTTGAAATGTTTTTTGGATAACGACACATGCATACATCTTGCCATTTGTAATCTACAAAATATATAAAGTGAAAGTACTCACAGTGCTAATCAACATATCAGTTGGTTTTGGTAACTACAGTACCCAAAGTCTTCAGCATCTAAATCATGAATATCGGGTTGGTAGCTTATGTTCTTCAACATATTAGTTTTTTTGTGACAAAGAGCATATTAGATATCAACCAGGGTGATAGTGATACATTTCACTATTAGAGTTGACACCCTGGTAATTATATTTGGCAAATGTGCTTCCGTTTTATTTGCCTATGTTTCTCTTCTTTTTGTGTGCCTTTTTTTGTGGGCGCAAGCCTCTGCCGTTGAAGCCTGAACTGCTGCTCTAGGAGGCAGGACCAAGGTTCTATGTGTTCAGCATTGGTAGCGTATTGTCTATTTGTCTTCAGCATGTTAGATATCAACAATATATCGGGTGATATGGTCAAGTACTGGAGTTGATTAAGCATATTGTGCCATGACTTCCAAGTGTCACCCTGATAACGACATATTTCTTATTCTTATTATGGGCAGCCCTCTATAATGGACTACTAAGACTAGCATGTAGTGCTTGCCCTTAATGTAAGCTACAATACTCCACCAGACCACCCTGTTAGGAACGGCCGGCCGGCCGGCTGGCTCATCCAGAGACATATCCTCCGCAGCAAGCGAAGCTTCTACCAAGCCATCATGAAGCATCTCCATTCTGTATGCTTTCTCTTACTCTCTTACACTTGTCTCCTATTATACGTCGCCGCGCCGGCGAGTGCCAACATCCGGGGTGAAGCTGAAGCACTTGTGAAGTGGAAGGCTAGCTTGGTCGATGCCGATGGGTCCCTTAGTACATGGTCGATGGCCAACTCCACAAGCCTTTGCAACTGGTGGCACGTCACTTGTGACTTGGCTGGGCACATCAGGCAGCTCATGCTTATCGAGACAAGTCTGAATGGCACACTTGATGACTTCGACTTCCCCGCCTTTCCCCACATGGAGAAACTCATCCTGTACGACGTTGGTCTATATGGCACAATTCCAGCGGGGATTGGCAACCTCACGAGTTTGGTTGTGTTGGACCTCAGCAGAAACCCATATTTGAGAGGCGCCATTCCTCGCAGCATTGGCCAGCTGATGCACCTTGGTTTACTGCGATTGAGATATTTGAAGCTTGATAGCACGCTACCTGAAGAGATTGGTAACCTGACGAGCTTGGACGAGCTCGATCTGTACTCAGTTACTTTGACAGGGTCAATCCCACCAACAATTGGGTTGCTCGTGAAGCTCCGGAAGCTTATCCTGCGAAACAATAAGCTGACAGGGAGAATCCCGCTGGAGATTGGAAACATGACAGAACTGCAGTCCATAGAGCTGGATGATAACCATTTGGAAGGGCAGCTGCCAGGTACCATCATTCATCTGAGAAAACTCAGGTATTTGTATCTGTCAGAAAACCAACTTGGAGGCCACATCTTCCCGGAGCTTGGGAATAGCAGTCTCCTGGATGAGGTCGAGATTGCAAAGAATAACTTCTTTGGGGTGTTCCCGTCATCCATTTGCGCAGGAGGTGCACTGAAATTTCTCATTGCTGGATATAATGGATTTACCGGCATTCACCGTCAGACCTTTAAAAACTGCACATCCTTGCACAGTGTTGACTTCACGGCAAACAACATTGTTGCAGAGTTAAGGGACTGTTTTCATGAGCATCTTGGACAGCTTCAGGCAATGGATTTCAGTGAAAACCAGTTCTATGGCACGGTTCTGACAGATTGGGGCGAGGTATTCCTTTGTAATTATACCCTTTTAGACTTCCTAGACCTATCAAATAATTCCTTGCATGGAGGTCTCTCCCAGTGTTTCTGGGACATGGCAAGCTTGATGTTCATGGATCTATCGAGCAACTCCTTCAGTGGCGTGGTTCCATTCTCGAGGACATGTAGTGTTGATCTGAACTATCTACACCTAGCCAATAACCATTTCATAGGAGCCTTCCCGTTTGGTCTTAAGAAATGTAAAAACCTGATCACTCTAGATCTTGGAGGCAATAATTTCTCAGGTACGATACCATCTTGGATAAGCAAGAACTTACCTGGACTCAAGTTTCTTCGTCTGTCATCCAACACATTCGAAGGTGTCATACCTCTTCAGGTATTACACTTTCACAAACTCCAATTGTTGGACTTGTCAAAAAACAAGCTCACAGGACCCGTTCCAGATGATTTTTCAAATTTTACTGGCATGGCACATGAACAGGAACAAATTGACTATGTATATACTGGCTACGGCGTGCATGCACAGCAAATCCAAATAGTTTGGAAGAATGTAGATCATGTTTACGTTATGGTGATAGCAGGCATGGCCGGTATCGACTTATCTGGGAACTTTCTTTCACAAGAGATCCCACATGGGCTCACAACGCTTCTTGGAATCAGGTACCTGAACTTATCAGGAAATCATTTGTCAGGTCGTATTCCCAAAGACATTGGCAATCTGGTACTGCTGGAATCCTTGGACCTTTCTCGGAACCAACTATCAGGGGAAATTCCTCCAAGCTTTGCAGATTTGAAGACCATAAGCGTCCTGAACCTCTCGAGCAACAGTTTATCAGGGAGGATACCTACGGGCAATCAGTTGCAGACACTCGTAGATCCTTCAATATACAGCAATAATCCTGGGCTGTGCGGGTTTCCGTTGGAAGACTGTGTAAACTCGTCGACACCTACGCAAACCGAAGAGAGTCAGGCTGAAGATAGAGAGGCATTGTGGTTGTATTGCTTCGTGGCTGCTGGGTTCATCTTTGGGTTCTGGCTGTACTGGGGCATGTTCATGTTCCGCAGCGAGACATGGAGATTTTCGTTCTATCAATATGTGGACAACATGCAAGCCATGGTAACCAAGAAGATATATAGCTGCATGTCGCACTTTCGGGTCAATGGCGCTGAATGATGAAGAGTGTCACGTGGTGCTGAAGTAATGGTGTATCGCGTCCTATATCGAGCATGTCTGTAATATTTCCCTTCCTCTGTTAGTTGGACGTTTTGTTGTAATTTGATGTTACTCAGGTTTTGTGGCGCTGAAACCTACTGGTTTCAGATTTCAGATTTGATTGTTTGGTACCTAAGGCTATTTGGAGTGAAGTGAATGAGTTCTTTGAAATCAGTTACGTAGTCATAATTCTGAATCTGTAGCTTGTTTTTTGGTTAGTAACACTAGGCATGCTGTTTTGAGCACTTCTTGTGCAGCCATTTTGTGGAGTTTCTGGAAACATATGAATGTTATCATTTTTAGCTCCCAACACATGGTTCCTTATGAATTTGGTTAAAAAAACTGAAGCGTAATATTTCAAATTTGCTGGCTGCTCATCAATCTGATCAACCAGAGCGGCATGCACTTATGCAGGCTATTTTTTTTTCCAAATAATACAATCTTTTTATGAAATTTCAGAAATATTACGCCATAATTATATTTTTTTAAAATATTACCCAGTCGGCCTACTGCTGACTGATTGGATCTAGTCGGCCTACTGCTGGCTTATTGGCCCCCAGTCGGCCCACTGCCGGCTGATTGGATCCAGTCGGCCCACTGCTGGCCGATTGGCCAAAGTCGGCCCACTGCTGGCCGGTTGACACCAAGTCTACTTCCTCTAGGCCGATAGGTGCATGCACCCATTTATCTGTTGAATAGGTATTTGAAAAATATTGAAAAGTATTTGGAAAATGTTGACCATGCATGTAAAAATGTTAATCAAGCATTTGAAATAAAATGTTGAACAAGTATTTGAAAAAAAGTTGAACAAGTATTTGAAAAAAATGTTGAACAAATATTTGAAAATTGTTGAATAGGTATTTGGAAAATATTGCAGAAGTATTTTAAAAAAGTTGACAATGTATATAAAAATGTTGAACAAGTATTTGTAAAAATGTTGAACAAGTATTTGAAAATATGTTGAACAAGTATTTGAAATATATTAAACAAGTATTTAATTTTTTTGAAATGTTTAACATTTGGAAGCTGCCATGGCAATCGCCAGCGCAGCTAACCACCCCATCAGCTTCCAGTTACTGGTTAGAAAAGGGATTGTGACCAACTAGAGGTGACTGAGCCGGTCTTCCCCATTATTTCTTTCTTTTTTCTTTTCTTTCTATATTATTTTTTAAAATACTTGTTCAAAAAAATTTAAATAATTGTTCAAAATTTTCCAAATACTTGTTAAGCATTTTTATATACATGATCAACATTTTTACAAATACTTGTTCAACATTTTTATATACATGATCAATATTTTTTAAATACTTGTTCAATATTTTTTTTCAAATACTTGTTCAAGATTTTTTGCAAATGCTTGATTAACATTTTTATATACATGATAATTTTTTTTAAAATACTTGTTCAACATTTTTCAAATACCTATTCAACAGTCAAATATTTGTTCAACATTTTTCAAATACTTGTTCAACATTTTTTTTCAAATGCTTGATTAACATTTTTATATGCATGTTCAACATTTTTTAAAATACTTCTTCAACATTTTTTAAATACCTATTCAACAGATAAATGGGTGCATGCACCTGTCGGCCTAGAAGAAGCAGACTAGGTGCCAATCGGCCAGCAGTGGGCCGACTGGATCCAGTGGGCCGGCAGTGGGCCGACTGGGGGCCAATCGGCCAGCAGTAGACCGACTGGATCCAATCGGTCAGCAGTAGGCCGACTGGGTAATATTTAAAAAAAATATATAATTATGACGTAATATTTCTGAAATTTAATATAAAAATGTACTATTTTAAAAAAATTAGCCTTATGCAGGCCATCTGCTGTCAGCGTTCCTGCAGATGAAGCACTAGTCGGGTAGAAGCAGCGGTGAAGATAACATCTGAAAATGCTATGATTGTAATAACCCTGTTGGCTCCGGTGAATTGCCATGACATGAGAGAAGATCACAGATGAAGAAAATACAGGAGTAATAAAAGTGGGACGGAACTTTTCTTCAGTTATTTTTTCTATGTCTCAGAAGCGTCTCCATATTCGGGATTACAACTCTGTCAGAATCTGTTTCCTCCTCTGTTTCTGAATGAATATCATCCATAGGCAGCAGGGTGGTTACAGTGATCTGCTGTGATGATGGAAAAGCAACCAGGCATATTTATGTTGCTAGAGAAAATTGTGAACGAACCTGAAAGAAAGAAAAACAGAGAGGATGTATGTTGAATTGTGTGCCTTTAATTTGTTTTCTGTTTCCTTTTTTTGGCTGCGGAAGGTTCCAGTTGGTAGACTTCTACAGCAGTATTTGAAAATGCAAAACCACCTAAAGTTGAATAATAAATAAACATCTAATTCCGATAGTTAAAATGTATTTTAGAAAGAGAATCAACCTGGGTTGGACGGTAAGGTGAGTACTTCTATGTCATTAAGGCGAAAAATTCTTTCAGTATGAGGGGCTTGAAGCTCAATGACTCTAGTCATCAGTAGGCAATTTGTGTATGTGCCCATGTGGTGGTGCTGCGAGTGCATGTGTGCGTTTGCGTTCGGGGTTTGAAAATAATATTTTTTGGAAGAGAAAAACCGAATACCATTGCTCCCAACAAGTTCAAATGGATTAACTTTTTTACATAAGTGGAGCCGGTAAGGCAAGTGACCAAAAAGCCTTTTAGCATGGATACCATCATCCTTGGATGCTAGAACATATGGAGGGCTAGGAAATGGAATAATTTTCAATAATGAAGATCCCATCATAGGAAGGTGGTTAAGGAATCTCAAAGAAGATTCACTGTAGCTGCCAATAGAATAAAGATGAAACACCTACTTCGTTTCAAAGCTTGGAGACAAATTGTTTGTAACTTGACCTGTCACGAACTCATCTAGGCGGATCGGATCGAGAGGGGAAAGGGGATGAGACCGAGACTTGGGAGAGAAGCTTCTTTCCATGGGAGGAGGTACAAATTAGGTGAGAATTCAGAGTTATCACTACACACACATCGCATGCCCTGCCTACTGGCCTACAGCTGGCTATATAGGCGCGCTCCACTTGGCAACTTGCCTTACGGGTGGGTCCATGCCACATGGCAGAGGGGGTCCCACCATCACGCGTCCACCGCATCATCTCCTGGTGATGCAGGTGTGACATTCCCCACTCCTTCAGAACGGACGTCGTCTTCAGGTTGTGCTTGCTGGTCCTCGGCGGCGGCCGGTGGTGCGTCCCATGCCGAGGCTTGTGGAAAACGGCGGCGAAGGGTGTCGTAGTCATCCCACGTCGTCGCCGTCTCGTCGTTGCGCCAGCGCACCTTGACCTGCACCAAGGTGTTGTTGCCACGCTTGACCATGTGCCGCTCCGGGATTTCCACCGGTTCGTCATCGTGGCCGGCGAGGTCTGGGGGTCGTGGCAGCTCGGAGAAGACCGGTGTATAGTTGGGGGTGAATGGCTTGAGCTGGGATACGTGGAAGACGGGGTGGATCTTGCTGTCCGCCGGCAACTCCAGTTTGTACGCCAGCTTGCCGACCTTGTCGATCATCGAGAATGGCCCGAAGTACTTGTACGCCAGCTTGGTGCAGGGTCTGTTGGCCACCGACGACTGCGCATAGGGCTGAAGCTTGAGGAGAACACCGTCGCCCACCTCGAAGGAGCGCTCGGTGCGATGCTGATCGGCCTGCTTCTTGAACATGTGCTGGGCACGGAGAATGTGTTCTCGCAGCCGCGCCGTGTGCACGACCCAGTCCCAGGGCTCACCGTCGATCATGGGCATCCTGTTTGTCGTCCCAGAGTGCCATGGCGCCCAGGTTGGGCTCGACGCCATAGAGAGCTTTGAAGGGGAAGCATTTTATCGAGGAATGGAATGATGAGTTGTACCAAAATTCCGCTGTAGGCAGCCATCGACGCCATTGCCGGGGCGCGTCGTGCACGGCACAACGCAAGTACATTTCCATGCACTGGTTGACGCGTTCGC
Source organism: Triticum dicoccoides (assembly GCF_002162155.2). Classification (NCBI taxonomy): domain Eukaryota; kingdom Viridiplantae; phylum Streptophyta; class Magnoliopsida; order Poales; family Poaceae; genus Triticum; species Triticum dicoccoides. The sequence goes on along the minus strand of NC_041385.1, from coordinate 662,513,252 downwards.
TTTGGCCATCCGTCTGGGGGTGATATGCGTGGTGAAGAGCAGCTTGGTGCCCACGCTGGCGAAGAGCTCATGCCAGAGAGCGCTGGTGAAGACGTGATCGCGGTCGGAGATGATGGAGCTCGGGATGCCGTGCAGCTTGATGACCTGATCCCAGAAGACCTTGGCCACCTGAGGGGCTTTGAATGGGTGGCGAAGCGGAATGAAGTGCGCAGATTTGGTTAGTTTGTCCACGACCACCATTATCGAATCGAAGCCCACCGATGATGGCAAGCCCTCCACGAAATCCATGGTGAGGTCGCGCCAGGGAGCTATTGGAACTGGCAAGGGTGCGAGCGTGCCTGCCGGCTTGGATTACTCGTGCTTGGCATGCTGGCAGACTGGGCACTGCCGCACATAGTCGGTGACATCGGTCTTCAAGCCTTCCCAAATGAAGAGTTTCTTGACGCGCTGGTAGGTGGCCGTGGCGCCGGAGTGACCACCGACCGCGTTGTCGTGCAGAGCGCTGATGATCTTGGTGTGCAGTGCCGTGTTCTTGCCGATCCACAAGCGCTCCTGCTTGCGGATGAGCCCCTTGTAGAGCTCGTACCCGTCGTCGTCAGGACTGTGGATCGCGAGGCAAGCCAGGCGATCTTGCGCATCAGCGTCCGTGGCGTAGGAATTTGCCACTTCCTGAACCCACGCGGGCTGGCAGATGGAGAGCGCGTCGAGGTTCAGCGTCGTGCCCACGCGAGACAGAGCGTCAGCAGCTCCATTTTTGCTGCCACGACGGTAGCGGAACTTGAATTGGAGCCCCACTAGCTTGGCCATGGCCTTGTGCTGCAGGTCGGTGGCGAGCTGCTGGTCCTGCATGTTGCATAGGCTTTTGTGATCCGTGATGATGGTGAACGGACCCCGCTGCAAGTATGCCGCCACTTATCGACTGCCATCATGACGACGACGAACTCCTTCTCATATGCCGACAACCTCTGATTGCGCACGCCTAGGGCTTTGCTGAAGAATGCCACCGGGTGCCCTTCCTGAGCCAGCACCGCGCCAACGCCAATGTCGCACGCGTCTGTCTCAATTGCGAACGGGCGTGCGAAGTCTGGGAGCACGAGCACAGGCGCAGTCACCATTGTGCGCTTGAGGAGATCGAACGCCACCTGCGCCTTCTCTGTCCACTCAAAGCCCTTCTTGGTCAGCAAGCTAGTGGGCGGCTTGGCAATGATGACATAGTGCGCGATGAACTTGTGGTAGTAGCCGGTGAGGCCGAGGAAGCCGCGAAGCTCTGTCGTTGTGGTTGGGGTAGGCCATGCCACTATAGCTTGTGTCTTCTCGGGGTCCGTGGCGACGCCCTCCTTGGAAATGATATGGCCGAGGTAGGAGATGCTGTCTTGGGCGAAAGAGCACTTGGACTCCTTGGCGTACAGCTGGTGCTCTCGGAGCAGGGCGAGGATGAGGCGGAGGTGCTCCTCCAATGTTTCACTGAAGATTAAGATGTCATCCAGAAATATAATCACAAACTTACGCACGTACTTGGCGAAGATTGCATTCATCAGACACTGGAAGGTTGCCGGGGCGTTCGTCAGCCCAAACGGCATGTCCTTGAAGTGAAAGTGGCCACGGTGCGTCTTGAATGCCGTCTTCTCCTCGTCGCTTGCGCGCCATGCGTATCTGGTGATAACCAGCACGGAGATCCATCTTGGAGAAGAAGGCTGCTCCGGCAAACTCGTCGAGCAATTCGTCCATGATGGGCAGGGGAAATTTGTTCTTGACTGTGGCGTCGTTGAGCCGGCGATAATCGATGCAGAAGCGCCAGGTGCCGTCCTTCTTCACGAGCATAACAGGCGCGATGAAGGGACTCATTCTATGCTCAATGACGCCCGACTAGAGCATCTCCTGGACCTGACGCTCAATCTCGTCTTTCTATAAGGGCGAGTAGCGGTACAGTCACGAGTTGGCGGGGCACGCGTTGTCCACCAGGGTGATGGCGTGATCATAACGACGATGTGGAGACAAGCCCTTGGGGTGGGCGAACACGTCGGCGAAGTCCGTCAAGACGCTCTGCACACTTGGTGGCACCTTGGTCGCGTGCGGCTCTGGTGCACGGGGCAAGTCCAGGACTGCCATGTACTAAATATCGTTGCCGGCTTGCCACTTGTGCAGTTGCTCGGGCTCGATTTCTTCCATCCTCTCACTCTGCTTGGGTCGAACACCTTGCAGGGTGATCATGGCGCCGTGGTGTTCGAAGGTCATAGTCTTCTCGAGCCACTGGCAGCTCATCGGACTGAACTGCTCCAGCCAGTCCATGCCGAGCACGCCGTCGTAGGCCCCCAGATCCAATTGCCTCATGTCGGTGGTGAACGTGTGTCCCTGAATCCACCAGTTCAACCCTTGAACCATGCTGTTGCAAATCATGTGCTCTCTGTTGGCCATGCGGACCTCCACCGCTGGCACTGGTACAGATGGTGCATGCACGCGTTTGGCGAACGCCTTGGAGACGAAGCTGTGCATGCCCCCTGAGTCCACCAGGAGCAGCATGACTTGATTGCCGACGAGCGCGCGCAGGCGGATGGTGCGCGGCGACTCGGTGCCAGCAACAGCGTGTGTGGAGAGCACGCAACACTCCGGTGCGGGATCTTGATCAGCCGGCGCGTCGAGCAGATCCAGGGCATGCATAGCGTCGTCGCTTAGCACTTCACCATAGTCCCCGACTTGAATTGTGAGCAGTTGAGTGGCCGGTTTGCAGCAATGGTCGCGGGAGTATCGATCACCGCATTTGAGACAGAGCCCATTGGCTCGGTGGTGCTCGCAAAGTTGCCGCTCGCGTGTCAGGTCGTCGTTGGGCACTGTAGCGCCCCCTGGCCTAGGCACCCCCGCGACCCAAGGAGGAAGCGGTGGGGGAGGTGGTGGTGGTGGTCACCCCGCAGGAATGATCCGCGGTCGAGCATGTTGCGTGCCTGCCTCCTCTTCCACGATCCTGGCTAACACCGTTGCGCGTGTTATGCTGGACGACTCCTGAAGACGGACCGCAGCCTGCAGATCGTCGTGCAAACCCAGCAGGAACTGCGTGATGAACAACTTGTTGGAAATATGCCCTAGAGGCAATAATAAAAGGATTATTATTATATTTCCTTGTTCATGATAATTGTCTTTTATTCATGCTATAATTGTGTTATCCGGAAATCGTAATACATGTGTGAATACATAGACCACAATATGTCCCTAGTGAGCCTCTAGTTGACTAACCCGTTGATCAACAGATAGTCATGGTTTCCTGACTATGGACATTGGATGTCATTGATAACGGGATCACATCATTAGGAGAATGATGTGATGGACAAGACCCAATCCTAAGCATAGCGCAAAGATCGTGTAGTTCGTTTTCTAGAGCTTTTCCAATGTCAAGTATCTTTTCCTTAGACCATGAGACCGTGTAACTCCCGGACACCGTAGGAGTGCTTTGGGTGTACCAAACGTCACAACGTAACTGGGTGACTATAAAGGTATACTATGGGTATCTCCGAAAGTGTCTGTTGGGTTGACACGGATCGAGACTGGGATTTGTCACTCCGTATGACGGAGAGGTATCTCTGGGCCCACTCGGTAATGCATCATCATAATGAGATCAAAGTGACCAAATGTCTGTTCACGGGATCATGCATTACGGTACGAGTAAAGTGACTTGCCGGTAATGAGATTGAACGAGGTATTGGGATACCGACGATCGAATCTTGGGCAAGTAACATACCGATTGACAAAGGGAATTGTATATGGGGTTTCTTGAATCCTCGACATCATGGTTCATCCGATGAGATCATCGAGGAGCGTGTAGGAGCCAACATGGGTATCCAGATCCTGCTGTTGGTTATTGACAGGAGAGCCGTCTCGGTCATGTCTACATGTCTCCCGAACCCATAGGGTCTGCACACTTAAGGTTCGGTGATGCTAGGGTTGTAGAGATATTAGAATGCAGCAAACCGAAAGTTGTTCGGAGTCCCGGATGAGATCCCAGACGTCACGAGGAGTTCCGGAATGGTCCGGAGGTAAAGAATTATATATGGGAAGTCGAGTTTCGGCCATCGGGAAAGTTTCGGGGGTCACCGGTATTGTACTGGGACCACCAGAAGGGTCCTGGGGGTCCACCGGGTGGGGCCACCTATCCCGGAAGGCCCCATGGGCTGAAGTGGGAGGGGAACCAGCCCCTGGTGGGCTGGTGCGCCACCCCCTTGGGCCCCCCTGCGCCTAGGGTTGGGAACCCTAGGGGAGGGGGCGCCTCCACTTGCCTTGGGGGGCAAGGCACCCCCCTTGGACGCCGCCCCCCCTAGGAGATCCCATCTCCTAGGGTCGGCGCCCCCCTGGGGACCCTATATATAGAGGAGGGGAGGGAGTGCAGCCGCACCCTTGCACTTGGCGCCTCCCTTCCCCCTTGCTACACCTCTCCCTCCCGCAGACGCTTGGCGAAGCCCTGCCGGGATCCCTGCTGCATCCACCACCACACCGTCGTGCTGCTGGATCTTCATCAACCTCTCCTTCCCCCTTACTGGATCAAGAAGGAGGAGACTTCACGCTGACCGTACGTGTGTTGAACGCGGAGGTGCCGTCCGTTCGGCGCTAGGATCTCCGGTGATTTGGATCACGACGAGTACGACTCCCTCAACCCCGTTCTCTTGAACGCTTCCGCTCGATCTACAAGGGTATGTAGATGCACTCCTCTTTCTCGCTGCTAGATGAACTCATAGATTGATCTTGGTGAAACCGTAGGAATTTTTTTTATTTTCTGCAACGTTCCCAATAGTGGTATCAGAGCTAGGTCTATGCGTAGTTCTTTTTGCACGAGTAGAACACAAATCTGTTATGGGCGTAGATGTTGTCAACTTTCTTGCCGCTACTAGTCTTGTTTTGCTTCAGCGATATTGTGGGATGAAGCGGCCCGGACCGACCTTACACGTACGCTTACGTGAGACAGGTTCCACCGACTGACATGCACTAGTTGCATAAGGTGGCTAGCGGCTGTCTATCTCTCCCACTTTAGTTGGAGCGGATTCGATGAAAAGGGCCCTTATGAAGGGTAAATAGAGGTTGACAAATCACGTTGTGGCTTTTTCGTAGGTAAGAAAACGTTCTTGCTAGAACCCTATTGCAGCCACGTAAAAGATGCAACAACAATTAGAGGACGTCTAACTTGTTTTTGCAGCAATTTCTTTGTGAAGTGATATGGCCAAAAGTTGTGATGAATGATGAATGATATATTGTGATGTATGAGATCATGTTCTTGTAATAGGAATCACGACTTGCATGTCGATGAGTATGACAACCGGCAAGAGCCATAGGAGTTGTCTTAATTATTGTATGACCTGCGTGTCAATGATTTAACACCATGTAATTACTTTACTTTATTGCTAAACCGTTAGCTATAGTAGTAGAAGTAATAGTTGGCGAGAAACTTCATGGAGACACGATGATGGAGATCATGATGATGGAGATCATGGTGTCATGCCGGTGACGAAGATGATCAGGGAGCCCCGAAGATGGAGATCAAAGGAGCTATATGATATTGGCCATATCATGTCACTACTATTTGATTGCATGTGATGTTTATCATGTTTTTGCATCTTGTTTACTTAGAACGACGGTAGTAAATAAGATGATCCCTCACAATAATTTCAAGAAAGTGTTCCTCCTAACTGTGCGCCGTTGCGACAGTTCGTTGTTTCGAAGCACCACGTGATGATCGGGTGTGATAGATTCTAACGTTCACATAGAACGGGTGTAAAACAGATTTACACATGCAAAACACTTAGGCTAACTTGACGAGCCTAGCATGTACAGACATGGCCTCGGAACACAAGAGACTGAAAGGTCGATCATGAGTCGTATGAAAGATACGATCAACATGGAGATGTTCACCGATGATGACTAGTCCGTCTCACGTGATGATCGGACACGGGCTAGTTGACTCGGATCATGTAACACTTAGATGACTAGAGGGATGTCTAACCTGAGTGGGAGTTCATTAAATAATTTGATTAGATGAACTTAATTATCATGAACTTAGTCTAAAAGCTTTGCAAAAATGTCTTGTAGATCAAATGGCCAACGCTCATGTCAACATGAACTTCAATGCGTTCCTAGAGAAAACCAAGCTGAAAGATGATGGCAGCAACTATATGTACTGGGTCCGGAACCTGAGGATCATCCTCATAGCTGCCAAGAAAGCATATGTCCTAGAAGGACCGCTAGGTGAAGCACCCATCCCAGAAAACCAAGACGTTATGAACGCTTGGCAGTCACGTGCTGATGATTACTCCCTCGTTCAGTGCAGCATGCTTTACAGCTTAGAACCGGGGCTCCAAAAGCATTTTGAGCAACACGGAGCATATGAGATGTTCGAGGAGCTGAAAATGGTTTTCCAAGCTCACGCCCCGGTCAAGAGATATGAAGTCTCCGACAAGTTCTATAGTTGTAAGATGGAGGAAAATAGTTCTGTCAGTGAGCACATACTCAAAATGTCTGGGTTGCACAACTGCCTGTCCCAGCTGGACATTAACCTCCCGGACGAGGCGGTCATTGACAGAATCCTTCAGTCGCTCCCACCGAGCTACAAGAGCTTTGTGATGAACTACAATATGCAGGGGATGGTGAAAACTATTCCTGAAGTATTTTCAATGCTGAAGTCAACAGAGGTAGAAATCAAAATGGAACATCAAGTGTTGATGGTCAATAAAACCACCAAGTTCAAGAAAGGCAAGGGTAAGAAGAACTTCAAGAAGGACGGCAAGGATGTTGCCGCGCCCGGTAAGCTTGTTGCCGGGAAGAAGTCAAAGAATGGACCCAAGCGTGAGATTGAGTGCTTTTATTGCAAAGGGAAGAGTCAATGGAAGCGGAATTGCCCCAAATACTTAGCGGACAAGAAGGCCGGCAACACTAAAGGTATATGTGATATACATGTAACTGATGTGTACCTTACCAGTGCTCGTAGTAGCTCCTGGGTTGATACCGGTGCCGTTGCTCATATTTGTAACTCAAAACAGGAGCTGCGGAATAAGCGGAGACTGGCGAAGGACGAGGTGACGATGCGCGTCGGGAATGGTTCCAAGGTCGATGTGATCGCCGTCGGCACGCTACCTCTACATTTACCTACGGAATTAGTTTTAAACCTTAATAATTGTTATTTAGTGCCAAGTTTGAGCATGAGCATTGTATCTGGATCTCGTTTAATATGAGATGGCTACTCATTTAAATCCGAGAATAATGGTTGTTCTATTTATATGAGAGATATGTTTTATGGTCATGCCCCGATGGTCAATGGTTTATTCTTAATGAATCTCGAACATAATGTTACACATATTCATAGTGTGAATACCAAAAGATGTCAAGTTGATAACGATAGTCCCACATACTTGTGGCACTGCCGCCCTTGTCACATTGGTGTCAAGCGCATGAAGAAGCTCCATGCTGGTGGACTTTTAGAGTCTCTCAATTATGAATCATTTGACACATGCGAACCATGCCTCATGGGAAAAATGACCAAGACTCCGTTCTCCGAAACAATGGAGCGAGCAACCAACTTATTGGAAATCATACATACCGATGTGTGCGGTCCAATGAGCGTTGAGGCTCGCGGAGGATATCGTTATGTTCTCACTGTCACTGATGACTTGAGTAGATATGGGTATGTCTACTTGATGCAACACAAGTCTGAGACCTTTGAAAAGTTCAAGGAATTTCAGAATGAGGTAGAGAATCAACGTGACCGAAAGATAAAATTCTTACGATCAGATCGTGGAGGAGAATATTTAAGTCACAAATTTGGTACGCACTTAAGGAAATGTGGAATCGTTTCACAACTCACGTCGCCTGGAACACCTCAGCGTAACGGTGTGTTCGAACGTCGTAATCGCACTCTATTGGACATGGTGCGATCTATGATGTCTGTTACCGATTTACCGCTATCATTTTGGGGATACGCTCTAGAGACAGCTACATTCATTTTAAATAGGTCTCCGTCTAAATCCTTTGAGACGACACCGTATGAATTATGGTTTGGGAAGAAACCTAAGCTGTCGTTTCTAAAAGTTTGGGGATGCGATGCTTATGTCAAGAAACTTCAACCTGAAAAGCTCGAACCCAAGTCGGAAAAATGCGTCTTCATAGGATACCCTAAGGAAACCATATGGTATACCTTCTACTTAAGATCCGAGGGCAAGATCTTTGTTGCCTAGAACGGATCCTTTCTGGAAAAAGAGTTTCTCTCGAAAGGAGTAAGTGGGAGGAAAGTAGAACTCGATGAAGTACCACCTCTTGAACCGGAAAGTAGTGCAGCTCAGGAAAATGTTCCTGTGGTGCCTACACCGACTGGAGAGGAAATTAATGATGATGATCAAGGTACTTTGGATCAAGTTGCTACTGAACCTCGTAGGTCCACAAGGACACGTTCCACACCAGAGTGGTATGGCAACCCTGTCCTGGAGATCATGTTGTTAGACAACGGTGAACCTTCAAACTATGAAGAAGCAATGGCAGGCCCAGATTCCAACAAATGGCTTGAAGCCATGCAATCCGAGATAGGATCCATGTATGAAAACAAAGTATGGACTTTGACAGACTTGCCCGATGATCGGCGAGCGATAGAAAACAAATGGATCTTTAAGAAGAAGACGGACGCGGATGGTAATGTTACCATCTATAAAGCTCGACTTGTCGCTAAGTGTTATCGGCAAGTTCAAGGGGTTGACTATGATGAGACTTTCTCTCCCGTAGCGAAGTTGAAGTCCGTCCGAATCATGTTAGCAATTGCCGCATACTATGATTATGAGATATGGCAGATGGACGTCAAAACGGCATTCCTTAACGGCTATCTTAAGGAAGAACTGTATATGATGCAGCCAGAAGGTTTTGTCGACCCTAAGAATGCTAACAAGGTGTGAAAGCTCCAACGATCCATTTAGGGGCTGGTGCAAGCATCTCGGAGTTGGAACATTCACTTTGATGAGATGATCAAAGCGTTTGGGTTTATGCAGACTTATGGAGAAGCCTGCGTTTACAAGAAAGTGAGTGGAAGCTCTGTAGCACTTCTCATATTATATGTAGATGACATACTTCTGATGGGAAATGATATAGAACTTTTGGACAACATTAAGGCCTACTTGAATAAGTGTTTTTCAATGAAGGACCTTGGAGAAGCTGCTTACATGTTAGGCATCAAGATCTATAGGGATAGATCGAGACGCCTCATAGGTCTTTCACAAAGCACATACCTTGATAAGATATTGAAGAAGTTCAATATGGATCAGTCCAAGAAAGGGTTCTTGCCTGTATTGCAAGGTGTGAGATTGAGCTTGGCTCAATGCCCGACCACGGCAGAAGATATAGAAGAGATGAGTGTCATCTCCTATGCCTCAGCCATAGGATCTATTATGTATGCCATGCTGTGTACCAGACCTGATGTAAGCCTTGCCGTAAGTTCGGTAGGAAAGTACCAAAGTAATCCCGGCAAGGAACACTGGACAGCGGTCAAGAATATCCCGAAGTACCTGAAAAGGACAAAGGACATGTTTCTCGTTTATGGAGGTGACGAAGAGCTCGTCGTAAAGGGTTACGTCGATGCTAGCTTCGACACAGATCTGGATGACTCTAAGTCACAAACCGTATACGTGTATATGTTGAATCGTGGAGCAGTAAGCTGGTGCAGTTGCAAGCAGAGCGTCGTGGCGGGATCTACATGTGAAGCGGAGTACATGGCAGCCTCGGAGGCAGCGCATGAAGCAATATGGATGAAGGAGTTCATCACCGACCTAGGAGTCATACCCAATGCGTCGGGGCCGATCACTCTCTTCCGTGACAACACTGGAGCTATTGCCCTTGCCAAGGAGCCCAAGTTTCACAAGAAGACCAGGCACATCAAGCGTCGTTTCAACTCCATCCGTGAAAATGCTCAAGATGGAGACATAGATATTTGCAAAGTACATACGGATCTGAATGTCACAGATCCGTTGACTAAACCTCTTCCACGAGCAAAACATGATCAACACCAGAACTCTATGGGTGTTCGATTCATCAGAACGTAACTAGATTATTGACTCTAGTGCAAGTGGGAGACTGTTGGAAATATGCCCTAGAGGCAATAATAAAAGGATTATTATTATATTTCCTTGTTCATGATAATTGTCTTTTATTCATGCTATAATTGTGTTATCCGGAAATCGTAATACACGTGTGAATACATAGACCACGATATGTCCCTAGTGAGCCTCTAGTTGACTAGCCCATTGATTAACAGATAGTCATGGTTTCCTGACTATGGACATTGGATGTCATTGATAACGGGATCACATCATTAGGAGAATGATGTGATGGACAAGACCCAATCCTAAGCATAGCACAAAGATCGTGTAGTTCGTTTGCTAGAGCTTTTCCAATGTGAAGTATCTTTTCCTTAGACCATGAGATCGTGTAACTCCTGGACACCGTAGGAGTGCTTTGGGTGTACCAAACGTCACAACGTAACTGGGTGACTATAAAGGTATACTACGGGTATCTCCGAAAGTGTCTGTTGGGTTGACACGGATCGAGACTGGGATTTATCACTCCGTATGACAGAGAGGTATCTCTGGGCCCACTCGGTAATGCATCATCATAATGAGCTCAAAGTGACCAAGTGTCTGGTCACGGGATCATGCATTACGGTACGAGTAAAGTGACTTGCCGGTAACGAGATTGAACGAGGTATTGGGATACCGACGATCGAATCTCAGGCAAGTAACATACCGATTGACAAAGGGAATTGTATACGGGGTTTCTTGAATCCTCGACATCGTGGTTCATCCGATGAGATCATCGAGGAGCATGTAGGAGCCAACATGGGTATCCAGATCCCGCTGTTGGTTATTGATCGGAGAGCCGTCTCGGTCATGTCTACATGTCTCCCGAACCCGTAGGGTCTACACACTTAAGGTTCAGTGACGCTAGGGTTGTAGAGATATTAGTATGCAGCAAACCGAAAGTTTTTCGGAGTCCTGGATGAGATCCCGGACGTCACGAGGAGTTCCGGAATGGTCCGGAGGTAAAGAATTATGTATGGGAAGTCGAGTTTCGGCCATCGGGAAAGTTTCGGGGGTCACCGGTATTGTACCGGGACCACCGGAAGGGTCCCGGGGGTCCACCGGGTGGGGCCACCTATCTCGGAGGACCCCATGGGCTAAAGTGGGAGGGGAACCAGCCCCTGGTGGGCTGGTGTGCCCCCTCCCTTGGCCCCCCTGCGCCTAGGGTTGGGAACCCAAGGGGAGGGGGCGCCTCCACTTGCCTTGGGGGGTAAGGCACCCCCCTTGGCCGCCGCCCCCCCTAGGAGATCCCATCTCCTAGGGCCGGTGCCCCCCTGGGGACCCTATATATAGAGGGGGGGAGGGAGGGCAGCCGCACCCTTGCACTTGGCGCCTCCCTTCCCCCTTGCTACACCTCTCCCTCCCGCAGACGCTTGGCGAAGCCCTGCCGGGATCCCTGCTGCATCCACCACCACACCGTCGTGCTGCTGGATCTTCATCAACCTCTGCTTCCGCCTTGCTGGATCAAGAAGGAGGAGACGTCACGTTGACCGTACGTGTGTTGAACGCGCAGGTGCCGTCTGTTCGGCGCTAGGATCTCCGGTGATTTGGATAACGACGAGTACGACTCCCTCAACCCCGTTCTCTTGAACGCTTCCGCTTGATCTACAAGGGTATGTAGATGCACTCCTCTCTCGTTGCTAGATGAACTCATAGATTGATCTTGGTGAAACCGTAGGAAATTTTTTATTTTCTGCAACGTTCCCCAACACAACTTGGGGTTGAGCGACGCGTCGAGGGTGAGAAGGTGATACATGTGAGCCTCAAACGTTGTCCTGTACTCGGAGACGGTGCCGATTTGGCGGAGCTGCAGCAGCTTATGCATCTCCACTTCAAATTCATCCGGCGCAAACTCGCTGATGATGGCCGCGGTGAATTCTTCCCAAGTCGGCGAGCGATGCGTCTGCCGGTTCGCCCGAAACCAGTGCGCCGCGTGGCCGTCGATGTAGAGCAATGTCGTGGTCACCCAGCTGTGCGGCCGGATGCGGTAGAGGTCGAAGTAGGTGATGCAGCGACCGATCCAGAGGTTGGGCGCGTCACCGTCGAAGTGGGGAAAATCATGCTTCAGTGGCTTGACCGTGTACTCTTCACGCGGCCCGTGGTGCGGATTGCGGCCCGCCGTGAACACGGTCGTCTGCCCGATGCCCACGAACTACAGAGGGTGGCGCGTAGGAAGCAGGGGCGGCCCGTCGTTGGCGGGGCCGATGGCGGGGCCTTGAGGACGCGACCCTCAGACGTGCTCCAGCGATGTCACCGCAGAGGCCTGGGTGTCGCTGTCTTGGTGGTCGGCGGCGTTCTGTCGGCGGCGCTCGGCGGTGAACGGCGAAGGTGGTGGCTCGCGTTGCTGTCGTACCTCGTCGATGTTGGCTTTGGTGAGGTCCAGTTGCTTGCGGATGTGCGCCAGATCCGCGGACACTTGCGTGTTGAACGTGATCTGGGCCTCGCGATGCTTGTCGCTTGCAAGCGTGGTCTCATCGAAGCGCTTCAGGAGCGCCTGCAGCATTGTCTTGAGTTCTCCCGTGGACTCCGTCATGGCGGTGATGATATGACGAGTTTGAGCAGAGGGTTTGCTGGGCGGCGCCGTCGCATTCACTCCAAATCAGGCCAACCCCGCTGGGGATTTCGAGCAGAGCTCGCCGAAGCAAGGCCGAACCCGCAGCGGTGGATTCTACGGCTCGATCGAGAGGGGATGAGTGGCAGCGAAGAAATTTTTTGGGTGGGCAAAACCTAGCTCTGATTACCAACTTTCACGAACTCATCTAGGCGGATCGGATCGAGAGGGGAAAGGGGATGAGATCGAGACTTGGGAAAGAAGCTTCTTTCCAAGGGAGGAGGTACATATTAGGTGAGAATTCAGAGTTATCACTGCACACACATCGCAAGCCGTGCCTATTGGCCTACAACTGGCTATATAGCCGCGCTCCACTTGGCAACCTGCCTTACAGGTGGGTCCGTGCCACATGGCAGAGGGGGTCCCACCATCACGCGTCCACCGCATCATCTCCTGGTGATGCAGGTCTAACATGACCACCGCCTCTCCCTCCTCTATACATTAGTATTTTACTTCAATTAAAGAAATCACGGCACAACCCTTTCCTACTGTTTTTAGATCAATATAAAATAAAATGAAAACAAGTAGTTTTGTTTTTGTTTTTGAGGTAAATATTGAGTATTTTTAAAATCGAAATCGAGTAGCTTTGAGCAGATGTTGTAGTGTATAGGGTGGACACTATTCGCAGCTCGTTGTGGTGACCTAGCGAGCACACACACACACTCACACACACACACACACACACACACACAAGCGCGCCGCGCACGTACGCACGCAGAGTAAGTGTGACGATGGGCCAGCCCAAGTTCAGTGATCGCTCGAGCAAAATGAATGGTTTTCTTTTTTTTTCTCCATACGTGTTTCATCTGTTTTTTTTATTTTCTTGTATCGATTTTCCTCCAGTTTTCTTTGTTTTTTTATCTTTTCCCCTCCTTTTTTTAATTTTCAGTTTATTTTTTCTTCTACTACTTTCTTCCTATTGAAAATTCATGAACATTTAAAATACAATTCTTTTCTAAAACTTCAGAACAACTTTTAAAATATACTATCATATTTTAAATTTTAGAACATTTTTCAAACTCCATGACCATTTTGTAAAATACATGAACATTTTCTAAAAATTGGTGACTATTTTTTTAACTTACATGAAAATTCTCTAATTTTTTATAAATTACAAGAATATTTCTTTAAATTTGTGATTTTTTTTATAAATTTGCTAATACTTATATTGTTTAAATTCTTCATTTTTTTATTTGTGTAAACATTTTTATATTTATATTTAAATTGGTTGAAAAATGAAAAAGGAAAAGACCCGACTAAAGAACCACTGCATTTTTTAGGCTAAACCCACGCTCCACTTTATTGCTCAATAATGTTTAGAGGGGTACAATTTAGATCGGCGTCCTTCAGATAAACCTAATGTGTGTTTAGCAATGTTGTGTGGGTTCTACACCCAGGAGCAAATGCTCCTGGTGTGAACAGTAAAAATCAAATAAATTCAATCAATTCTAAAAAAAATGTGGCATAGTTTCACAAATGTTTGTTGTGCATGCAAAATTTTATCGCAAAATCACATTAGTGGAAGGCGTGATAAAAAACAAAATCGATGCTCTGAAATGTTACTTACAAAAGCATTTTGGAGCTTTGATTTTTTTGGTACGCCTTCCACCAATGTGATTACGCGATGAAATTTTGTATGCACAACAAACATTTGTGAAAGTATGTCACAAAAATATTTCAAAATTTTTTTGCACATTTTTCTATATATTTTTATTTTACTGTTCACACCAGGAGTATTTGCTCCTGGGTGTAGAAAGGTACTATCGTGTTGTGTGCATCAATATTCAAAGCTCTTCCTTAAGAAACAAAAGAGCAAGCTTGAAACTCAGAAGACATAACTTGATTTCATGAATGATGTGTCCATGCATCCCACCAGTTCCCTCTTCGATGTTCTTAATCACTTCTTTGCAGTCCAAGGTGGTGATGACGATACGACTTCAATTAAAAGCCAAGTATCACACTGCATCTTCCTCCTATATTTATATTTTACTTCAATTAAAGATATCACCGTAGAACCCTTTCCTACTGTTTTTTGTATCAAAAATAAATAAATGAAAGCAGGGCAGTTTGTTTTTGTCTTTTAGGTGAAAATTGAGTAGATTTTTCTAATAGAATACGAGTAGGTTTGGGCAGATGTTGTAGTATATAGGGTGAATCCTATTCGCCGCTCGTTGTGGCGATCTATCGAGCAAACACACACATAAGCGTGGTGATGGGCTAACCCAAGTTCAGGGATGGATCGAGCAAAGCGGATGGTTTTCTTTGTTTTTCTCTCTGTACATGTTTCATATGATATTTTTTTGTTTTCTTGTATCGATTTTCCTCCGGTATTCTTTGGGTCTTTACTTCACCTCTTACCTCTCTTTTTTATTTTCAGTTTCATTTTTCTTCTACTACTCTCTGCTTATTAAAAATTCATGAACATTTCAAAACAAGGACGGTTTTTAAAATACAATTGTTTCTAAAACTATAGAACAACTTTCAAAATCTATTATTTTAAAAAATACAGGATCATTTTTTAGATTGGAGAACATTTTCCAAATTTCATGAATAGTTTTTAAATTACATGATTTTTTTAAAAATTGGTGCGTATTTTTTAAAACCCATGAATATTTTTGAAAATGCATTATTTTTTTAATATAAATTACAAGATTTTTTTTCTAAATTTATGAAAACCCTGTCTGTACGTACGTGTACATGATATTGACGGGACTGCGTGACATGCTACGTTCGCGCCTCTACTACGACAGGTGCCCTTCCTTACTCGGCCACGATTCATTGTTGCAGCCTGCAGACAGACCTATCAACCACTATATACGTACACGTTTGCGACCAAAATGACAACACTATATACGGTTCGACCAGGTGGGTCCCGACTGTCAGAGAGGATAAGAAGTCACTTCCTTGCGTGTGAAGTTATTGCTGGTGGGTCCCAGGTGTTAGGGGAAGAATTTTTTTTGCCCGTAATATGGCCGCACTTCCTTGCTTGCGAAGATTTAGCTGGTGGGTCCCAACAGTCAGGGGGAAATGTTTATTCGCGAAATACGGTGGCCCATCCGATAGGTCCCTACTGTCAGGTGGAGAAATAATTATTTTACACGTAATAAGGTTGCACTTCTTTGCTGCGGCCGTGGACCCAGCTGTCAGCCTCTCCACGTACAGTACTCTTCCGATGGAAGTCGTTCCTTGACAACATTGACCACGCCGCGCCGAGAGCACCAATGCGGAGGACGACGACGAGGCCTAGGAAGGGCATGACGCGGAGCCGGAGACGAGGCCTAGGAAGGGGATGACGCGGAGCCGGAGAAGACTCGACAATGGATGCCCACGCGGAGAGGAGTATGATGGTTGACTGGTTCGGCTGCGGTGTGAGTTTGCCGTCACCGCAGAATAACAGGTGGTGTGGGTGAGTAGAGGGATGGCATGGCCAACAGTGGGAGTAGTAGGGGGCGGTGATGCCTCCACGGTAGCACAGCTAGCCACGGGAAGCAGAAGCAGGCGGCACGACCGGCGATGTTTCGACGGCTGGAGCAAGAAGACCAGAGGTTGAAGAAGCAGTACGACCGTTGGATGGACATCGTACGGTCACTGGAGCTAGAATCGTTCATATTGATTAAGTTCACAAAGCCCTCCGTCCGCGTCAACTTAGTAGGCCCACAAGTCAGCCTCCCACTATGGTGGGTCCGAGCTAGCAGGGGGAGTACTCATCTTTTTGTGCATAATAAGGAGGCACTTCCTTGCGTGTGAAGATATAGCTGGTGGATCCAAGCTGTCAGCGGGGGGAACCTTTTTTTCGCGAAATACATAGGCCCTTCCGGTGGGTCCCAGTTGTCAAGTGGAGGAATCAGTATTTTGAGCGTATAAGGAGGCATTTCTTTGTGTGTGGCTGTGGACCCAGCTGTCAGCCTCTCCACGTACAGTCCACTTCTGATGGATGTCGTTCGTTGACCACGTTGACCAAGCCGCGCCGAGAGCACCAGGGCAGTGGACGTTGGCGAGGTCTAGGAAGGGAATGACACGGAGTCAGGAAAGACTCCGCAGTGGTTGCCCATGCGGTGGGGAGTACGAGGGTCTACTGGTTCGGCTACCGTCGCCGCAAAATAACAAGAGGTGTGGGTGAGTAGAGGAATGGCCTGGCCAGCGACGAAGTAGGGTGGGGCGATGCGGCCTGTGCGGCAGCACAGCCAGTCACAGGAGGTGGGAGCAGGCAGTCCCACTGGCGCTGGTTTGGGCGGCTAGAGCAAGAAGATCAGATATTGAAGAAGCAGCACGATCGCTGGATTAACATCCCGCGGTCACTTCTACTAGAATCGTTTGTGAACTAAGTTAACAAAGCCTTTCGTACACGTCAACCTAGTAGACCAACAAGTCAGCTTCCAAATTTGTCCCAAATAGCATACAACCCAAAAATTCTAGTCAGTTTAAAAATAATTTAAAAACTAAAGATACCTTAATTTAAATCCAATGAAATTTAACCCGCATAAAAACTATGAAGTTTAAAAAATTAAAATCTAAAAGAAAAAAGTATTTTGGAACTAATTGCCTGTTTGTTGTATTTTTTTTTTCATTTTATAGCCCATTTATTATTACTTATAGCTCATTTCTTATAACTTATAGCCCATTTTCTGGGCAAGCCCGAATGCATCCCTCCTCGTCTTGAAAGATTTCTAGCCCAACAGGGCGTAGAAAAGCAAGTATGCCTACGTTGGTTATTCTGCAAAAAACAAAATAGCTGGGCTAGCCATTTTCAGAAATGAAAAAAGCTGGGCTGGTCATGAGGTAAACATATGAAATAAAAGCCTGGGCTAGACGGGCCACAGCTCTCGCACAACCCAGTTGATACCCTTCTCCGTCCCAAAAAAAAATACTTCGCGCGCTGCTGGGTCCCTACTATAATCCTCACCATGTACAAACATCTCCTTATTCCTCTCGGTTGTTGACCATGTTGACAACACTGGAGGGCGGCGTCGCAACAAGCGAACCGAGGCAGAGGACGACGGTGAGGCCTCAGACGGGAACGAACAGGAGCTAGGGAAGGTGCGCATAGTTTTAGGGTGTGATGTGGCCATGATGCTTGCGCGACAGCACAACCAGCCTTGGGAGGCGGGAGTAGGCGGTCCCGCCGGCACTAGTTTAGCTTTGGCTGCTGGAGGAAGAAGAGACTGAAGAAACACGACAGACGTTGAATGTCAATCCAACGGTCAAGGTTGGCACAATCGTTTCTTGACTAAGCCGACACCAACTAGCATACTTTTTTATATATAGGAAGAAAAGAAAAACTGAGCTCGTTCGTCTGATAACATTCCCGAAATTGCGACCGTTCGATCTTGTGTTGCAACTAAAACTACGAGGAAAATGCGTTTGTCTGCCGTCCTCCTCCCAGGGAACGTTCGCCACATAAGTGACTAGTACCCTTGGTTTTCAACAGAGAGGTCTTGGGTTTGAGTCCCAAGAACTCTCAATTTTGTCCTCCTTCCTTCCTTGCCAAAAAAGAAAGAAAAGCAAAGACTTGGGAAGGCATACAGAACAAGTTAGTGTACTAGTAAAGACACGTTGCTCAGCTTTAGAAAAAAGAGAGACGTGCTCCTCTAGCTGGTTCGAGTCCAAACCTAGACTATGACTATATATGGTGCTATGCTACTCTGCAAGTAATGAAACTGACATATCCAACGTTTGGTTCTCCTCTTCTCTACTTACTCTGCCTAGCATCAGAAGCTCTAGCCGCATCAACCATGTTCGTTGGCTGCTCATCCACCTGCTCTTCAGCAGGCAACAACCAGATATGCGCCAAGTCACCACCCGTACCATTGCCTGTGGGTCTCATCACACCCCCACCGGCACACGCACCGCAGCAAGTTGCTTGGGAGGGTGAAGAAGCGAAAGATAACATCATTCAAGTAAACCTAATGTGTGTTTAGCGAGGTTGTGTACCTCAATATTTGAAGCTCTTCTTTCAGAAAGAAAAGAGCAAGCTTGAAACTCAGACGAAATAAACTTGATTTCATGAATGATTTGTCCATGCATCCCACCAGTTCCCTTTTTGATGATCTTAATCACTTCTTTGCAATCCGAGGCGATGACGATACGAGTTTGCATGAGATCTATCATTAAGAACATGGCTCCTTGACATGCCAAAGCCTCAAGGGAAGCAAAGTCAACAACTCTTGCCAATACTAGGGTCAAAGCTACCAGGCATGCTCCGTTGATTTATCTGTATAGGACTGATCAAGCCCACATTTAACATTTTGGATACAACTCCATCCACCTTTAGTTTTACATTACCCACGGGAGGAGGAATCCACCGAGGAGCAGTGCCCCGGCAAATGTTAGTCTGATGTGGAATGGACGGTGCTTTGTATGCAGTAATCTTTCCAAGGAAACACTCCACAAACTCGTGTGTGGTGTTGGGGCTTTAGAAGTCATATTCATGAATTGCTTTTTGGCGAGCATGCCATATAGCCTATAGGGCAACGAACAGTCGGATGAATTTTGAATGCGGAAGTGATACTAGTAGAGAAAATATCCAACACTTGGCATCGGGTTCCCTTGTCTGGTTCATAGCTTCCACTAAGTCCTGATCAACGTGACATTGTACAGTCTAGGAGCAAATGTCTCCATGAATCCTTCACCCCACAAAGAGTGCACTTGCTACAAATAGCCATGTTGCGATGGTGGAGCAGGTTCGTAGATGGGATAGACTGTTGTGCAAGACGCCAAGGGAAAATTTGATCTTTGACGACGTCTGTACCTTCCATAGCTTGCACCACACTTGCTGCTCTTCTTTAGAGTTTGATGAATTAACTCGGTCCTCTAGCCACGCTTCATGCGTGGTGTTTTGTTGAGATAATCATTCGGTAAGCAGATCTCAACGAAAACAAAAATGCCCTTTCGATCAAAGTTCCAATCCTCATTGAAATTGAAATAGATAGAATGGCCTCGGCATCGATGGGGATGAAGGTGTTGCAAACTAATTTCCTGATCCAATCCGCCGTGTTTTGCTAGATAAGGTCACTTACAAATTGCGGTACATCCTGGGTGAGATGAGTGATTGGCCTCATATTAAAATCCCTTGGAATCTAGTTGTCCCTTCATATGTCTATCGTTTGACCATTACAAAATGCCCAAAATCGAAAATATAAATAAAACATAGTGTGACCCAGAAACGGTTGAGATTCTTGCCTGTAAGAGCGCTGTGTAGCTTGCTATGGAGAGAGGGATTGAGAGAGTCCAAGTCAAGCTAGATAACAAGTCAGTTGTGCATATGTTGCAAGACCCGAAGAAGAACACGAATGTCGTTGGACCATGGATTCAAGAGCTCAAGGAGATGCTGGAGACATTTGTGAGCTTCAAGGTTGAATGGACTCGTCATTTTTCTAATATTTCCGCACATAAGCTAGCTAAAGTTGGTGTTGGGGACGAACTTTGTATGGTTTGGGAGGGGGTTCCCCCGGACTTTATTTTAGATGTAATTTTGGATGATATTCCTAGCTACAATAGCAAAATAAAATCCGCAAAAAAGCAAAATAAAGCGGCAATGTTAACCCTAAAAAAACCCGTTACTTTTTCTAGAACAAGCGCACAAGTTTTTTTTTTTGAGAAATAAGCGAACACGCTAACGGAGAGACCAGCGCATCGGGGCTAAGCCCATCTCTATACACTGATTCTGGCCACATTCTTTCCCAATAAAAGAAGAGAAAATATAGGTCTAAACAAGAGAAAATATACCCTAGGAAAAGGATAAAATATATAAGTATCTCCCTCCCCTTCCGCGGCTGGCGGATGGCCGCCTCGCCACGTGCCCTGCGGCCTTCCACCGTCTTCCCTGGATCCGATGCCTTATCCGGACCATTCTCTACCACCTCTGCCCCTGCGCTGACAAATTTATCTTGCAGATAGAAATCAGAATTAGTCCTGGGCAGTGGGTACCATTTCCTACATTCACTACAAAAAAAGACACATCCATGACATTTTGGGCCGAACGATTTTTTTCCTGTCATGCTTATGACACTTCTATGACGATAATTATGACAAAACCCGGTATCATCATAGATGTGGTGGGCTCCTACTTCTATGACAAAAAATAATGACAGAAAATGGGCTTTTCATTCTGAGGGGGCCGGAGAAGCAGCTGCATGACATTCTTTGGGCTGTCCATGACGAAAGATACCATGGTAGAAGTGAGGGCAAGGAAAATATCGGGGAATTCCAGGTTACGGTGGGTGGTCGGGGCCGAGCGATGCATGGAGGGATTGCGCGTTTCTCTCGTACACGTACGTGCGTGGGTGTGAGGCGTTGGACTCTAACTGAACCTGAGAGAGGCGTTCGCCTACTGAACCCGAGCGATTGCACTGGCTATGTGTTACTGAACCCGAGCGATCAATCGATCCCTGGCTGTTAACTGAATCCGATCGAGCGATTCCTTCTCTACTGCTGCTAACTTAAGCCGATCAAACCTACTGCCTCTTGATGAACAGTGAGCGTTGTTGGGGTTGGATGAACAGTTCCCGGTGCGGGTTGGATGAACAGGACCCCGTGGTAGTAGAGGTCGTTGCCGCTTGATGAACAGGACCCCCGTCTAGCCAGTTGGGGGTGGATGAACAGGACCTCATGGAGGGTTGGTTAAACAGTAGCCGGTGGAGGGCTGAATGAACAGTAGCTCGTAGAGGGCTAGTTGAACAGTAGCCAGTGGAGGCTGGATGAACAGTAGCTGGTGGAGGCAGGAGGGAGACGTCGTGGATGAACAGTCATTAGTGGAGGCTGGAGGAGGTCGACGGTGGATGAACAGTAGCCCATGGAGTCCAGTTTTGCGGTACACCACACCTCTCTCGATGAACAGGACCCCCGTTTCGACCGTAGGAGGTTGAAGAGAAGTCTATTTCCTCCATTTTACGGTACGCCACACCCCTCCCAATGAACATGACCCTCGTTTTGACTGTAGGAGGTCGAAGGGAAGTTCGTTTCCTCCGTTTTACGGTACGCCACACCCCTCCCAATCAACAGGACCCCGTTTCGACTGTAGGAGGTCGAAGAGAAGTTCTTTTCCTCTGTTTTGCGGTACGCCAGACCCCTCCCGGTGAACAGGATCCCGTTTCTACCGTAGGCGATGGAACAGAAGGCCATTTCCTCTATTCTGCGGTACGCCAGGCCTCGCTTCAGCTGTTCCGTCCAAGCCGGTTGGCTCCCGATGAACAGGACGCATTCCGTTGCCTCCCGATGAACAGGATACAATTTCTCTGTTCTGACCCAGCCAGTTGGCTGTCGATGAACAGGACGCCATTGCTGCCCTCCGCTGCTTCTCCATGTACACGAGCCCTGGCCGTACATATGTACGAGTAGGCATTGGAGACCCCGCCCGTATGTACGTACTGAAGGAAATATGCCCTAGAGGCAATAATAAAGTTATTATTTATTTCCTTATATCATGATAAATGTTTATTATTCATGCTAGAATTGTATTAACCGGAAACATAATACATGTGTGAATACATAGACCAACATAACGTCACTAGTATGCCTCTACTTGACTAGCTCATTGATCAAAGATGGTTATGTTTCCTAACCATAGACATGTGTTGTTATTTGATTAATGGGATCACATCATTAGGAGAATGATGTGATTGACATGACCCATTCCGTTAGCCTAGCACTTGATCGTTTAGTATGTTGCTATTGCTTTCTTCATGACTTATACATGTTCCTGTAACTATGAGATTATGCAACTCCCGTTTACCGGAGGAACACTTTGGGTGCTACCAAACGTCACAACGTAACTGGGTGATTATAAAGGAGTACTACAGGTGTCTCCAAAGGTACATGTTGGTTTGACGTATTTCGAGATTAGGTTTTGTCACTCCGATTGTCGGAGAGGTATCTCTGGGCCCTCTCGGTAATGCACATCACTATGAGCCTTGCAAGCAATGTAGCTAATGAGTTAGTTACAGAATGATGCATTACATAACGAGTAAAGAGACTTGCTAGTAACGAGATTGAACTAGGTATTGGATACCGACGATCGAATCTCGGGTAAGTAACATACCGATGACAAAGGGAACAACGTATGTTGTCATGCGGTCTGACCGATAAAGATCTTCATAGAATATGTGGGAGCCAATATGAGCATCCAGCTTCCGCTATTGGTTATTGACCGAGAATAGTTCTAGGTCATGTCTACATTGTTCTCGAACCCGTAGGGTCCGCACGCTTAAGGTTTCGATGACAGTTATATTATGAGTTTATGAGTTTTGATGTACCGAAGGAGTTCGGAGTCCCGGATGAGATCGGGGACATGACGAGGAGTCTCGAAATGGTCGAGATGTAAAGATCGATATATTGGACGACTATATTCGGACTTCGGAAAGGTTCCGAGTGATTCGGATATTTTTCGAAGTACCGGAGAGTTACGGGAATTCGCCGGGGAGTATATGGGCCTTATTGGGCCATACGGGAATAGAGGAGAGAGGCCAAAAGGAAGGAGGCCTGCGGCCCCCCTCTGGTCCGAATTGGACAAGGGGGCAGCCCACTTTTCCTTCTCCCTCTCCTCCTCTTTCCTTCTCCAACAAGGAAAGGAGGAGTCCTACTCCTCCTCTTTCCTTCTCCAACAAGGAAAGGAGGAGTCCTACTCCCGGTGGGAGTAGGACTCCCCCCTTGGTGCGCCTCCTCCATAGGCCGGCCACCTTCCCCCTTGCTCCTATATATATGGGGGCAGGGGGGCACCCCAAAGACACAACAATAATAGATCCCTTGGATCTCTTAGCCGTGTGCGGTGCCCCCCTCCACCATAATCCACCTCGATAATATCGTAGCGGTGCTTAGGCGAAGCCCTGCACGGTAGAACATCAAGATCGGCACACGCCGTCGTGCTGACGGAACTCTCCCTCGACACTCGGCTGGATCGGAGTCCGAGGGACATCATCGAGCTGAACGTGTGCTAGAACTCGGAGGTGCCGTAGTTTCGGTGCTTGATCGGTCGGGCCGTGAAGACGTACGACTACATCAACCGCGTTGTTCTAACGCTTCCGCTTTCGATCTACAAGGGTATGTAGATTACACTCTCCCCTCTCGTTGCTATGCATCACCATGATCTTGCGTGTGCGTAGGAATTTTTTGTTTGAAATTACTATGTTCCCCAACAGTGGCATCCGAGCCTAGGTTTTATGCGTTGATGTTATTTGCACGAGTAGAACACAAGTGAGTTGTGGGCGATACAAGTCATACTGCTTACCAGCATGTCATACTTTGGTTCAGCGGTATTGTTGGATGAAGCGGCCCGGACCGACATTACACGTACGCTTACGCGAGACTGGTTTTACCGACGTGCTTTGCACACAGGTGACTAGCGGGTGTCAGTTTCTCCAACTTTAGTTGAACCGAGTGTGGCTACGCCCGGTCCTTGCGAAGGTTAAAACAGCACTAACTTGACGAACTATCGTTGTGGTTTTGATGCGTAGGTAAGAACTGTTCTTGCTCAGCCCGTAGCAGCCACGTAAAATTTGCAACAACAAAGTAGAGGACGTCTAACTTGTTTTTGCAGGGCATGTTGTGATGTGATATGGTCAAGACGTGATGAGACATAAGTTGTTGTATGAGATGATCATGTTTTGTTGAAGTTATTGGCAACTGGCAGAAGCCCTATGGTTGTCTCTTTATTGCCTAAGATGCAAGTGCCAAATAATTGCTTTACTTTATCGCTATGCGGTAGCTATAGTTGCAAGAGCAATAGTTGGCGAGACGACAATGTGACGACATATTGATATAGATCAAGATGATGAAGATCATGGTGTCGTGCCGGTGACGATAAATATCATGACGGTGCTTCGAAGATGGAGATCACAAGCACAAGATGATAATGGCCATATCATATCACTTATATTGATTGCATGTGATGTTTATCCTTTATGCATCTTATCTTGCTTTGATTGACGGTAGCATTTTAAGATGATCTCTCACTAAAATTTTCAAGAAGTGTTCTCCCTGAGTATGCACCGTTGTGAAAGTTCTTCATGCTGAGACACCACGTGATGATCGGGTGTGATAGGCTCTACGTTCAAATACAACGGGTGCAAAACAGTTGCACACGCGAAATACTCAGGTTAAAACTTGACGAGCCTAGCATATACAGATATGGCCTCGGAACACGGAGACCGAAAGGTCGAGCGTGAATCATATAGTAGATATGATCAACATAGTGATGTTCACCATTGAAAACTACTCCATCTCACGTGATGATCGTACATGGTTTAGTTGATTTGGATCACGTGATCACTTAGATGACTAGAGAGATGTCTATCTAAGTGGGAGTTCTTAAGTAATATGATTAATTGAACTTTAATTTATCATGAACTTAGTCCTGGTAGTATTTTGCAAATTATGTTGTAGATCAATAGCTTGCGTTGCTGCTTTCATATGTTTATTTTGATATGTTCCTAGAGAAAATTGTGTTGAAAGATGTTAGTAGCAATGATGCGGATTGGATCCGTGATCTGAGGTTTATCCTCATTGCTGCACAGAAGAATTATGTCCTTAATGCACCGCTAGGTGACAGACCTATTGCAGGAGCAGATGCAGACGTTATGAACGTTTGGCTAGCTCAATATGATGACTACTTGATAGTTTAGTGCACCATGCTTAACAGCTTAGAATCGGGACTTCAAAGACATTTTGAATGTCATGGACCATATGAGATGTTCCAGGAGTTGAAGTTAATATTTCAAGCAAATACCCGAGTTGAGAGATATAAAGTCTCCAACAAGTTCTATGGCTAAAAGATGGAGGAGAATCGCTCAACTAGTGAGCATGTGCTCAGATTGTCTGGGTACTACAATCGCTTGTATCAAGTGGGAGTTAATCTTCCAGATAAGATAGTGATTGACAGAGTTCTCTAGTCACCATCACCAAGTTAGTAGAACTTTGTGATGAACTATAGTATGCAAGGGATGACGAAAGCGATTCTCGGGCTCTTCGTGATGTTGAAATCGACGAAGGTAGAAATCAAGAAAGAGCGTCAAGTGTTGATGGTTGACAAGACCACTAGTTTCAAGAGAAGGGTAAAGGGAAAGAAAGGGAACTTCAAGCAGAATGGCAAGCAAGTTGTCACTCCCGCGAAGAAGCCCAAAGCTGGACCAAAGCCTGAAACTGAGTGATTATACTGCAAAGGAAATGGTCACTAGAAGCGGAAATGCCCTGAATATTTGGTGGATAAGAAGGATGGCAAAGTGAACAAAGGTATATTTGATATACAGGTTATTGATGTGTACCTTACTAGTGTTTATAGTAGCCCCTGAGTATTTGATACTTGTTCGGTTGCTAAAAATTAGTAACTCGAAACAGGAGTTACAGAATAAACAGAGACTAGTTGAGGGTGAAGTGACGATGAGTGTTGGAAGTAGTTCCAAGATTGATATGATCATCATCGCACACTCCCTATACTTTCGGGATTAGTGTTAAACCTAAATAAATGTTATTTGGCGTTTGCGTTGAGCATGAATATGATTTAAGCATGTTTATTGCAATACGGTTATTCATTTAAAATCAGAGAATAATTGTTGTTCTATTTACATGAATAAAACCTTCAAATGGTCAAACACCCAATGAAAATAGTTTGTTGGATCTCGATCGTAGTAATACACATATTCATAATATTGATGCCAAAAGATGCAAAGTTAATAATGATAGTGCAACTTATTTGTGGCACTGCCGTTTGGGTCATATCGGTGTAAAGCGCATGAAGAAACTCCATAAAGATGGATTTTCAGAATCACTTGGTTATGAATCATTTGATGCTTGCGAACCGTGCCTTTTGGGCAAGATGACTAAAACTCCGTTCTTCAGAACAATGGAATGAGCTACTGACTTATTGGAAATAATACATACTGATGTATGCGATCCGATGAGTGTTAAGGCTCGCGGCGTGTATCGTTATTTTCTGACCTTCACAGATGATTTGAGCAGATATGGGTATGTCTACTTGATGAAACATAAGTCTGAAATAGTTGAAAAGTTCAAAGAATTTCAGAGTGAAGTGGAAAAATCATCGTAACAAGAAAATAAAGTTTCTATGATCTGATCGTGGAGACGAATATTTGAGCTACGAGTTTGGTCTTCATTTGAAACAATGTGAAATAGTTTCGCAACTCATGCCACCTGGAACACCACAATGTAATGGTGTGTACGAACGTCGTAATCGTACTTTACTAGATATGGTACGATCTATGATGTCTCTTATCGGTTTACCACTATCGTTTTCGGGTTATGCATTAGAGACAGCTGCATTCACGTTTAATAGGGCACCATCTAAATCCGTTGAGACGACACCGTATGAACTATGGTTTAGCAGTAAACCTAAGCTGTCGTTTCTTAAAGTTTGGAGTTGCGATGTTTATATGAAAAAGTTTTTCAACCTGATAAGCTCGAACCCAAATCGGAGAAATGTGTCTTCATAGGATACCCAAAAGAGACAATTGGGTACACCTTCTATCACAGATCTGAGGGCAAGATTTTCGTTGCTAAATTCGGATCCTTTCTAGAGAAGGAGTTTCTCTCGAAAGAAGTGAGTGGGAGGAAAGTAGAACTTGATGAGGTAACTGTACCTGCTCCCTTATTGGAAAGTAGTTCATCACATGAACCGGTTCCTGTGACAACTATACCAATTAGTGATGAAGATAATGATATTGATCATGAATCTTCAGATCAAGTTTCTACTGAACCTCGTAGGTCTACCAGAGTAAGATCCGCACCAGAGTGGTACGGTAATCCTATTCTGAAAGTCATGTTACTTGACCATGGCGAACCTACGAACTATGAGGAAGCGATGATGAGCCCAGATTCCGCAAAATGGCTAGAGGCCATGAAATCTGAGATGGGATCCATGTATGAGAACAAAGTATGGACTTTGGTTGACTTGCCCGATGATCGGCAAGCCATTGAGAATAAATGGATTTTTAAGAAGAAGACTGACGCTGATGGTAATATAACTGTCTATAAAGCTCCACTTGTTGCAAAAGGTTTTCGACAAGTTCAAGGGGTTGACTACGATGAGACTTTCTCACCCGTAGCGATGCTTAAGTCTGTCCGAATCATGTTAGCAATTGCTGCATTTTATGATTATGAAATTTGGCAAATGGATGTCAAAACTGCATTCTTGAATGGATTTCTGGAAGAAGAGTTGTATATGATGCAGCCAGGAGGTTTTGTCAATCCTAAAGGTGCTAACAAAAATGTGCAAGCTCCAGCGATCCATCAATGGACTGGTGCAAGCATCTCGGAGTTGGAATATACGCTTTGATGAGTTGATCAAAGCATATGGTTTTATACAGACTTTTGGAAAGGCCTGTATTTACAAGAAAGTGAGTGGGAGCTCTGTATCATTTCTAATATTATATGTGCAAGACATATTGTTGATTGGAAATGATATAGAATTTCTAGATAGCATAAAAGGATACTTGAATAAAAAGTTTTTCAATGAAAGACCTCAGTGAAGCTGCTTACATATTGAGCATCAAGATCTATTGAGATAGATCAAGACGCTTGATAAGTTTTTCAATAAATACATACCTTGAGAAGATTTTGAAATAGTTCAAAATGGAACAGTCAAAGAAAGAGTTCTTGCCTGTGCTGCAAGGTGTGAAGTTGAGTAAGACTCAAAACCCGACTATGGCAGAAAATAGAAAGAGAATGAAAAGTCATTCCCTATGCCTCAGTCATAGGTTCTATAAAGTATGCTATGTTGTGAACCAGACCTATTGTATACCTTGCTCTGTGTTTGGCAAAGGAATACAATTTTGATCTAATAGTAGATCACTGGACAACGGTCAAGAATATCCTTAGTGAGGACCAAGGAAATACTTCTCGATTATGGAGGTGATAAAAGAGCCCGTCGTAAAAAGTTACATCGGTGCAAGCTTTTACACCGATCCAGATAACTCTAAGTCTCAATCTGGATACATATTGAAAGTGGGAGCAATTAGCTAGAGTAGCTCCATGCAGAGCATTATAGACATAGAATATTTGCAAAACACATACGGCTCTGAATGTGACAGACCAGTAGACTAAACTTCTATCACGAGCAAAACATGATCATACTCTAGTAAACCCTTTGGGTGTTGATCACATGACGATGTGAACTATGGGTGTTAATCACATACAGATGTGAATATTGGTGTTGAATCACATGATGATTGACCTAGATTATTGACTCTAGTGCAAGTGGGAGACTGAAGGAAATATGCCCTAGAGGCAATAATAAAGTTATTGTTTATTTTCTTATATCATGATAAATGTTTATTATTCATGCTAGAATTGTATTAACCGGAAACATAATACACGTGTGAATACATAGACCAACATAACGTCACTAGTATGCCTCTACTTGACTAGCTCATCGATCAAAGATGGTTATGTTTCCTAACCATAGACATGTGTTGTTATTTGATTAATGGGATCACATCATTAGGAGAATGATGTGATTGACATGACCCATTCCGTTAGCCTAGCACTTGATCGTTTAGTATGTTGCTATTGCTTTCTTCATGACTTATACATGTTCCTGTAACTATGAGATTATGCAACTCCCGTTTACCGGAGGAACACTTTGGGTGCTACCAAACGTCACAACGTAACTGGGTGATTATAAAGGAGTACTACAGGTGTCTCCAAAGGTACATGTTGGTTTGACGTATTTCGAGATTAGGTTTTGTCACTCCGATTGTCGGAGAGGTATCTCTGGGCCCTCTCGGTAATGCACATCACTATGAGCCTTGCAAGCAATGTAGCTAATGAGTTAGTTACGGAATGATGCATTACGTAACGAGTAAAGAGACTTGCCAATAACGAGATTGAACTAGGTATTGGATACCGACGATCGAATCTCGGGTAAGTAACATACCGATGACAAAGGGAACAACGTATGTTGTCATGCGGTCTGACCGATAAAGATCTTCGTAGAATATGTGGGAGCCAATATGAGCATCCAGGTTCCGCTATTGGTTATTGACCGAGAATAGTTCTAGGTCATGTCTACATTGTTCTCGAACCCGTAGGGTCCGCACGCTTAAGGTTTCGATGACAGTTATATTATGAGTTTATGAGTTTTGATGTACCGAAGGAGTTCGGAGTCCTGGATGATATCGGGGACATGACGAGGAGTCTCGAAATGGTCGAGACGTAAAGATCGATATATTGGACGACTATATTCAGACTTCGGAAAGGTTCCGAGTGATTTGGATATTTTTCGGAGTACCGGAGAGTTACGGGAATTCGCCGGGGAGTATATGGGCCTTATTGGGCCATACGGGAATAGAGGAGAGAGGCCAAAAGGAAGGAGGCCTGCGCCCCCCCTCTGGTCCGAATTGGACAAGGGGGGCAGCCCACTTTTCCTTCTCCCTCTCCTCTTTCCTTCTCCAACAAGGAAAGGAGGAGTCCTACTCCTCCTCTTTCCTTCTCCAACAAGGAAAGGAGGAGTCCTACTCCCGGTGGGAGTAGGACTCCCCCCTTGGTGCGCCTCCTCCATAGGCCGGCCACCTTCCCCCTTGCTCCTATATATATGGGGGCAGGGGGGCACCCCAAAGAGACAACAACAATAGATCCCTTGGATCTCTTAGCCGTGTGCGGTGCCCCCCTCCACCATAATCCATCTCGATAATATCGTAGCGGTGCTTAGGCGAAGCCCTGCGATGGTAGAACATCAAGATCGTCACATGCCGTCGTGCTGACGGAACTCTCCCTCGACACTCGGCTGGATCGGAGTCCGAGGGACGTCATCGAGCTGAACGTGTGCTAGAACTCGGAGGTGCCGTAGTTTCGGTGCTTGATCGGTCGGGCCGTGAAGACGTACGACTACATCAACTGCGTTGTTCTAATGCTTCCGCTTTCGGTCTACAAGGGTATGTAGATTACACTCTCCCCTCTCGTTGCTATGCATCACCATGAACTTGCGTGTGCGTAGGAATTTTTTGTTTGAAATTACTACGTTCCCCAACACGTACGTTGACGTATTTACTTTCTTGCACCCTGGTTGTACATACGCGTACACGATATTGACGGGACTGCGTGACATGCTACGTCCGCGCCTCTACTACGACACATGCCCTCCCTTACTCGGCCACGATTCATCGCTGCAGCGTGCAGACAGACCGATCGACCAGTATGTACATACACGTTCACGACCAGAATGACAACGCCACGTACGCTTCGACCAGGTGGGTCCCGACTATCAGGGAGGATAAGAAGGCACTTCCTTACATGCAAAGTTATTGCTGGTGGGTCCCAGCTGTAAGAGGAAGAATCTTTTTTTGCATGTAATATGGCCGCACTTCCTTGCGTGCGAAGATGTAGCTGGTGGGTCCCTGCAATCAGGGGAAATGTTTTTTTTCGTGAAATACGATGGCCCATCTAGTGGGTCCCTACTGTCAGGTGGAGAAATAATTATTTTACGCGTAATAAGGTTGCACTTCCTTGCTGCGGCCATGGACCCAGCTGCCAGCCTCTCCACATACAATACTCTTCCGATGGAAGTCGTTCCTTGACAACATTAACCACGCCGCGCAAAGAGCACCAAGGCGGTGGACGACAGCGAGGCCTAGGAAGGGGATGACGCGGAGCTGGAGAAGACGCGGCAGCCTATGCCCATACGAAGAGGAGTATGAGGGTTGACTGGTGCGGCTGTGGTGTGAGGTTGCCGTCGTCGTAGATGGTGAGTAGAGGGATGGCCTGGCCAACGGTGGGAGTAGTAGGGGGCGGTGAGGCCTCCACGGCAGCCGAGCCAGTCACGGGAGGCAGAAGCAGGCGGCACGACCGGCGCTGGTTTCGGCGGCTGGAGCAAGAAGACCAGAGGTTGAAGAAGCAGTACGGCCGGTGGATGGACATCGTACGATCACTGGAGCTAGAATCGTTCATACTGACTAAGTTCACAAAGCCCTCCGTCCGCATCAACTTAGTAGGCCCATAAGTTAGCCTCCCACTATGGTGGGTCCCAGCTAGCAGGGGGGAGTATTCATTTTTTTGTGTAATAAGGAGGCACTGCTTTACGTGCGAAGATATAACTGGTGGATCTGAGCTGTCAGCGGGGGGAAGTTTTTTTCACGAAATACAGAGGACCTTCCGGTGGGTCCCAGCTGTCAGGTGAAGGAATCATCATTTTGAGCGTAATAAGGAGGCCCTTCCTTGTGTGCTGCCGTTAAACCTGAGAATGGTTATTAAAAAACTAGGTGAAACGATTCGGTTCTTGCTTTGGGTTTGATTAGTTCATGTTTTATTGGGCTGAATCTTTTTTAGTTTGGTTTTGGTTTGGGTATGTGAAGAAACCAATTTGGGTATAGTTGGTTATGGGCTTAAATAGTTTGGTTATTAACGGCTATAAACTATGGGCCCAAACCGGTTTCTGGGCATTGGTTATGTGCAATAAGCAACGACGCATCAACAATGAGTATCTTTGATCCGCGTACATGCTGCGATGCACTATGTAATTCTGTATTATAGGGAAACACCACAGGCAAATCGAATGTGTTTGCTTGGGCTTTAGCTGGTTTTAACACACTTGTCAGTGAGCTTTTCAGTCTTGGGCATTGTCTTTTTGACACTTGCTATCTGTTGACCATATGTCAACAATAACTTTGTTCCCAAACTGTTGTAGATGCACTTATGCCTTTTCTATGTCATTTGCTTCTTGACATGTCGATTTGTGCAATCATATATACATTGAAGCAAACCCACAGTAATGTATTTGGTTTAAACCCACGGTTACGTATTGGGTTTAAATTGGTTTGGGTGGAAAAAATAGAGGGTTTAGTTTTGGTTAGGCTGAAATGGCATTAAATGGGTATGGTTCAAGTATGGTTTTGAGAAAGACATGTACGGGTATGGTTTAAGTATGAAATCATTCTCAGATTTAGCTGTCGTGGATCCAGCTGTCTGCCTCTGCACGTACGGTCCACTTCAGATGGATGTCGTTTGTTGACCATTGTTGACCACTCTGCGCCAAGAGCACCAGCGTGGTGGATGACGGTGAGGTCTAGGAAGGGAACGACACGGAGCCGGGGAAGACTCCGAAGTGGTTTTCCACGCGGTGGGGAGTACGAGGGTTTACTGGTTCGGCTGCCGTCACCAAAAAATAACAGGAGTTGTGCATGAGTAGACGAATGGCCTGGCCAGCGACAGAGTAGGGTGGAGCGTGGCAGCCTGTGCGGCAGCACAGCCGGCCCCGGGCGGCGGGAGCAGGCAGTCCCACCGGCGCTGGTTTGGGCGGCTAGAGCAAGAAGATCAGATATTGAAGAAGCAGCACGGCCGTTGGATTAACATCCCGCGGTCACTGCTACTAGAATCGTTTGTGGACTAAGTTGACAAAGCCTTTCGTACATGTCAACCTAGTAGACCCACATGTTAGCTTCCAAATCTGTCCAAAATTCTAGCCAGATTCAAAATAATTTAAAAACTAAACATACCTTAATTTAAACCCAATGAAATTTAACCCGCACAAAAACAATGAAATTTAAAAAATCAAAATCCGAAAGTAAAAGTATTTTGGAACTAATTGCCTATTTGCTATATATTTTCATTTTATAGCCCATTTATTATTACTTATAGCCCATTTCTTATAACTTATAACCCATTTTCTGGGCAAGCCCGAATGCATCCCTCCTCGTCTTAAAAGATTTCCGGCCCAGCCAGACGTAGAAAAGCAAGTAGGCCTACATTGGTTATTCTGCAAAAAACAAAATAGCTAGGCTAGCAATTTTAGAAAGGAAAAAGTATGGGCTGGTCATGTGGTAAACATATGAAATAAAAGCCTGGGCTAGACGGGCCACAGCTCCCGCACAACCCAGTTGATACCCTTCTCCGTCCCAAAAAATACTCCGCGTGCTGCTGGGTCCCTACTGTCATCCTCACCATGTACAGTCATCTCCTTATTCCCCTCGGTTGTTGACCATGTTAACAACACCAAAGGGCGGTGCCGCGACGAGCGAACCAAGGCGGAGGACGATGGTGAGGCTTCAGACGGGAACAAACAGGAGCCGGGGAAGATGCACAGAGTTTTAGGGTGCGATGTGGCCACGATGCTTGCGCGGCAGCACAGCGAGCCGTGGGAGGCGTGAGTAGGCGGTCCCGCCGGTGCTGGTTTGGCTTTGGCGTCTGGAGGAAGAAGAGACTGGAGAAACACGACAGACGTTGAGTGTCAATCCAATGATCAAGGTTGGCACAATCGTGTGCTGACTGAGCCGACACCAAGTAGCATACTTTTTTATATATAGGAAGAAAAAAAACTGGGCTCGTTCGCCTGATAACATTCTCGAAAATGCAACCATTCGATCTTGCGTCGCAACTAAAACTGCAAGGAAAATGCGTGTATCTGCCGTCCCCCTCCCAGGGAACGTTCGCCACATAAGTGACTAGCACCCTTGGTTTTCAACCGAGAGGTCTTGGGTTTTAGTCCCAGAAACTCTCAATTTTGTCCTCTTCCTTCCTCGCCAAAATATAAAGAAAAACAAAGACTTTGGAAGGTGTATGGAACAAGCTAGTGTACCAGTAAAGATACGTTGCTCAGCTTTAGAAAAAGAGAGACGTGCTCCTGTAGCTGGTTCGAATCCTGTCGGGGATATACCCTGCGGTATGACCCGACCGGAGTCGTACCCCGGCCGGGACTTGGTAAACCGGTGAGTGGTAAACCGCAAGTGTTAAGACAGATGGCTAAGACAGACAGTAAACCGGCAGAGTTAAGACAGATGGTGGCACCGGCAGGTATTCAGACAATGTTAAACCGGCAGACAATGTTAAACCGGCAGACAATGTTAAATCGGCAGACAATGTTAAACCGACAAACATTAAGAAGCCCAGGAAAGGAAGTCAAAATAGTTTAAGTCTTAGTCCAAGATGGACTCTACATGTAACCCGCCCCTTTAACTTATATAAGGAGGGGCAGGGCTCCCAAAAGAGGGAGAAGCGAGAAACAATCTCTAGGGCTAGACACAACTAGAGGAGAGCCGGTTTACGGCGACTCCCTCGTGATGATAATGAGATCTAGCCTCAAATAACATGTAGGGTTGTTACCGGATGATGTTTCCCGGGGCCCGAAGCTGTCTAAACCCTTGTCTTGTGTTGCGTCTCTCGATTCCGCTCAGCCCCTCTCAAGCTACCACATAGATGTGTTGGCCTCACGACTAAGTCCTCACACTAAGGACATCTGCCGTGACAAATCCACGACAGTTGGCACCCGCCGTGGGGCCTGCGCACGGTGATGATGAGTTCTTGGAGGGATCTCTTCTAGAGATCGAGAAGCTCACGGCTGGCCGGTTGAAGAAGACTTGAATCGGAAGGATCTACATCAATTTTTTGAGATCATCAGTTCAGATTCACGATCTGGGAGCTTTAAGTTTTGTTGCGGTATGTCCATCGCCGTCCTACAACTAATTCAGTTATTCTCAGATCACCAAGACTAACAAGAATTCTGATGAGCCGCCATACATGGGGTCACATCATGCGGTGTCAAGCACGTGTGTAATTGCACAAAAGGAAGTCCTGAGGCAGATCTGTAAAGGAATCTGATAAAAAAATCATCATGACGGCGTTTTAAGTTTTTCACCGAAGTCAAACGACAAACCGGAAAAATGTGCTAGCAACATGACGCTCGCCCCGAGTTAATTTGATGCGTCAAGATGCCTTGGTCGTCGCTGCCGAGTCGGCGGTCTTCACCGTCGTGGCTGTGCCTCCAAGCCGCCAGCTGCGTCCACCCCTGATGCTGCAGCCTCACGCCAAGCCGGCCCTACGATCCGTCACCTCCAAGTAGCATCCGAGTCACCTACAGTCTCCGAGTCACCCGGCAGTGTTGGGTCTCTCTTGTACGTGCGCGGTTCCGTTCCGGTTCTGCTGCAATCAGTTCCACCTCTACATCAACTCCTTTTTTATTAAGCTGAGATTGTAAAGGGTTCGAGGGTAATATGAGTCAGATTCGGATTAAAGGTAAAACTTTGACGGTAGCAGGGTATATCACATGAAGGATCAGGATAAGAAATCAAGGGTGTTCTTGCATGACCCGGGTCAGACGTGGTCCTGAGCAGAAAACCCGGACGCCTCCAACTCCATCGTTTCCTGCCTCGGCCTTGACCGCAAGTCTCCGTCACCGGCGAGTCACCTTTGCTGGTTTACTCCACTTCACATCGAGCCGACCAAATTCACTAATAGGTCGATGCAGTGTTCCGTGCCTAAGAAAATCAACCATATCCAGCCAAAGGAATATCAAGTGCTTTGACTTTTTACGTGTTGTGTGAAGGCTCCAATGAACCGGATTATTCAAAAGCAGCTGCAAGTCGCCGCAGTTTCACGTCACTGCTCTGCAACCCGTCGTCTGCGCCACGACCTGTTTAAAGCGCCACTGCTGCCCTGGTAAAACCGTCGGCCCCGGCCGAGGGCCGCCTCGACTGTCGTGGGTTCCGCGCCCCGCGTGCAGGCCTCCGCCGCTTCACCACACCGGCGGGTCGTGTTCGTGCCCCGGCCGTCACCTGCAAGCGGGACGAACCGCCCACCTCCGCCGCTTCACCACACCGGCGGGTCGTGCTCGTGCCCCGGCTGTCACCTGCAAGCGGGACGAACCGCTCACCTCTGCCGCTTCACCACACCGGCGGGTCGTGCTCGTACCCCGGCCGTCACCTGGAAGCGGGACGAACCGCCCACCTCCGCCGCTTCACCACACCGGCGGGTCGTGCTCGTACCCCGGCCGTCACCTGCAAGCCGGACGAACCACCCACCTCCGCTGCTTCTTTGAGTAACCGTGGCACCTGTAAGCCGCCACCCTGTTCGCCTCCGCGGACCGGCTACGACCCGCTCCGGATCCGACCGCATTGCCGAAGTCGCCGTCTTCTAATCCGAGTCGCCTTCATGGCCCATTGACCCGCCATCGGAGCTGGCTCTATCCGCCCCGCATCCAGCGGGTGCCCACGACGCACCCCCGCCTGTTTCCAAATCGCAGCGCCGTACCGCTTCAGCTGCAGAATGTAATTGCCTTGAGCCGTCTCGCCTTGCGGACCCCTTCTGCCGTCCCATGCCGAGGCACCGTGCCGCTGCTCCTACCGCGGGCGGCCGCCGCCACGGCCTTGTTTCCATTCTAATCCGCCCTGCCATACTGCTGCTCCCCTTGCGGCAAGACTCCTCCGCGCGCCTGCAACGGCTGCTCCGCCGCTTGCTTGCTGGCATGCCGGCTCCGCAGGCCGCCCAACCATTTCAGCACGCCAAGCCTCTCTCAAGTCGCCCCCGCCTGCTCTATCAACCCGCCGGTGTGTACTGCCTTTGTCCTGCCTGCCAGGTCATAGCGAGCCGTGATGAGAGTCGCCGCTGCTTCTGCGAGCGCCGGCGCCCACATGGCATGTTAGGCATACCACGTCGCCGGCTCACTTCACTTCCTCCACGACCTCGTCACATCGCTGACCCGCCGCTGCCATGAGCTATTGCGCCGGTTTATCTCCGCAGCAAGCGGGCCATCTGATGCCAACCATTCTCTCGTGCAAATGCCTGTTGGGAGCAGCAGCTCAGTGGCGCATCACAGAAAAGCTCAAGTATTCTTTCAGGCTTGCAAGATATGGGGAGGGAATTGCATGAACCACCACTTATTGGGGCTAGTGTTGCACAAAACACCTACTATACAGGTTTGTTGCAGAAAGCACCACATATTGGTGTAATACATTGCAGATAGGTCTAATCTAGTGTTTAGCTATATTAACATAATTTCAGACAAATGGATCCCGCTTGTAAGTCAATTCTAACCGGCTGATGCAAAGGAATGTGATTTTTATCCGTTTGGGTCGGCCGAGCAGACATGCATGTCCGGGTTTTTTGGGTCGGCTGGTGCACCCACCGTGGCCGACGCATTTGTCCGCGTGGTCTTAGAAAAACTAAATAGGCACAAAAAATATTTAAATTTAAAACATGAATATTAATAATACATGATTAAACATTAAAACCGCTGGCCAAAGTCCCCTTCAAACATAACTAAATATAATAAAACATAATGAAAACAAAAAGCCTCACAGCAGTTCTCGCCCACAGCCGTAAGCGTCATCCTCATCGTTGGAGCAGGTAAAGTCAAAGAACTTTGGCGGCTGTGCCTAGGGGAACGCTGTCTGGTAGGCAACAATATTGTCAGGGGAGCGCCTCCTCCAGACCAAGTATGCAAGACTAGTTATATTATTTTGTGATGGTTGTATTGGCCACATGACAACTAGTTTGCTGTAGTGGCCATATAGCAAATACTTGGATGCTAAAATCTAATGGCAACAATATCTACCATGTTTTTGGTGCTAGTGATCACATGCCGAACTTGTTTCATTTAAATTTTGGTTCAAATTTTAACAATTTCAGAAAATATGAAAAATTCCAGGGAATTTCACATGTCTACAGTACCATTCTGGGAAAGTTTTACCCCATTTGTATCAATGGGTTGAAGATAATGAAAGTTTTGGTTAGCCCATACAATTTTTTGGTTCAATTTTTGACATTTTTCAGAAAAATGAGAAACAATTCCAGTAAATACTACATGTATTCAATACTAATTTGAGAAAGTTTTGGCTCAATTGAACCACAAGTTTGGGAGATAATGACGATCTAATATGTTGGCTGATGTGACCGGTTTTTATTGCCACATGTGCACTTACAAGTGGGACCCATCTGTATAAAATTATGTCAATGTATCCAAACACTAGATTA
Organism: Triticum dicoccoides; assembly: GCF_002162155.2. Lineage (NCBI taxonomy): Eukaryota > Viridiplantae > Streptophyta > Magnoliopsida > Poales > Poaceae > Triticum > Triticum dicoccoides. The sequence continues at coordinate 662,474,879 of NC_041385.1, read as the reverse complement.
GATCTAGTTGCAATGTATTACACCAATATGTGGTGTTTTCTGCAACAAACCCGTATAGTAGGTGTTCTGTGCAACACTAACCCCAATAAGTGGTGGATTATGCAATTCCCTCAGATATGGGAAGGAAAGAAGACGACATGCTTGTACTGCCAAGAGATTAATCAAAGGAAGAAAATGGCAAGTGTCCCTGCTGCCTCCTGGCCAGTCACTGGACATTTTTCAAAACGCCTTTCCTGCTACTTTGCCAGCATAGCGCAAGTTGCTTCACCACTGTCGGCCTCGCCCAGTTTAAGAAAACATGCAGGCGTATCCAGCATGGCATTATTTCTCTGGTTATATTAACCGGAAGACGGCTGCGTCTGCACGTGAAAACCAATACGACAGTGGGCAGAGGTGTTGCAACCCACTAAAAAGAAACGGAGGGAGTATAAAGGAACATGGGCTATGATGCTAGGACCACATAAGAATATGTTTTTGATCCAGTATCCATGATCATCCGACAAAAAATACCAGGTGATATCCATTTCAGTCTGTTTTATCAGCACATATTATTTTCTTCAAAGAACAATTACTCTGACCTGTAAGGACAATTTCTATGCCATTCACGGACACGCGTATCACGGTCCGGTTTACAACGCGGAGGACTACTTGCTCGTCCGCACCGATTTACAACGCCGCGGCCGATTCATCCGTCCGCTCGACCGTGCGAATTACCCAACAACGCGTGCACAGGCCGCTGTCCCTCGCAGTCCGGTCTACATCAACATACCGGGCCGCACCTGTCTGCATGGGCTGTTTATTGAGTATGAGCAAGTCACAGCTTGGGTAGCCCGGTTTTCTTCCAACAAATTGGAGGCAAATTACCATTCAGCCGCCGTCTGCGCTGGATGGCTCAATGGACATGTGCACAAATCACTGCCACTACAGTTTGGTTAACTTCAAATAGTCAGTTGGAAAGAACCATTGGTCGAGTTGCTGACACGGGTCATAGGGGATCATTTATTACCCGCCGTAGTCACCTCAACCTTGTATGGACTCACATCGTCTTATCAACACCAATGATATATACCTTCTGTTATGGTCAAGTATGGAGAATCTCAAGACAACTCCTTGAGTCGCCTTAAGACTCGGGGGCTACGATGATATATACCTTCTGTTATGGTCAAGTCTTGCTAGTTTCAGCAAATTCAAGTGCCCCATGATGTTGAAGGGAAAGATAACCCGGCACCGGAGGCTACTGTTATATTGATAAAAATTTAAAGGCCGTCAGAAATATTCCGGCTCACAATGATGCTTCTGGTTTATAGTCTGGTTTAAGGGAAATCCCGTCTCCCACACAGCGCTAAAGCTCTCAATATCCGGTTTAAAATCCCAGTTCAAGAAGAATTTATCTCTTGCAAAAAGTTAAAGGTGGCCGAAGAGGACCTGCTGCCCTGGCGCGCGGTTCAAACATGGGTATCCTGCCTTATGGGCTCATCTTCATATGATTACTTGGGGGCTTCCTGTTCAAACATAGGTGTATTCACCAAAGAGAACATGGCATTACTACCCTCTTGATGCGGCTATCAAGACAATATTATCATCAGGGGCCAAAGAGAGTTTGTTGCACAACACAACTCAAACATAGGCACCCGGCAAGCACAACTCAAAAATATATTACGTGGTTCTGCTTGCAAAGCGGAGTCCTGTCCATTAATCCGGCTATCACGCCACAACAAAGGTTGGGAGCTTCACACCCAAGGGGCCAAAGAGAGTCTTGTTGCTACGCACAATTCAAACATAGGCACCCATTGAGCACAGCTCACAAAGTTACTCGGGGGCTCTTTGTGTAAAGTAACAAAGAGTTTGAAAGGACCCTTGTAATTGGGTATCGACCCACGGCTTGGAAGCTTGGTGTATTCACCTAAAACCCCGGGTTAACCTGCCTTCATCAAGTAAGCCACTCCTATCCAGGTAATCCTGGCATGACCCGCCGAACGTTTGACAGTTACTCTCATTGAGACCCTGAACTTGTCAAAGTTAAAACGATGATTGGTTAGTTGGAGGCCCATCTTAAAAGGCTTTGTCAAATGGTTTAACTCAGCAGCCTGGCAGCCCAAGAAAAGCCTCGAATTTGGGCCTGGCAGCCCTCGAAAAGCCTCGACTACACAGTTTTATTTGCCTTTGTCAGAAGTTTTCTCTTTTTGGATGAATTCTATATTGAACCGGTATCTTTTGATCCGGTCTGGCTTTTTAGTCATTATACTAACCCGGTGTTTGTTAACCCGGCTTGGCTTTCAACTGCAAGTTGACAGACCATATTATCAAACCGGTGTTCGTTAACCCGGCCCGACTTTCAACTACAAGTTGTCAGTACATAATCACTTATAGTCCGGTGTTTATTGACCCGGCCTGGCTTTGGACTATAAGTCGCCAGTATATATTTGGATTGCGCCATTGGAATTATGCGCTTATAAATCATTGGGTATAGTATTCAAATAGCCAACATGGCTGGATTCTTATTATGGTTATCAATAACCAGTATTATGATCAAGGTTTTCAAAGTCGCTTTAGCGCAATGGCTATCATATTATCAATGGATATGATTTATTCTACAATTCAAGGAATAGTCTCGAGTCGCTGCAGGCTTACAACCCGGCACTTGGGGCTACATTATTCAAATTGAGATTACATCAAATATGCAAGTCTCATGTCGCTGCAAGTATGCACAATGGCACTTGGGGGCTAATGCAAAGTCATTTTTTGCTCATCTTATTGAAGACCCGACTCATCACATTACAATGAGCCGGCCCTTGGCGGCTACCAATTGCTGCTGTTAACAAATTCATGGTACAAAGGTTTTTATCCATTACATTGTCCACTGCTCAGTTGGTAAAGCACAAGGCTCTTAACCTTGTGGACATGGATTCAAGACCCATGATGGGGGTTACATCGTATGATGTTATTTTTATTGAAGTATATATCAAGTTCGAGCTCAATATTATCTTAATGAGCCGGCTCTTGGGGGCTACACCGTTGCTGTTCAAAGTTTACATGATTATATTTACAAAGTCCCTGCTCATTATTGCATAATGACCCGGCCCTTGGGGTCTACACTGGTTGAAGTCTTTATGAGCATCAGGAAATTACAAGTCCCAGGTTGCTGCAAGCATGACAACCCGGCACTTGGGGGCTACATATGCGGAATACTCAGTTCTGGCTAGTGATTGAGATGAACAAACTAGATTTCTTCAAGCTTGTGACATTCATATTGAAGCAAATCTTAAGCTGTTACTACGTTACCTTCTTAAGATTTGAGGGCTACAAGTGATGGGTATATACGAGGTATATTTTCAAAAGCTGATGTCAACAAACAGTTATGATCCGGTGCCATCAATATTTGTAAACCGGCCAAGTTCTACATTCTTAAACCGACAAGTTTTACATTCTTAAAGAAGATCAGATGAGTATTTCAAGGGCCAATATTGTTTTTAAGCATTGGGAGCTGAATCAAAGGAGTTATTCTTCACAATACATTTTCTATGAGAAACCAATGTCAGCAAGTTGATTATGAAGCTGGCCTATTAAACCGGATTTTCTAGAAGAAGGAAGTGACAAGGACTTAAGGATGATCAGGATCAGTTTAACATTGATAATTCCAAATTAAATTGGGGGCTAATGTCGGGGATATACCCCGCGGTATGACCCGGCCGGAGTCATAATCCAGTCGGGACTCGGTAAACCGGTGAGTGGTAAACCGGCAAGTGTTAAGACAGACGGTAAACCGGTAAGTGTTAAACCGGCAGAGTTAAGACAGATGGTGGCACCGGCAGGTATTCAGACAATGTTAAACCGGCAGACAATTTTAAACCGGCAGACAATGTTAAACCGGCAGACAATGTTAAACCGACAGACAATGTTAAACCGGCAGACGTTAAGAAGCCCAGGAAAGGAAGTCAAAATAGTTTAAGTCTTAGTCCGAGATGGACTCTACATGTAACTCGCCCCTTTAACTCATATAAGGAGGGGCAGGACTCCAAAAGAGGGAGAAGCAAGAAACAATCTCTAGGGATAGACACAACTAGAGGAGAGCCGGTTTACGGCGACTCCCTCATGATGATAATGAGATCTAGCCTCAAATAGCATGTAGGGTTGTTACCGGATGATGTTTCCCGGGGCCCGAAGCTGTCTAAACCCTTGTCTTGTGTTGCGTCTCTCGACGCTCAACCCCTCTCAAGCTACCACATAGATGTGTTGGCCTCACGACTAAGTCCTCACACTAAGGACATCTGCCGTGACAAATCCACGATAAATCCAAACGTAGACTATATCTATATATGGTGCTATGCTACTCTGCAAGTAATGAAACTAACATATCCCACATTCGCTTCTCCTCTTCTCTACTTACTCTGCCTAGCATCAAAGCTCTGGCCGCATCATCCATGTCCGCTGGCTGCTCGTCCACCTGCTCTTCAGTAGGCAACAACCAGATATGCGCAAAGCCGCCACCCGTACCATTGCCTGTGGGTATCATCACACCCCTGCTGGCACACGCACCGCATCCGGTTCCTCAGGGGGTGTGAAGAAGCCAAAGATGACATCATTCAGATAAACCTAATGTGTGTTTAGCAAGGTTGTGTACCTCAATATTCGAAGCTCTTCATTTAGAAAGAAAAGAGCAAGCTTGAAACTCAGACGAAATATACTTGATTTCATGAATTATTTGTCCATGCATCCCACCAGTTCCCTTTTCGATGTTCTTAATCACTTCTTTGCAATCCGAGGCGATGACGATACGAGTTTGCATGAGATCTATTGTTAAGGACATGGCTCCTTGACATGACAAAGCCTAAGGGAAGCAAAGTGAACAACTCTTGCCAACACCAGGGTCAAAGCTACCAGGAATGCTCCGCTGTTGTATCTGTATAGCACTGATCAAGCCCACGTTTGACGTTTTGGATATAACTCCATCCACCTTTAGTTTTGCATTACCCACGGGAGGAGGAATCCACCGAGGAGCAGCGCCCCGGGAAATGTTAGTCTGATGTGGAATGGACAGTGCTTTGTATGCAATAATCTTTCCAAGGAAACACTCCATAAACTCATGTGTGTTGTTGGGGCTTTAGAAGTCGTATTTCATGAATTGCTTTCTGGCGAGAATGCCATATAGCCTATAGGGTAACGAACAGTTGGTGAAGTTTGAATGCGGAAGTGATACTAGTAGAGAAAATATCCAACACTTGGCATCAGGTTCCCTTGTCTGGTTCATAGCTTCCACTAAGTCCTGATCAACGCGACATTGTATAGTCTAGGAGCGAATGTCTCCATGAATCCTCCACCCCACAAAGAGTGCAGTTGCTACAAACAGCCATGTTGCGGTGGTGGAGCAGGTTCATAGATGGGATAGACTGTTGTGCAAGACGCCAAGGGAAAACTCTGATCTTTGACTACACCTGTACCTTCCATAGCTTGCACCACACTCGTTGCTCTTCTTTAGAGTTTGATGAATTAGCTCGGTCCTCTAGCCACACTTCAAGCATGGTGTTTTGTTGAGATAATCATTTGTTAAGCAGATCTCAACGAAAACAAAAATGCCCTTTCGATCAAAGTTCCCAGCCCAAAATTCTTGAGTTATCCTGATTGAAAGTGAAATAGATAGAATGGCCTCGGCATCGATGGGGATGAAGGTGTTGCGAACTAATTCCCTGATCCAATCCGCCGTGTTTTCCTAGATAAGGTCACTTAGAAATTGCGGTACATCCTGGGTGAGATGAGTAATTGGCCTCATATTATAATCCCTTGGAATCTAGTTGTCCCTTTATATGTTTGTTGTTTGACCATTACAAAATGCCCAAAATTGAAAATATAAATAAAGCATCAGTGTGACCCGGAAACGGTTGAGATTCTTGCCTGTATGAGCGATGTGTGGCTTGCTATGGAGAGAGGGATTGAGAGAGTCCAAGACGAGCTGGATAACAAGTCAGTTGTGCATATGTTGCAAGACCCGAAGAAGAACACGACTGTCGTTGGACCATGGATTCAAGAGCTCAAGGGGATGCTAGATACATTTGTGAGCTTCAAGGTTGAATGGACTCGTCATTTTTCTAATATTGTCGCACATAAGCTAGCTAAAGTTGGTGTTGGGGACGAACTTTGTAAGGTTCGGGAGGGGGTTCCCCCGGACTTCATTTTAGATGTAATTTTGGATGACATTCCTAGCTACAATAGCAAAATAAAACTCGCAAAAAAGCAAAAAAATCGGTAACGTTAACCCTGAAAAAACCCATTACTTTTTCTAGAACAAGCGCACAAGTTTTTTTTTGAGAAATAAGCGGACACGCTAAAGGAGAGACCAGTGCATCGGGGCTAAGCCCATCTCTATACACTGATTCATGCCACATTCTTTCCCAATAAAAGAAGAGAAAAACTAGTTTAAAAAAAAGAGAAAATATACCCTAGAAAAAGGATAAAATATATAAGTATCTCCCTCCCCTTCCGCGGCCGGCGGATGGCCGCCTCTCCACGTGCCCCGCGGCCTTCCATCGTCTTCCCTGGATCCGGTGCCTCATCCGGATCGTTCTCTACCACCTCTGGCCCTGCGCTGACAAATTTATCTTCCGGATAGAAATCAGAATTAGTCTTGGGTAATAGGTATCATTTCCTAGATTCACTACAAAAAAGACACATCCATGACATTATGGGCCGAACGATTTTTTTTCTGTCATTCTTATGACACTTCTATGACGATAATTGTGACAAAACCCGATATCATCATAGATGTGGCAGGCTCCTACTTCTATGACAAAAAGTCATGACAGGAATTGGGCTTTTCGTCCTGGGCGGGCAGGAGACGCAGCCGCATGACATTCTTTGGGCTGTCCATGACAGAAAAAACCGTGGTAGAAGCGAGGGCAAGGAAAATATCGGGGATTTCTGGGTTACGTTGGGTGGTCGGGGCCGAGCGATGCATGGCGGGATTGCACGTTTCTCTCATAGACATACATGCGTGGGTGCGAGGCATTGGGCTCTAACTGAACCCGAGAAAGGCGCTCGCCTACTGAACCCGAGCGATTGCACTGGCTACGTGTTACTGAATTCGAGCGATCAATCGATCCCTGGCTGTTAACTGGACCCGATCGAGCGATTCCTTCGCTACTGCTACTAACTGAAGCCGACCAAACCTACTGCCTCTTGATGAACAGTGAGTGTTGTTGGGGTTGGATGAATAGTTCCCGGTGGGGTTGGATGAACAGGACCCCGTGGGAGTAGAGGCTGTTGTCGCTGGATGAACATGACCCCGGTCGAGCCGGTTGGGGGTGGGTGAACAGGACCCCGTGGAGGGCTAGTTGAACAGTAGCCGGTGGAGGGCTGGATGAACAGTAGCCCATGGAGGGCTGGTTGAACAGTAGCCGGTGGAGGCTGGATGAACAGTAGCTGGTGGAGGCAGAAGGGAGACGCCATGGATGAAAAGTCGTAGGAGGAGGCTGGAGGAGGTCGACGGTGGATGAAGAGTAGCCCGTGGAGTTGCGTTTTGTGGTACGCCACACCCCTCCTGATGAACAGGAACCCCGTTACGACCGTAGGAGGTCGAAGAGAAGTCAGTTTCCTCCGGTTTGCAGTACGCCACACCCCTCTCGATCAACAGGACCCCGTTTCGACCGTAGGAGGTCGAAGAGAAGTCTGTTTCCTCCGTTTTGCGGTGTGCCTGACCCCTCTCGGTGAACATGATCTTGTTTCGACCGTACGCGGTCGAACAGAAGGCCGTTTCCTCCATTCTACGGTATGCCAGACCTCGTTTCAGCTGTTCCGTCCAAGCCGGTTGGCTCCCAATGAACAAGATGCATTTCGTTGCCTCCCGATGAACACGACGCGGTTTCTCTATTTTAACCCAACCGTTTGGTTGCCGATGAACAGGACGATGTTGCTGCCCTCCGCTGCTTCTCAATGTACATGAGCCCTATCCGTACGTATGCGCGACTGGCGTTGAAGACCCCGCCCGTATGTACGTACATGGCCGTATTTACTTTTTTGCACCCTCGCTATACGTACATGTAGACGATATTTACGGGACTGCATGACATGCTACGTCCGCACCTCTACTATGACAGGTACCCTTCCTTACTTGGCCACGGTTCATCGCTGTAGCCTGCAGATAGACCGATCGACCAGAATGTACGTACACGTTCACGACCGGAATGACAACGCTACGTACGCTTCGGCCAGGTGGGTCCCGGCTGTCAGGGAGGATAAGAAGGCACTTCCTTGCGTGCGAAGTTATTGCTGGTGGGTCCTAGCTATCAGGGGGAGAATCCTTTTTTTGCCCGTAACATGGCCGCACTTCCTTGCATGCGAAGATGTAGCTGGTGGGTCCCAGCAGTCATGGGGAAATGTTTTTTAGTGAAATGTGGTGACCCGTTTGATGGGTCCCTGCTGTGTAGGATCTTGAAGTATGTCTAGAGGGGGGGGGGTGATTAGACTACTTGACCAAATAAAAACTTAACCTTTTGCCAATTTTGGTCTTTGGCAGATTTTAGCAAACTTAGCACAAGTCAAGCAATCTTAACACAATTCAAGCAAGCATGCAAAGAGTATATGAGTAGCAGAAATTAAAGCATGCAACTTGCAAGAATGTAAAGGGAAGGGTTTGGAGATTTCAAACGCAATTTGGAGACACGGTGATTTTTGAGCCGTGGTTCCGATAGGTGGTGCTATCGTACATCCACGTTGATGGAGACTTCAACCCACGAAGGGTAACGGCTGCGTGAGTCCACGGAGGGCTCCACCCAAGAAGGGTCCACGAAGAAGCAACCTTGTCTATCCCACCATGGTCGTCGCCCACGAAGGACTTGCCTCACTAGCGGTAGATCTTCACGAAGTAGGCGATCTCCTTGCCCTTACAAACTCCTTGGTTCAACTCCACAATCTTGTCGGAGGCTCCCAAGTGACACCTAGCCAATCTAGGAGACACCACTCTCCAAGAAGTAACAAATGGCGTGTTGATGATGAACTCCTTGCTCTTGTGCTTCAAATGATAGTCTCCCCAACACCCAACTCTCTCTCACATGATTTGGATTTGGTGGAAAGAAGATTTGAGTGGAAAGCAACTTGCACTACAAAAAAATACACTTCCGTGATGATACGTGTTTGTCACAGTAGGTCGCTTTTTTGTCATGCATGTACATCCATGACAAATTTATGATAGAATCAAGATAGTCATACCTGTGCTGTCGTAGAAGTGTTCCATGACATTACCAAAATTATCATCACGGAAGTGTCCACTTCCATGACGATAAATCATGCGTCACAGAAGTGCTTTCGTCAAGGGTGACCGACACGTGGCATCCACCGTAACAGAACACCGTTAAGCTATCAGGTCGGGTTTTGGATCCGATAACCTGTTAACAGCCCTGACCAATGGGGATTTTCCACGTGTAAAATCATCATTGGCTGGAGGAAACACGTATTGGCTCACCGTTGGGACAGATGTCATCCACTCATTGGACAAAAGGCGCCTATGATACGTCCACACGTGGCACCGCCCAATAGAGGCCCATTCCTGTGAAAAGGCCGGCCCGTTTGACTTGGTCAAAAGGTGGCGGGCCGGCCCATGTAAAGCCTGTTAATGGCCTGTTCGCATATAGCCCATTTACAACCCGCTAACCCAGGGCCCGTTACGCCCTATCCGAATTAGGCCCAATAGTGTCATCTGGGCCACCCAATATGATTCCAGCCCATTTCACTTCTGGCCCATGTATGGCCCATGAAGTCTTTCGGCCCATATGAGGCCCTATGTAGCTCTTGGCCTATTAACGGCCCGTGGTGAAACTAGCCCGTAATGAACAGTGTATTACTTTACACCCATTAACGACCCGTGGTGAAACTGGCCCGTAATGAACAGTTTGTCACTTTATACCCATTAATGGCCCGTTATTCCGTTGGGCCGTTTCCAGCCCATGTTATGTTTCGGCCTTCTCAAAGCTCATTTATTCTTGGGCTCATTTCCAGCATTCGTTTACTTACGGCGCGCTACTGTCATTTTCTGCTTATGGGCCAAATTCCGCCCGTGGTTACAGTCGGCCCGTTTGTGGTCAGTTAACACGTTGGGCCGTTTTCATAGCGTCATGAAATACGGCCTATTAACGATGGCTCGTTATGGTCGGCCCATGAACGGACGATTCCAACTCTAGCCCGTTTAGGGCCATTATGCGGCATGTTATTGGCCCATGTTTGGCCAATCGATCATACTGCCCGTACAAGGCCCATTGATGATACGACCCGTAGAAGGCCCATTGTTTCTGTGGCCCGTAGAAGGCCCACTGTTAGCACGTAGAAGGCCCACTGTTTATACGGCCCGTAGGTCCAGTGTCACTATAGTAAATATTAGCCCATGGTTATTGTGGCCTAGTTTTAAAAAATAGGTTATTGCAGCCACTAGCAAACCGCAGAAAAAGAACTGCACTGACTACAAGCAAACAAATAAACAAGACAACAAGGAAATAAATAAGCAAGCAACTTACACTAGGCTATCACGGCTATTACACATATTACATCCACTGGGCATCAAAGTTTGCCACCAGTGCAAATATAGGGAACACAACAACATATAAACGCCGCAGCAAAACAAGTCAAGAACTGAAACCACTTCAGAAGAGCTCAAGAAACGATATCCTGGGTACCCATAATGTTGGCAAGATGCTTAGCAAGCTTATTAACTTTCTCTTGTTTGGCGCTTAAGTCCTCTAGCGCTTGCTATTGCACCAGAAAGTATGCATCTGAATTCCGTAGGGACTTCCTTAGTCCTTCGGCTTCCTGTCGCATAACATCTGATCGATGTCTTTCAACTTGAAGTTGAGACTCAAGAAGCCGAACTGATTCAGGCAACGAGTTTGAAGAGCTGGTGCCAGCAGTGGTAGCCAGTAACTCGAACACTACATCAAGACAGGACTTTGGGGTTGTCTCAGTGTCTCAATATAGTTTTTATCAGCTTTCTTGGAGACCAACAAGGATGTCTCACTATCTTGAACCTTATCTGCATTACTTCCTTTACCATTGCATAACAGGGTACTCTTCTCCAATATTTTATCCGCGTTCTAAAAGAGAAACAAACAAACACATCTCAGGTTTACAATGTAGTATATGAAACTCATTTTGGTAAACCAGTTCAGTAGTAAGGTGGACAGGATAGCAGCATGAAACAAACATATATCTATGTAGTATGGTCACTGTATGGTCTATATCATTCTAGTTCATGTTGCCAAATCAAGATAGATACAGTTCGAATCATATCTATTTAAGACAAAGCAGCATAGACAGAATATAAGTGTGGGAAACTACACAGCAATAACAACACTTGTAATGTGCATGGCATGAGAACATAATTGTTTATTCAATTGAAACTGAAATCAACATAGAGCAAGTTACAACAACAAACAGCCAAACACATTGAAGAAACAGGTTTAAAACATACCTGTTGCGCCATTGGAGTTTCAATTGCATCCTTCAAATTTGAAATTGGTTGGTATCAGTAAATACAGTGATGCAAGAGCAAAGTAGTATGAACCATAGCTACGGAACCTGACCTAAGAACAATTCTTCTTCTGCTTTAAGCATTGACTTCGGGTTCGGAGTGGTGGTCCTCGTGATTTGGGCCCTGCAGTTGCCTTACTAACTGCTTGTGTTTGGGTGCTCTGTGGTGGAGACGGCGCTGTGTCAACGGGAACTGGGTGTCTATCTGCTGGGGTTGGGGTTAGAAGGGGTGTAGCTAGTTCTCTGTCCAACTAGGTAGGGGTACAATCTGCATGAGTGCGGGTTATGTGTGGTGGGGCTGATTCTTGGGCAAGTACAACCGTGATTCTATCTGCATCGACAGGTAGCACGATCTTTTCTGAAGACCGTGTTTTTACTCCCACAGATACTGCCATCACTCCCTCCAATTGAAATGGCTGATAAACAAGAAAAGTAGTTGAATGTACAAACATTGTAAGATAGACGGGTGCAATGGATAGTAGGGAAGAAAACAGGGCATGAAATAATTCACATTTATGTTGTCTAAGCAAACAAAATAGCAGGACATAATTTCACATATATGATGGCTAATTAAACAGGATAGCATGACACAATTTCACATGTATGATGGCTAACTAAACAGGATAGAATGACATTCTTCAAAATATGATGACTATGTAAACAGGATGACATGATATAACTATACGATGTGTCTATTAAAGTGGTTGGCATGCCATAAATCACAAACATGCCGTCGATGGAAACATGATGGCATGATATAATTCAGGGATAGAATGACATAATTTAAAATATGATGACTATGTAAACATGATGAGATGATATAACTATATTATGTCTTTAGAAAATGGGTTGGCATGCCATAATTCAGATACATGTTGTCTATGTAAACATCATGGCATGCCATAATTCAAATATATGATTTATATACTAAGGAAGTGAGCAGAGGGCAATTGCATATATTATGTGTCAACTAAGGAGATGACATTCAATATTGTGTATATGATGTAAAAACTAAGCATTGCAATACAACATATGCATTATATGAGTAATATAACCCTGCCAAGTTTGAGCATATACCTCAGCGGGATAATAGGACTGGTCATCTGCCTCTGAATCCTCCTCTGAAGAGCTATCTGTAACCAGCAAGATATCTGCTTCAGCAGGTAGAGCATTGTCTGCTCTGAAGACCTTGTTTTCACTCCAGATTTCTCCATCACCAATTCAAATGGCTGATGCTCAGGAAGAGCAGTTGAATATACAAACATTGTCGACAAAAACAATGAGAAATACAAAAAAAGGATGGCATGATATAATTCACATATATGACGCTTGCCTAAACAACATGGCATTGCATAATTCACATACATAATGCCTTGCAACAAGATAACATTGCATCATTCACATATATAATGTCTTGCAACAAGATGGCATTGCATAATTCACATACATGGTAATTAGACACTAAATAGGTGGCATTCACACAAAGCATGTCTAAACTAAGCAAATGACATAGCAATGCAAGATACCATACGCACGATATGAGTAACATAACCCTGCCAAGTTAGGGCATGCACCTCAGGGGGGAAATATGACTGGTCATCTGTCTCTGAATCCTCCTCTGAGGAGCTATCGGTAACCAGCAAGACATGCGCTTCGTCAGATAGCATTGTCTGCTCTGAAGACCTTGTTTCCACTCCAAATTTTTCCATGACCGTGCCGAATGGCTGATGCACAGGAAGAGTAATTGAATGTACTAAAATTGTTGACAAATATACCACATAATAAAAAAATGATGGCATGATATAATTCACATATAAGATGACTGGCTAACCAGGGTGGCATTGCAAAATTCACATATATGATGCCTGGCTAGACAAGATGGCATTGCATGATTCACATATACGATAAAGAAACTAAACAGATGGCATTGACACAAAGCATGTCTAAACTAAGCAGATGACATCTTTAATGTATACAGTAACCAATGCAAGGCAACATATGCATGATATTACCAACATCAGCATGCCAAGTTAGAGCGAAGACCTGATGGGGTAAATAGGAGTGGTCTTCTCCTTCTGAATCCCCCTCAGAACAGTTATCTTCCTCTTGATTACGATCCGAAATGGGTGGAGGGGGGCTGCCTTTGCGCCCACCATGGAACGACATCTGCATGAAATTTTATTGCCACGCAAGGCTTGTCTCTTTTGCTCTACATGATCAGTTCCATTGTGTACAATAACTGGCATGCATAGGAATAAAACACAGTGAGATTATGTAAGGAGTGCATGCACAAATCCAGAGTGATGGTAGCAAACTGTGGATAGACCCAAAACCAATGATAACAGGCAGATAATAGCTTTAGCTTTAATGTTTGTTTGCACCCAACATGAAACTCATAGTAGACACCGGAGATTAACCAGATAGTAGACAAATAGTACTGATTGTTGCCCCAATATGTACCCCACAACCATTTAAATACTCAAGTTTCAACATTAGTTTGGACCTGACTCGGAGTCTTTTAGGTGAACACGACGATAATGTAGCATGTCATCATATTAAGCGACGCATAATGTAAGCAGACACGGAAGAGTGCGACCTCTCTTGCGGACCCGTGTAGTCCTCAAGGTCATCTGCTCAGTTGATGATGGTAATGCAGTTGTCGTGGCTGTCGGCGGCGGGGAAGAAGATCTGAGGCGGCGAAAGACAGTCTGGAGAGCGGATCCCTGCTGTGGTGAACCCTTCTGTCGTTGGAGCAGCTGAGCTGGGGTGGAACATAGCGCCACAGGAGCAGGACAAACCACACAAGGTTTTCTTTGACACATATCTGTAACATAAGTAATTGAGTAAGGGCTTGTTTGAATTTGAGGATTCTAACAATGCAGGGATAGGAAATAGACAGGAATAGGATAGGCATGCACGTCCAAAACAGAGAATTTAAAAACACAGGATTTTTGCCAATCTGGGTGTTTGATTCACAACAATTGGAAGATCACAGGATGCAAAAAAGCATGGTGAGATTAAGTCAAACCACAAGAAAATGTACGGTTATAATGCTATTATGCTACTATCTCTTAGTCTTGTGCTTGATGAATAGGAATATGAAAAGGAGGAGAAGTGGAAATTAGAATTCCTATGGTTTTTCTTTCAAGGAGACTCTAAAGGAACAAATCCTACAGTTTTCCTTTGCTCCATTCCTTTGCACCAAATTCATGAAAAGTAGTACCATAGGAAAATTTCCAATTCCTATGTTTTTCATTAACTTTTCCTTTCAAGCACTGGCGATTCTAGTAGGCAGGCTTGAGCAACAAAAATCCTACACTAAAAAATGTTTTTTGTGCTACTTCTATTACTTTGGACCCAGGCCACTGCCATACTAGCTCAACTCCCAGTCCCATCGACAAATGCACAACTCAAACGCGCAGAGATAAATAATGACGGCGTTCAAGAGAGTCCATCACTGATAGCTAAGTTGCCTGGTACCTCACTGCTTGTCATATAGTAGGATAAAATAATCGTATTTACCTTTACTACAAGTGCTCAGTGGACAATATATATATAACATGTACAGTAAAAAAGAGATGCAACAAGTGTACAACCTCTTTGGTGAAGCCATGTCGATCTCAACGTGATTGGGTTGGCCGGTGAGGATGCTCCGGCTGACTTTGCTGTCGGAGGGGAAGAAGATCTTAGGCGTATGGAGATGGAGCCCGAGGTACTGCTCTGCTGTGATGGAGGGTTTCGTCGTTGGAGCAGCTCCGGTGAGTTGTATGACGCCGAGGCTGAAGCAGGACAAGAGAGACAACGAACAATGTTAACCTGAGTGGAATTCTAATAGCTTCACCAATACATGACGTAAAATACATAACCACAAAGTGCTAGATGTAAAATACATCAGCCGCTCATCTCTGAACTTAACTGTCGAAACTGAACTTAACTGTCGAAACTGAACTTAACTGTCGAAACTGAACCTAACTGTCGAAACTGAATTTTGCTGTCGAAACTGAATGCACTAGCAAGGTGAGGCTACACGTCGGTCGACTGACTTTTTCATCTCTGGTCAGTCGATTTTGCAGCCGTTGGATACGAAATCAAGGGCCTGCGGTTCATCTTCAACCTCCACCCCCCTGAGCTGCCAGCCACCACCGGCCAAACAGCAGCCCCCCGCCGCCCGCGACCGGCGGTGCGCCGCCCCGCCCGCCCCGAAAACACTCCCCACCGCCGGTCCGCCGCCGCCCCAGCCATCCCTCTAGGCCCCCCCGTGTCGAGCTTTTTCTCCGGCGATCCCCACGCCCC
>NC_041385.1:662442822-662458673 GCF_002162155.2 Triticum dicoccoides | reverse complement strand
GCCCCGCCCCGCCAACGCCCCACCACCGCCGGCGACCACCGCCCCCATCCTGAACCCTAAGATAGATAGTGGGGTACCTCTCTGGTGAGCCCCCCTCACTGCTGCGGCTGGTTCTTCCTTCACCCCAGCGAGCCCACCCCTTGAAAATCGACTGACCCAAAAGTTGATTCAGTCGACTGAAGTGTAGCCAAATCGGAGCAGCATCGCAAGCAAGAGCAAGAGCGAGAGCAGCAGCGCGAGCAAGAGCAATAGCAAGAGCAAACCAGGCAGGGGACCAAGAGCAAGAGCAGAGCAGCAGCGCGAGCGAGAGCTAAAGCAGCAGCAAGTCCTACTGATGTGGACGTCACCGCCGAGGGAGAGGAAGTGGCCGGCGACGCCACCGTGGACGGAGTCGCGCTGTGTCGGCTCGGGACTGAGTGCCGGCAGCACCATGAGATCGAATCAAGAAGAAAATGCGACGATTAGTGTACAACCTCTTTGGTGGCGCCGATTAGGCCGCAACTTCATCCCAGGAAACAGTGATGATGATACTCTTCCGGTGGTGCAGGTGAAGACGGCGGTGTGGGAATGGAGGTGGCGCGAAAGACGAGGGGAACATCGGGGCATCTCCTTGGAGGTGGAGGATGGGGTGGCTGAACCGGCGGGACGATGAGATCGATGACAGATCCTCATCCAGTATGCTGGATGAGGGACGTCGAGGTGTTGCTGTGGACGACGTCGTCGGGGAAGAGGCTCCGGCTGGGTGGCGGACGGAGCAGGGTGTGGGGTTTCGTCGCGGGTTGTCGCGGCCTCGGTGTACGAATGGTTGGGCGGATGGGATGGCAGTGGGGAACCATGGCTTAGAGACGCGCTTGTCCAAAATGTGGGGTAAGTTACGAAAGTACCCCCCACCAATTTGAGGCGGTTCTTTCGGTTCAGGGGTACCACGGGCATTTCGCGTGTCGGGATTTCACAGGAGGTGGGAGTTTTCGCGCGCGTTGTAATTTCAGAATAGCAAGGCGCGGGTTGAGATGGAGGGAGTTGTCGGAGCACAACGAGACAAAGATATATCTTAAATATTTCGGGCTAACAAGGCGCAGGTTGAAGAGGCGGGAGTTTCGCAGCACAATAGACAAAGATGCTAGCTTCAATTTTTGGCATAACAAGGCGCGGCTTGAAATTTCGAAAGAACAAGCTTAACGTGTACCCAAAAAAAGACAATTTGCACCTCAACACGCACAACACACACACAAACACCATTTAGACTAGAGTAAGGTACACGTGCATTGCATGCATGAGATTTGGCAACCAAATTATGAATAAATACCACATTATAGCATGCAAGCTTTGAGTCATATATGCATGATGTAGATGTTCGTTTAATTCTTATAGTTCATTTCATTCAAAACCATCTAGTTTTTATAAGAAAGCTAATCTATTTTAAGATTCATGGAATTGTGCGTTGTAAGACATAAAGTAAAAACAAATAATGGCAAATCATGTAGAAAAACATTTGGGCAAACATTTGGGCAATTCTGATACGGAAGATTCTAGAACAAATAAGAAGTGCTTGTATTTTGATGTTTGTGCATTATGCTTAAGTTCAACCATGGAGTCTTCTAGATTATACATGTGGCGAAATCTGGTGGAATCTAGATGATATCCAACGGCCTCATCCAAGGACCATCTTTCAAAGTTAAAGTTACCCACACACAATAAAAAAATATATATAATATAATATATATAGGGGTATAGATATAGATATGTGATGCGAAAGCCGCCCATCATCTCCAATTAGAATAGTGTGTCCATGCACGGATGTGACGTGGGCAAATGATGTCTCCCATCGGTATCTCAAATTCAAATCAGTCTGACCTTGTTCAATGTGTATACATTACAACATGCTCGTTTCCAAACCACACATCATAGATCTCCGTTATATTCATGCATGCATGGGTTTCAAACATCAGGATCTCTTATTCAAATATTTGAATTCAACTTTACATTGATTATGACCTCACCTATTCTTTTACACCCACACAGTAGTCTTCTCTTTATAATTGTACCACTAACTTTCTCTCGTGCATGCATGCACACACACTACCAGTCGGCATTATCTATCGCACGCATGCAATCTTTTTCTTCAGGTCGGTCTCCCATGAAGGCACACACCCACACACATCCCCCTCTCCATCATACCGGGCATTCTTTATCTCTCACGCGTGCATGCGAAACGATCGATGTTCCTCTATGTATGTGTGTATATAGCTAGGTCTTTCATAGTTTTCCACACAAACCGATCAATCGATATATCCAGTGAGGTCTCACCCTCTTTCCCATGTCCACATCGATCAATCTATACCTCTCTATATAGGATTAACATAAATAGCTAGTACACCCACATTAATTATATATCCAACGTCCCCCTCTCATCATCCATGCCTTCCGCTTCATCTCTCAGACGCGTGCACAATGGCGAAGACAGGGGGCAGTAAGGGCCCTGCCCTCCCTAACACCACTATATATCGAGGCTAATATGAATGTGATCGTTAGACAATTGCTGCTAAAAAGGTTTAATTTCATGAACTGACCCTCCTCGTAAAGGATTAGCAATGCTTGGTCCCCTAGCTCATTTATTTTTCATGGCTCCGCCACTGCGTGCAACAGCGCACGTGTTCGCCCCCTCTCTCTAAATATCAATCTCGCAGTTGTGCATTCCTTCATAGTCTCCCTCCACTCAGCCCCTCGCACCATCTTCTAGCCCCCCACCGGATTTTGCCACATGTACAATCTAGCAGACTCCATGGTTGAACTTAAGCATAATGCACAAACCTCAAAACAACAGTGGTTCTCTTTTGTTATAGAATCTTCCGTATCATAACTGCCCAAACTTTTTTTCTAGTTGAATTGCCATTATTTGTTTTTACTTTATGCTTTACAACGCACAATTCCATGAATCATAAAATAGATTAAGGGCTTCTTATCTTGGTTGTTTGATTCGCAGGATTGTAAACCATAGGAATTTTTCCATATGATTCATTTGCACTAGATTTCATAGGAAACATCCCATCCACTCAAACCTCTTTGAAAGAATTCTGCATTTTTTCTATGCACAATCGAACACTCGTACAATCCTGTAGGATTCAAGACGACATTCCACTATAATCCCATGTTTTTCCTATTCACGCATTCTTAGCTTTTTTATAAAAACTAATTGATTTTGAATGAGATGAACTATAAGAATTAAACGAAGGGCTACATCACGCATATATGACTCAGAGCTTACATGCTATAGTGTGGTATTTATTCATAATTTGGTTGCAAAATCTGATGCGTGCAATGCACGTGTACCTTACTAGTACTTCGAGTATGTGCAAAACACGTAAATTAGAATACCAATGGCACGCTACACAGTGTCGCTCTTACAGTTCATGAAGCCATGTGGCACATGTGGAGGCGTTGTCGCGACCTCCTTGCGTGGATTGATCACAGTGACATGCTGCTGGTTCCAGAAGAATGTACTCGTCCTCCCTGAGCCATATTGGCGGTGCATGCACCAAGCGAAGATGTGCACCCACGCCACGTGCGCACTCATTCCCTCGCACGCACACGCGGGTACACGGGCGGACGCAATTTTGTACCAAGATCCACCCCATGTGATAATTTGACGCGTGTAAAGTCGTTCACATCATTGATGGTCAATTAATACAACGCATGCAAATTGAGTGGACGCGAGGGCGGAAGAAATACATTATTACTCCACTGCGCGCATGCGAGTAGTTAAATCGTGGGTTGCTAGTAGTACTTCCATTGGTCTCCTTCGTATTTTTTGCCAATTTTTGACAGTAACATAATATTTACATATTTGAGCAGTGTAGTACTTGAAATTTATGTTCCGCTAAACTCATCGGGAGCTGTTTCGGGCCTCGAAACCAAAACCATCAATTAATCTTTACCTTTTTCCCATCACATTCAAAAGCCTGCTCACACCTAGTAGTACGTACCAAACCTGAACGTGTTCCCACTATGCAGGTATTAGTACTACTAGTGCTAGTACTTAGGTTATAAAAAGGGGAACTACCTAACCGAAAATTACTCTACCTTTCCTCCTCATAAGTGCTTCTTCTTCGTCCGTCGTTGCCATGGCCGGTGAGCAGAGCTCTAGGTCGAGAACTACTCGTAACAAGGGAGCGGCAACCAAGGCTGTGGAAAAAACAGAGAGGGCTTGCCGCCACGCAGAGACCTCGAAAGATCTCTCCCGGGAAGGCGATGGCTCCCAGGAGCGCCCTAGCCGCAGAGGCGAACATGCCGAGCCGGCGGAGCTAGAGTCATTATCCCGCGACGGCATGCCCGATCATCTCAAGAAGCACCTCAATAAGCAGAAGGAGTGCATCCAAGGCTTGATGGAGTTGCTGAAAGAGAGCCTCGACGACATGCCCGCTGAGCTCAATCAGTAGGGGGAGTTGACCGCCGGCTTGGTGATGCTGCTGAAGAAGAGCATTGCCTCGGAGAAGAAGGTGACCGGTGAAATCCTGCGACTTCAGGAGGACAAGGCGAAGCTCTGCCATGAGATCGACCTGTTGAAGGAGAAGAACACCGGCTGGAAGAAGCTGCATGATAATAGTAGTTCCTCGATGAAGATGTTGCAGGCCCTCATCATGGAACCGAAGGAGGAGTTGGCGAAGCTCCACATCAAGCACCCGACTGCTGTCAAGGTACGTAATGCGGCCGTGGAACAGATGATGAAGGCTCGCGTCGAGAAATCCCGCGTCATGGACAGAATGAAGAAGATGGCGGAGGAGACGCGCAAGGAGATGGAGGTCGTGGAGGCGATGAAGAAGCAGTTACGACTCCACGGCGAATTAGATCATTTGGGGTGATAATCTTCCTTCTTCTTTTGCTGCTGTGTTTCATCTTTTGCTTCGGGTGTTTCGCCGCACGTGTCACGTTCTCTGTGAGGCATGAATAGAACAATGGTTTTTGTTTTTTGAGGGAATGAATAGAACAATGCTAACAATGAGATGACTAGCAAATTAGATCATTTTTTATCGTCATATGGCACTGGGCTGCCGTGTTTCATGCTCCTCCGTCGCAGTAATACTTCAGACGAAAACTTGAGTATACCGCACGGTTCTTTGCTCCTCCTCGATCAGGTCGTCGGCGCATTTATACGAGCAGTCAAATCACAAGGCCCCGCCTTCCAGCAGTAATGAGCCGTCAAATCACAAAGGCCCTCGCCTCTCGTGAAACCGACCAAGCTAGACTGCCCCGCCCTCTAGGCTTTTAAAAAATGTATACTTTTGTACAGCAGTAGTATCGATGGATTGCACCATGGAGCAAAACTTGAAATAAAAAAAAAGGTCGTACATATAGAGAGCGCTCGTCGCCAAATTATGCATATAGTACTATTAAAAAGGCTAGTCACAATAATGGTGTCCAGCACAACCCACCCCTCAAATAAAACTAAGCACCCTGGAATTCTTTGACAAAACTAAGCACCCTGAAGTTCTTTGACAACTAAACTGCTGGCTATATGATGTTGGCCATATATATTGTACGTATATAATGTGAAGAAAAGAGTGGTAGTACTATACCAACTAAAAGATGAAATGTAAGAAATACTAGTATGTACTTACTGAAGAGTTAAAGTAACAAGAAGAAACATAACATAGTTCTGCTGGGGGCTTAGCACAACACACCCCTCAAATTAAATTAAGCACACATGAAATTAAACTTTGCAACTATTCCGGTAGACACTGCATTAGAACCACCATAAGCAACGACACTGCCACCTTACTCGGAGTCCTCGTCCACGTACTCGACTTCGTCCTTGTCCCTCTTCCTCTTGGCCGATACTTCTTTGCTTGAACTGCCAACTTGGTTGTTGCTCTTCATCCAACCCTTGTAGATATTGAAACAAAGGTAGCCATCCATTGCAGCGTACTGGATGTGGTCTATATCTAGTACATTCCGCTGCCATGCATGACAATGAAACGTGTATGGAGGTTTCTCCAGTTTACCGTACGAAGGATGAACCATGGCTCCTGCCAGGGTCAGCATTGAAGGCTGACGAGAGGACACCAGCCGATTCTTTTGGAGGTCCAAGGTGTTGCCTACAACGAGGCCTATCCGACGCAGGACTTCTTTGTCGTTACCAAAGTCTACAGTAACGAATTTGACTAGGTTGCTCTCGAGGAAGTCCTTAAAATCCTGGCACTCAATGTCGGCATGGCATATGTGGTAGACCAAGCATAAGTCATGCACACAAACCTGGATCACGGCGGGCTTCTTCCTCTCTTCGTCCTTTAGATCCTTCTCTCGTCCCACGACTGTGGTGTACTCAACATCTAGCCCAGCGACCCACTCATCATCTGAGTCTTCGAACATGCATCTGAAGCGAGAAAGGCATCCTTTCACCGTCGCGGAAGAACGGGTGTAGATGACGTCGAACTCATCGCCGATGATGGTTCTAACCTTGTACTCACCGCCGATCGGGGAGATTTTGGATGCCATGGATTTCGGAGGAGGGTTAGGATTAGTGGAACTGCCGTAATGTACTAATGTGAATGGACGGGACGACTAGGAGCGAACCGCCGTAGTATTAAAGGACGTGCGGGGACGAGTAGGAGCGAACTGCCAGCGTGCGAACGGTAGGGTAGTGGCCTTCCATTCTCCAATTATACGGGCTTCCGAGAGCCCTTGGATCGGAGATCAAACGGTTGCATGGCGTGATTCTAGACCTATGGGTGAATATCCTATCCTGGAGGGTTATTCTGCAAATTTTCAGCAACTTAGCATGCGACTGTTTGATCTCAGATCCAAGGGCTGCCAGCAGCCCGTATCATCGTTGCGCCTACCACGACCGTCGCGTCGCTCGCGTGGTCGCACCCTTGGAGATTTAACATGGTGTGTTAGGCTATCTGATGTTGGCATGTCATACATAGTCATCACTTAGTCACTCATACTACAACAAGGTTGGCTATAAGGTTGGCTATAAGTGTATTTTTTACTCCTCGCTATCTCTTTCTTCGTACTCCCTCCGTCCCATAATATAAGAATGTTTTTGACACTAGCTAGTGTAGTGTCAAAATTGTTCTTATATAATGGGACATAGGGAGTACTAGTATTTATTGCATTTGCCAAGGAGTGACCTCTTCCAATGAAATGGTGTTGCTAAGTTTGCTTCATTTAATTAGCTATAGACTCAAAATTGTCTTTTCACCTAGGTACATGTGCTTAGCACCGTTTCTTCCTTGGGTCACCAAACTAGTCTCTCTCTTCTTGATTAACTTGCCACATCAGACTTTATGCCTATGTGGCAAGCTTAAGCACCTGTAGGAGCAAGTAAGTACAATAGTGCGCTTTACATGGCATTTTTGCATATGTGGAGGAAAGAGAGGCAAGGAGAAGTGGAGAAGTGGGCTCTCATGCAAGAGCCAACCTCTACTAGATGGTGGAGCATTGGGAGAGGCACCTGTATGGAGGTGGTCAGGAATCAGGAGACTCGCGCCGGTTGTAGCACCACAGTTAAAATGATAATGGCAACTCAAATCACGGGGCCCCACCTGTCCAGCAGTAACTCGCTGTCAAAGCACACAGCCCTACGTTTGCAGCAGCCTACTCCCTCGTCTTCTCGCGTCTCTGTCGAACCGACTAGGCGGAACTGTCCCGCCGCCTACCGGGCAGGAAAAGCCCCGCCCTCAACTTTTAAATAGTATACAAATACTAATTTTGTATCCATGGATTGCGCCCGCGCCATGGAGCAAAGTGTCTAGAAAACGGCGGTACACATGTATGGAGTATATAGCACGCCCGTCGCATTCGCGTCGCACCCCAGATGGTCAGACAGTCTGGCACGCTGCTCTTCAAATGGAACGCGCGTCATATTGCATTCGCACACACATGTGGGACGGCAATTGAGAACCGACCATAGGCACACTCCCCGGCCCCGCAAGTCGGGTGACTTAATAGAAGAGGGAGACGAGCGATAGTACTAGAGAAGTGTTGTACTACGTTGGTGCCTGGATGATCCCTGCAAGACATGGACGATCAGTTCGTCCATGCATGTGACCATACTCCAGCAGGCACGCCTGGATTGGCTATCGTCTACATATCGTGCAGGCTGTGTTGTACATGGCTGTAGTTGTGGTGAGAAATCTAAAAAAAGGTTTCTTGTCATCTCGCAAAATTATGTGTCATGTGCTTCGGATCACTGCGAGGGTTAAACAGCGACAACTGAGTTGGGCTAGTCATTGGGGGCACATGCACGAACAGTGACTACTCTGCTGCCATCTAGGTCAAGCCGGCTATGTTAATTAGGACATCTATCGACGGAACCCTTTTCTACGAGTTTATCTTTAATTTGAGCTTTGTTCCTCGTCTAGTTTGTCTGTCGGGATTCATGTTATCTCCTTTGGGCAGTGAGGTTATGATTTCTTGTCATGTGGCATTTTTTCGTGTTATATGTTATAATCCGGCCCTTCAGATCAAAATGACGACAACTGCGCCTCCGGGCCACATGCATGAAGACTTCTCGACAGTCATTGACGAGGTAAAGCCGGCTCCGGTAGACAAAAGAAAACTAAGTACTACTCCACTATATAGGCAGGGGCCTCCACGCTTGCTTGCTAGTGTTGCTCCCTTCACACTGTCTCAGCATCTCCAGATCTAAACACGACAGCGGTGGCCACACTCTCTCTCTCTCTCTCTGCTCACCGCTGGTCATAGATCCAGCCGGATCCTCTCCGCCGGGGAAGGTGAGAAGGTGCAATGTTCACGCGGTCGTCCTCGGTGACGGCTCTTACCCACTGCTGGGCACGTCCCGATCAGCCTGCCTTGCCGTTCTCTCCCAAGCACCGCTGGCGAGGGAGGGCCTTCGACCCCTTCTTCCTCGCTGCCGTAGTGTGGGCAGGTCCGGCCTCCCGCCGCCCACCTAGCGACATCCCGACGACCATCAGGTATAACTTCCTTCGAAACCGGCCTTGCTCTACTTCTCGAGCTCCTGACGTTGCTACATTAGTAACTTTTACTATTTCTCAGCCCCCCTCGTAGACAGGATCGATCGGCTGTTCGAAAACCACATAATTTGTTTATGTTTAAGAGGTAAAACTAGTTCATGCACTCGAATCTAGTACTACTTAGTTCAAACAAGGAAGAAAGGGGGTGGGGGTGGGGGAGGATTTGTTACCTGAATCTAGGACTTGGTCGAAAGAGGAAATAATGGGGGCGAAAAGTAGCAGAGACTGGCTATCCAACTGGTCTCTAGGTCTAATAGGGAAAATAAAGGGAAACACAGTACAAACTCAATATAAACCCGATCTATTGGTTGAAAAAGGAAAGAAAGTGGGGACTGGGGGACAAGTCAACAGAGTAAGTCCAGCACTAGATTTGCTAGCCTCACACAGTATAAGGTGGCTATACCGAACAAAAATGGGACCAACCCAGATATCCTGTTCTGATGTTTGTTGCCCCGAGCCACTCTTATGTAATGCCACTGGTAAAATGTAGCAGTCGCACTATTAAAAGTAAGGACATGTTAAACCAATGTTGTTTTCAATTTAATGCCTCCAGTAATATGAATCAATGGCACTTCTTTACATGTCCTGCTAAAATTTCCCATTAAGATAAGTTGGTTCTTTTCGTTAGAAATGCAACTGTCCTGGTCCGCCTACTCTCCCGTGCCCAAAGTAATGTCGTATTTAACGGTTTTCATAGTTAATCCTAGTGCCCACACTAATATCTAGCAATGCCACTGCTTTAGAAATTGCTATTGTCCTTGTAGGATTGCCATTCAGATAATGAACATGCTTGTTTTCATTTGATGCATGTTTCATCACTTGTTAGTCACCCTCCTTTCCACCTTTTTTGTGCAAACAGAGATATACATTTCATGCTCGATCTTAGTTGAACTGCATAAATGAGATCCAAATTATAGTTGAGCATTCCAGGAGCTTCACAACCAACCTTGATGTTGCTCAATTTTATTGCAACTAATGAAGAAGAAGTTGTGTGGGTTTAGTTTTCTGATAGAAATGGAACCGGGGCTGGGGCCCTTTTCCTAATTTTTTTTGAAGAAGAAGTTGCTAGCTCACGGGACATTGCTTCATTTTAGGTGAACTGCACCAAAAGGTCCCATGAATTGAATCATCCATGTTGGTGACTGAAAGAGCCAGCTTCAGCATCCCAGTCTAAGCACCCCCGGCCTCCATCCTTGCGATGCACGGCGCACCTCGTTTGCCACCTGCTCGACCCTAGTGTCACTGATAAAATGAAGTAATAATACAGTTAAAATAGAGCGAGTGTCATCTCTATCATTTCATTTCCAATGTAGATAAAGAAAGTGCTTCTCTTTGTTAAAGTATGTTTCATCAACTAGTCCAATTGTTAATGTTTAAGCGTTTCTGCAAACTGGGGTACTTAATTTTAGTTGATATGTACAAAAATAGAGATTTGAATGTCTCAAGGCGCCTCCTTGTACTACTGCTGTACACTGATGTTCATCACTGGCAGAAGGTGTATCTGGGAGACTTGGGACGATGTCCAGTATGAGGCGTACCATATGAGGCGTCGCAGGGCCCATCTCGCCCTCGCAGCATGGCATACTATGATACTATCGCAATATTTTCTTCTATTTATTTTGTGTGTTTCATCAACTAGTGCCACTATAATGTAATCACGCTTTTTCATTATCTATGCAAACAGGGTTATTCAGCTGCATTTTGGTGGAACTGCACAAATGTACATATGGAACCGGCATATATGCAGAGTGCGACGTGTGCCAAGTAAAAATTACCGACACCAATCATGCTGCATGCATGCATTGGCATCCACCACCACCAGTGGGATGTGTGGCGCTCTCTGTGGACGGATCTTTCTCGGCAGCAAATCCTCTAACCAAATACTAGTAGCTTATATTGGCAGTTTTCTAGGGAGTACTCTTTTCTGAAAGAAGCACCAATCTATTTTTCTTTATTTGTACACTGTGTCACAACTTTGACCCAAAGGGCCAGAGCTATTTTAGGGTGATTGGCGTAGTACTCGGAGACTGATTGTAAGCATGATTTTCATTAGCTGTCACACTGATTGTAAGCATGAGCAGGTGGAAGATTAGGTTAGTGCGAAGCTTACCTTAAACCCTACCGCCGCCGTTGAAACGAGTCAAGCGTCGATGGAACCATGGAGAACGGTGGGGAAGTGATGTCACGCCATCTGGCCTCATCTTGTGGTGGGAGAATGAATACTCCTGTGGCTCTGGCTGGCTCTGCACCCTCACGAACGGCACACCATACTCGATCGATTCGTTATCCTCTAGGTGCTCGACCTTCGACCTGTACGCCCACCACCTCCGCCTGACTGTCGCCTCGGGCGAATCTGTCTGCTCCATCGCCCATAGGAGATACTCGATGAACTCGGAGGACTGCGGCGTGACTGCCGCCGAGGAGTACATGTACATCGCCGCCCTCATCGCCATCGTCTCGCTCTTTCGCATACATTACCACATGGCCCACACCGTCCTCGAAATCTCCCACTCATTGTCAAACCAACTAAGGATCTCCTTCAACCTGGCTAACTTTGCCTGGTCGCCGCCGGCAATCTGCCTAATTCGCTGCTGCATCCTCTCCATAGATGTTGTTCTGAGTGGTCCGGTGCTAGCTTTGGAAGATGGGAGGAGAGACGGTGGTCTTGCAATAGAGAAGATGGAGAGGAGAGGAGGTGGTTTTGGAATAGAGATGGTGGAGAGGAGAGGAGGTGGTTTTGCAATGGAGAGAAGATCAAAAGAGGGAGAGGCGAGACGGTGGTTTTGGAATGGAGATGATGGAGAGGAGATGAGGTGGTTTTGGAATGGAGATGATGGAGAGGAGAGGAGGTGGTTTTGCAATGGAGAAGATCAGAAGAGGGAGAGGCGAGACGGTGGTTTTGGAACGGAGATGATGGAGAGGAGAGGAGGTGGTTTTGCAATGGAGAAGAGGGAGAGGAGCATGCGGCAACGATTTAGGGTTGGGCGAGAGGGCCGGCGCGCTGTGACTGGATCAAAATCAAAATCAATTTACCCTTCAATTAAGAAAGCGACCCCACATTAACTAGTCTCCCTTTTATTCTGGGTCATAATTGACCATGATTTTCACACATAAAATATATGTTATACGTTGGAAAAATAATATAATTTGAAAGTACATTTAGATACGAACCAAACAATACAATATTTGGTGACATGCATTCTCATTTTCCTTGTCACATACAGTACATGGTCAAACTTTGCGCAAAACAACAAAAAAATACTTCCAAGACAAGCGCCGCTCTTCCGCTCTGCTCCTCTTAAACCACCACCGCTCCTCTCGTGTTCCAATCTAAATCCTGCTCCGCTCCTCTCCTCTTCCATTTCAAAACCACCGCCCCTCCTCTCCTGTTCCAGTCCAAAACCAGCGTCGCTCCTCTCCCGTTCTAATCCAAAACCAGCGCTGCTCCTCTCCTATTCCATTCAAAAACCACCGCCGGCGAGTGAAGGTGCTGTGGAGAAGTAGATCGATGGAGGAGTATAACCGATATGTGAGGATCACAGACGGCGACCCTGTGAAGCTAGCTAGGATGTTGGAGATACAGTCTTGGTTTGACAACAAGCACCAACTAGCGGCGACATCGACATCCATGGCCAAATATCTTCAACAAAGCGAAAAGGCCGCGATACTCCCGGCGGGAGTCGCGCCGGAGTACATATAGCTGCTCCTCTGGGCCATGGAGCAAACAGATTCACCGAATCCGATCGTGAGGGAGCGGTGGTGGGAGTATCAATCCCAGATGGAGCATTCACTAGAGATTGAAGGATCGAGCATCCATAGGGTGCCGTTTGTGAGGGTGTCCTGCCAGAGCGAGCAGGTGGAGTCTTCGTCGACCGAACCCAACTGCAAGAGGAGAAAAGCAGTTGGCCCGACGACGCTTCCCCGCCATCGTCTCCCTCGCCGTTCACATCATCTCACGGGGCGGCTATCTGCCGCCGAGGAATAGGAGGGGGCTGCCCCCCACCCCCCAGCCCAATAGTCGGGCAGGTTGTGAATTGTCAGGAGGAGCTTAGGGTTGTCAGTATTTGCAGGTTGTGAATTGTGTTTTGTGTTGTGTATTTTGAGAGTACTTTCAGATATGAATGTCTTTTGAATTTCAGATTTGTAGTATTGAGCATATGAAGAATTTTATGAATTCTAGAGATCTATTTTTAGCACTTAAAAATATGTAGTTTCATAGGAGTATAAAAGTGCAGACGAGAAGAAACTGCAAGTTTCAGTTTCAGATAAGAAACTGCAAGTTCAGTTTCAGATAAGAAACTGCAACTTTCAGAGGCAGAGCATTTATATTAACATGACCTTTTCAAACAGGGTTAACATCATGTTGGAAGTTCTATTCATGGTCGAAAATGGAACTACCAGCCAGTTAACATCATGCTGATCAACATTCATGCATAGCTCATCTTCATATGATGCACAGTCAAAATGCCCACACAATGTTGAGTGTGCGAAACACAGAGAAAATGAGGGACAAAGTTTTGGCAAGTGTTGGACGTGGTTTTGGGCTGCCCCGTCTAGGCTTTCATTTTTAACATGTGCAACCCACGACCTTGGATGGGAGGGCCTGTTTGTATTTTCTTAGGGCCGTCATGTATCGACCGGCCTATGGACCTCCCATCCGAGGTTTTATTTTTGGCAGCCCAATTTATGTATTTGTTTGAAGAAAACACGGAGGCCTGTTCTTCTCCACCGACTGCCGAACCACACCGTTGGCCAAGCCATCCCTCCACCCCTCCACACCTCCTGTTCTTCTCCACCGAATGCCGAACCACACCGCACTAGAACCAGCTAACCCTCGTACACCTCTCCATCTGCGACTCTACTCCCGCGTCTTCCTATCTCCGGCTCGTTGCTGTCCGGGGCCTCGCCGTCGTCCACCACCTTGGATGCGCTCGGTGTGGCGTGGTCAACATGGTCAACGAACGACACCATCGGAAGTAGACTATGCGTGGAGAGGCTGACAGCTGGGTCCACGGCCGCACACAAGAAAATGCCTCCTTATTACGTGCAAAATAATGATTCCTCCACCTGACATCTGGGACCCACCGAAAGGGCCTCTGTATTTCGTGAAAAAACGTGCCCCCCACTGACTTGTCAGACCCACCAGCTATCTTCGCATGCAAGGAAGTGCCTCCTTATTACGCACAAAAAAATGAATACTCCCCCTGCCAGCTAGAACCCAGCATACTGGGAGGCTGACTTGTGGGCCTACCAAGTTGATGGGGACGGAGGGCTTTGACAACTTAGTCAATATGAACGATTCTAGCTCCTGTTATCGTATGACGTTCATCCAACGGTTGTAGTGCTTCTTCAACCTCTGGTCTTCTTGCTCCAGCCGCCCAAACCAGAGCCGGTCGTGTCGCGTGCTCCTGCCTCCCGTGGCCGGCTGTGATGCCACGGAGGCCTCACCGCCCCCTACTACTCCCACCGCTGGCCAGGCCATCCCTCTACTCACCCACACCCCATGTTATTCTGCGGAGACAACAGCCTCACACCGCAGCCGAACCAGTGAACCCTCGTACTCCTCTTCGCGTGGGCATCCACTGCTGCATCGTCCCCGGCTCCGAGTCGTCCCCTTCATAGGCCTCGTCGTCGTCCACCTCCGTGGTGCTCTCGGTGCGGCGTGGTCAACGTGGTCAAGGAACGACTTCCATCGGACGTGGACTGTACGTGGAGAGGCTGACAGCTGGGTCCACGGCCGCAGCAAGGAAGTGCCTCCTTATTACACGAAAATAATGATTCCTCCACCTGACAGCGGGGACCCACAGGACGGGCCACCGTATTTCATGAAAAAAAGTTCCCCCCTGACTGCTGGGACCCACCAGCTACATCTTCGCACGCAAGGAAGTGCGTCCGGGCAAAAAAAACAATTCACCCCCCTGACTGCTGGGACCCACCAGCTACATCTTCGCACACAAGGAAGTGCGTCCGAAAAAAATGATTCGCCCCCCTGACTGCTGGACCCACCAGCTACATCTTCGCAGGCAAGGAAGTTCCTGACAGTCGGGACCCACCCGGTCGAAGCGTACGTAGCGTTGTCATTCTGGTCGCGAACGTGTACGTACATACTGGGCGATGTAGAGGCGCCCACGTAGCATGTACACATACGTACAGCGGCGAGGGTGCAAGAAAGAAAATACAGCCACGTACGTACATACGGGCAGGGTCTCGAACGCCTACTCGCGCATACGTACATTGTTGGGTCGGAATGGAGAAACAGTGTCGTCATCGTGTTCATGGGGAGCCAACCGACTGGGACGGAACGGAATGCGTGGTCGTGTTCATCGGGAGGGCTTGGACGGAACAGGCGATGGAAACAAGGCCTGGTGTACCGCACAACGGAGGAAATGGCCCTGTGTTCGACCGGCCACGTTCGAAATGGGATCCTGTTGATCGGGAGGGGCCTGGCGTACCGCAAAATAGAGGAAACGGACCTCCTACGGTCGAAACGAGGGTCCTATTGATCGGGAGGGGTGTGGCGTACCGCAAAGCGGAGGAAACGGACCTCCTACGGTCGAAACGGGGGTCCTATTGATCGGGAGGGGTGTGGCGTACCGCAAAACGGATGAAACGGACCTCCTACGGTCGAAATGGGGGTCCTGTTCATCGGGAGGGGTGTGGCGTACCGCAAAACGGGACTCCACGGGATACTGTTCATCTTCACCGTCGACCTCCTCCAGCCTCCACGGGCTACCGTCGACCTCCTCCAGCCTCCACGGGCTCCTGTTCATCCATCCTCCACCGCGCGCTACTCCACCGGCTACTGTTTAACCACCCCTCCACCGTCTACTGTTCATCCAGCCCTCCACCGTCTAC
>NC_041385.1:662374967-662442581 GCF_002162155.2 Triticum dicoccoides | reverse complement strand
CCCCCCCCCAACGCTAATTGTTCATCCAATCGATCGGCTTCAGTTAGAAGTAGTAGCGAAGGAATCGCTCCATCGGGTTCAGTTAACAGCCATCGACCGATCGCTCGAGTTCAGTAACGTGTAGCCTACAGTGCAATCGCTCGGGTTCAGTTAGAGCAAATGCCTCGCACACACGCGCATACGTGTACAAGATAAACACGCATCGCTCGGCCCCTGACCTCCCACCGTAACCGGCAACTCCCCGAAATTTTCCTCCCCCTTGCTTCTACCATGGTTTTTTCCGTCATCGACGGCCCAAAGAATGTCATGCAGCTGCGTCTCCGGCCCGCCCAGGACGAAAAGCCCATTTTCTGTCATGATTTTTTGTCATGGAAGTAGGAGCCCACCACATCTATGATGATACCGGGTTTTGTCACAATTATCGTCATAGAAGTGTCATATGTATGACAGGAAAAAAAATCGTTTGGCCCAAAATGTCATGGATGTGTCCTTTTTTGTAGTGTTGGGGAAGGCTAGAGATCAAGATTCATATGGTAGGAATGGAATATCTTGGTCTCAACACATGAGTAGGTGGTTCTCTCTCAGAAATGGTAAGTTGGAAGTGTAGGTTTGTTCTGATGGCTCTCTCCACGAATGAAGAGGAGGTGGAGGGGTATATATAGCCTCCACACAAAATCTAACCGTGACACAATTTTTACCAATCTCGGTGGGACCGAATCAACAAACTCAGCCAGACCGATTTAGTAAACCTAGTGACTGTTAGGGTTTTTGGTGGGACCGACATGCAACTCGGTAGGACCGATATGGTTACGGTTAGGGCATAACATAATCTCGGTGAGACCGATTACACAAACTCGGTGAGACCGACTTTGGTAATAAGCTAACCAGAGAGTTGGTCAGGTAAACTTGGTGGGACCGGTTCGCTCATTTCGGTGGGACCGATCGCTCATCTCGGTGAGACCGAAACGTTACAAAGGGAAACAGAGAGATTACAATCCCATCTCGGTGAGACCGAGATCCCTATCGGTGAGACCGATTTGCCTAGGGTTTGTGGCAGTGGCTATGACATCTGAACTCGGTGGCACCGGATAGAAAGAATCGGTGGGGCTGAATTGGACTTTAGGTTTAGGTCATATGTGGATGTGGGAAAGTAGTTGAGGGTTTTGGAGCATATCACTAAGCACTATGAAGCAAGAAACTCATTAAGCAACACCTCATCCCTCCTTGATAGTATTGGCTTTTCCTATAGACTCAATGTGATCTTGGATCACTAAAGTATAAAATGTAGAGTCTTGAGCTTGAAGCTTGAGCCAATCCTTTTATCCTTAGCATTTTGAGGGATCCACTTTTCTCATCCATGCCATGCCATTCATTGAGCTTTCCTGAAATATTTGTCTTGGAATAGTATTAGCTCAATGAGCTATATGTTGTTAGAATTACCAAAACCACCTAGGGATAGTTGCACTCTCAATCTCCCCCATTTTGGTAATTGATGACAGCATATAGATCAAAGCTTTGACAAATGATAATAAGATTAAAAAACATTGTCGCTTTGAGAAGTATGTGAAATATGAGAGCTCCCCTTGAATTTGTGCATAGTTTAAGATTTGCTTTGGATTGCAAATGCACATAGAGTTAGGTTCATGAGTTACTCTCCCATGTCACATACATCTTGGTGGAGCGCTCAAAATGATAATATCCAAAATACATGCACTCGTCACCAAGCAAAGTGAATGATCATATAGAGATAAAAAGGATAATGTCATCCAACAAGCATTAATGTAGCATATGATCAAACACATGATCATCATTGTATCACATAGGCAATAAAGTATCTCAAGCAAGTGAAAGCAAATAAAGATCAACCACAAAGACAAGAGAGAACAAAAGCAAACTCTCTCTCTCTCTCTCGAAGCCTATGATCTATACATTTTTCTCCCCCTTTGGCAACAAGTTACCAAAAAGTTCCTAGAAAATGCATAGTACTATGTCGTCTCTCAGGCTTGGTCTTGATGTGGTGGTGTAGATATGACTCCAAGGACGAAGGCGTCAGTTGATGAAGTTATAGTTGGTGGAGTAGATGCTGGAGCTGGTGGCACTGAAGCTGTAGCAGGTGCACATGATGTTGCTCTTGTGTCTGTCACATGCACAACAGCTGATCTCTAAGCTCTAGGCACTCTAGCAAATGCCTCAGTGGTTGTCTTCCCCTTCCTCTCCTGCATGTCATCTTGGAGTTGCTCCACAACAGACTGGATCTCAGTTACTTTCACATCCAAGTCATAGAACTTCTGCTCCATGATCCTCTCCAGCCTCTCCTGGTTTTGAGTTAGGGTGGCCAACCCTTTCTCAATCCTTAGAGTGGATACTATCAAGTAACCAAGCTGGTCTTGTTTGCTCTTCTGGAAGTACTCAGATGCCTCATCAATTGTTGGCATCTTGGCGGCTGACGGTGTCCTGGACTAGGGGGTACTCACCACGTCGTCTCCCGATCAGTTGGATTGGGCCGAGGACCCCCATGGCCGTATACTCATGGGCCAGTTCGGACAGTTGCCACATACAAGGAAGATTCCACAAGACTTGGTGATCAAGACAAGGACTCCTCCCCCACCGGCGTATTCGGTTAGGACTCATGTTATCCTAGGCCTCTGGTGCATTATATAAACCAGGGCCAGGCTAGTCGATAGATATATACAATAATCATACCATAGGCTAGCTTCTAGGGTTTAGCCTCTATGATCTCGTGGTAGATCAACTCTTGTAATACTCATATCATCAAGATCAATCAAGCAGGAAGTAGGGTATTACCTCCATAGAGAGGGCCCGAACCTAGGTAAACATCGTGTCCCCTGTCTCCTGTTACCATCCGCCTTAGACACACAGTTCGGGACCCCCTACCCGAGATCTGCCGGTTTTGACACCGACGTTGGTGCTTTCATTGAGAGTTCTGTTGTGTGTTCGGCAAAGGGTCGATGGCTCGCCTGCAGATCAACTGCGACTTCGGCATCTTCGTCACCAGCTCGGCTGGTCACCTTGGTTCGACCAAGGACTGCACCCTGCCTCCGATCGTCATGTTCGGATGAGGGCCTTCATCAACATCAGCTCCGATCTCTATCAAGATCACGGAGGAATCATCCAGGGAGCCCGGGGGCTCAACGTCAACATTGCCATCGGGCGACCGTGCTGTTTTTCTGGACAGCGAACTTGTATCCACCATCACCGCCTTCTCGAGCATTGGTTTGATGATTGCTTCGGTGGAATAGTGCGGAATTACGTCTACAACAGCCACGCTAAATTTCGTCGAGTTCCGATGGAGGAATCTCCGACAATCTACGATATACCAGAGCCCTGTCAAATCTGGACGAGAATCTGGACGAGTTTAGGGCGTGGTGTCCAGCTTCTAGCTCGGACGTCCTTTGGAAGATCCAACCGTTGATCGGCTGCTTAATTCCTATATCTACCACCTCCCAAAACTTCAGCTCGATCTGACTGTCCAAACTCCGGGAACCTTCCGATTAGTGCATCGCTTTTCGGATCTGTTTTCTGCACGAAAACAAATACGACCCGAGTTTGTCTTTTTTATGAACGGGAATTCGGACATCCTTTTTGAAGGAAGTTTTGTATGGGCTATCGTGTTTTGTTTCTGAACACATCCCGCTAACCTTAAAATCTTTTGAACATGATCTTCAACATCATGCTGGTGTCAAACCAGTCCGGCAATATTGCTCCACGGCTGCCGACCTACGCTAGACACGTCGTCACTTTGTTGAGCCGCGTTCAACTTCTTCGGATCATCATCTCGGCAAGCCGAACAAGAGTCCGACATCGCGAAGGATAAATCATCACCAACATCGCCGCCCCACGGATTACACGGAGCGGGCACACCTACATCGCCGCCCGATCACTTCATCAAGCCGGCATCGACCACGTCACGACCTGCATCGGCAGGGCCGCGCTGTTGCTTTTTCAAGCTGGTGTCCATCACGCCGACCTACTTCGACTCATCGGCTGACACCGAGGCTTCATCACGTTAGCTGGACTGGGGGCTTCATCATCTCTTCATCAACCTACTCCAGAGACTTCGGCATCGCTGGCCGACCAGCTCCGTCACGTGAGCTGGACCGAGGGCTTTGCCTCGGCGAGCCAACCTTTTCCAGCATCGCCATGCCATTGCTTTATCGCCCATCAGGCGATAGGTGTGCGGATCGAGTCCCAATTTTGGGAATCACCTTTCTTCGGATTGCTACAACAAATAAGCCAGGTGCTATTAATCCTAGTATTTTTTGCTTATTTGGGTTCATTTTTCCCAACGAATTATTACTCTGGTTTGTCCATCATATATACACAGGTCTATCAAATGGTGGCCGCATTAACGACGGTCGCATGGTGGTTCGATCAGTTTCCGTACATAGTCCGGCGAACGCCGCATCCAGAACTCGAACCAACCTGTAAATTCAGGTCTTGCCATGCCTTTACTGCATCACGCCGCCGATCTACATCGACATTGACTTTGGCACCAGGCCATATTTCTTTTATTACTCACTTTGCATAAGTTATTTGTTATGCAACGATTTATTATTATTATTATTACTATTATCTCCGGTTTGCACTATTTTTTGTGCATAGGAAAATGATCCATCCGGACTATATCCTTTGGCGTCACCTCGGCTGGACGGGGGGCTTCGTCAACACTTCATTACCCCATGCCGGGGACTTCGGCATCACCCTGTCGTCCTGCATTGACCGTGCTATGTCACCACTTCGGCGTGTCGAGCTCTCCGCTCCGCCACCTCGGGACCGGCTTGGGGGATGGAACCTTGTCAAGTATCAAGCTCGGACCGCGTCATCAATACCGAACACATTAACCAGCTAAGTCGCTTTCATGCTCAAAGCTTTAATTTCTAACTTGTGTTTGGTTCGACCAAGCATTATACTTTTTTGGAAAAATGTTGCTTGTAATTTTTTTTCTTGTCCAAACTTTGTTTGTGACGCATAAATTCAAATACCCAATTCATTTGGGGGCTTCCTTCATGAAGCTTTTCCTCTTGCATATGATTATACTTGTACGGCTTCATTCTTTGTTCGTGTATTACACCACAATATGCACCATATTGACTTAAGCGATTTGCAAGCTGGGTTGCCTCGCTCCTGTGTTTACCCCTACGTTCCCGATTGTTCGGCTAGGGAGTAAAGGGAGCACCTCTGCGATTGTCATGATCGGGTCATCCGAGCCGGACCTCAGACTGGGTGAAGCCAAAAGCTAGCGCTCTTATAGTTTTCAATCATGGTCGGCACACAACGGAACTCATGAGTACAAAAAATCTATTGCACAAGTCTCATAATAACAATGAGCACCGAAGAAACGTATCGGTGGGGGTACTATTTTCTTCGAACATGCTTCTTACACTTCGCAGTAATATAGCATAAGTTCCCTGAGCGCGTTTTGTCTGTTACAACCTTATGGCCTGATTGCCTGGTTATTGGAAACACCGTCGATATTCTCGATAGATGGAGTACATAACACTTTTCGGTCCTTGACCGAAGAGGGAGAAGCCGACGGTCGGTTAAGACGCGTTTAAAGTTCGGTTGAACATAGATATGATACAAGTACTTCGGTACATACAATCATTCTTTTACCCAAGTCACTTGGGGGCTCTTATGTTTATTTGAGCCGTTTTATAATAAGTGTTTCTCTTCTTAGTCGTTGCAAAGTTTTTATTATTATTTATCACTCCTTTTTTCGACACAAGTGTGCGGTCACTAGCCGGGGAGCCTAATTTCTCTCTCAAAGACGCTAGAGTTTAGTTTGCTAAACTGGCCTAGTAAGAAGTACTCCGCCTTCAGGATAGGAGGTTGAAGCCGTAGGCTGACCCGCTTGAAGTTTTGAGATGGGATGTGTCATGTTAAAGCAGGACAGAAGCACCTTTTTTTTTCTAAAGTCCAATTTTCGGATTGGCACCGAACACTTGATCTAGTTCGGACATTAACCTTTTGAATAAGTTTTTTGGCTTTTCGAGCCCATGGCACTTTTAAACTATTTGTGTGTTTTCAGCACAAGTCTCGCAGTGCAACGCCGGACACCTTTAGAGATTCGGCAAAAACATTCTCGGATATTTCTCTATGTGCATCCGTTTCGAATTTTGTCTTCGGTCAATAGCTGGGTTGCCCGGCTCCTGCGCTTGCCCCCTACGTTCCACTTTCTTCGGCTAGGTGTGCAAAGGGAGAACCACTGCGATGGTGCTTCCAGCTCACATGGTTAAGCACCTCAGTGGAGAAAGCCAAAAACTGACTATCACAATAAGCGTAAACTGGTCAGCGATCCGATGTCTGTGTTAAATGATGGGCCATTCATAACATTGGCTGAAGTGTTTACGGCTTGACCTCGACTATCACCGAACACTACCGGGGGCTATTAACTGGCCTCCCAAACTAAATCCTCGATATTTTGCTCTTACATTGGAGCTGAGGTTTCATGATCATGCTTCACATGACAACCCAAAGAAAGGAACCGATAGCGGGACTATTTTCTTTGGAAGACATTTCTTCTGTTAAACAGCAATATAACATATCTCTCTGCGTACCTTTGTTTATAAAACCGTATGGCCAGATTGCCTTGTTTGTCGTAAATCTTTGCCCTCATAAAGGCTTTATAAAATAAGACAAACACTCCTCGGCTACTGGCCGAGGAGGTGGAAG
Source organism: Triticum dicoccoides (assembly GCF_002162155.2). NCBI lineage: Eukaryota > Viridiplantae > Streptophyta > Magnoliopsida > Poales > Poaceae > Triticum > Triticum dicoccoides. The sequence goes on along the minus strand of NC_041385.1, from coordinate 662,435,888 downwards.
CCGATGGTCGGTCAACAAAGTTTTGTACAATGCGGATCCGAGCATTAATGACGTAAAGTACTTGGATACATAGAGTCATTACACATAGTTTGTGATTTTACTATGGATATCAATCCTTAATTCGGCCACCCGTGCCCGCATTAAGGCTCGGGGGCTACTGGGCTTCGGGCTTATTATTTACAAATATTAAAGGGGCACATCGATCCCCTGATCTGGTGTTGCCACCCGACCAGTGTCTCGGGGGCTACTACATTGCCTGTCCAATGCAGAAAATTTTAAGTGTAATACAGTCTCCGAGGAGACTTTGATCCTCAGGTTGGTCAGCCGCACCCAACCTGAGTCTTGAGGACTGAGCACGCCGCTTTTTGTGTCCCGAAGTATTCTGCCGAGCTAGGACTTGATCCTCAGACCGATTTTGCAAATCAACCTAAGTCTCAGCAGCTACGGGGATCAGCGGTCTTATGTCATCCTTCATGGGCATCTCGGGTTTTAGACCGATACCCACCTTGAGGGCTACTGGCTATGTATCTCGGCAGAGAATAAATTGCACCAATCAAAAATATTGACAAAAATCGGCCCACATTCGGGGTGGTGCACCACCTCAGAAGCAGTCCGGCATAAAGCTCGGGCGCTAGTGGCTGGCTCCATAGAGGGCATTTCCGGCATTAAGCTCGGCTAAACTCCTTCAAACTTCTTTGAACCAAGGTGATCTACGACACCTCGGATACAGTTCGACGTTGGAGCTCGGATACATAGTCCAGCATTAGAGCTGGGAAGCAGTCCAGCATTGGTGCTCGGCTGCAAAAGATACCTCGAATGCAGTCCGGCGTTAGAGCTCAGACGCAAGAGGACACTGCCTCCCGGGAACAACTTTGAACCCGAGGTGTGGCATAAAAATAACAAGGCATTGATAAAGGTCGGAAACTTAAAGGGGCTCCTTGGATACCCGACGTGTAAACTCGTCGAATGCATTTCGGCGATGCTCAAAGATAGAAGATGAGAAGATTTGTTGAACCAGTTTCAAGACCTGCAACCGAAGATGAAGAATAGTTTGGAAGAATCGAGGAGCGTCCCTAACTTGAAGACCGGTTCAGGGGGCTACTGACGGTGTCCTGGACTAGGGGGTACTCACCATGTCGTCTCCCGATCAGTTGGATTGGGCCGAGGACCCCCATGGCCGTATACTCATGGGCCAGTTCGGACAGTTGCCGCATACAAGGAAGATTCCACAAGACTTGGTGATCAAGACAAGGAATTCTCCCCCACCGGCGTATTTGGCTAGGACTCATGTTATCCTAGGCCTCTGGTGCATTATATAAACCAGGGCCAGGCTAGTCGATAGATATATACAACAATTGTTGGGGAACGTTGCAGAAAATTAAAATTTTTCCTACGGTTTCACCAAGATCCATCTATGAGTTCATCTAAGCAACGAGTCAAGGGAGTGAGTTTGCATCTACATACCACTTGTAGATCGAGTGCGGAAGCGTTCAAGGGGATGGTGATGATGGAGTCGTACTCGCCGTGATTCAGATCACCGATGACCAAGTGCTGAACGGACAGCACCTCCGCGTTCAACACACGTACGGTACGGACGACGTCTCCTCCGTCTTGATCCAGCAAGGAGGAAGGAGAGGTTGAGGAAGACAGCTCCAACGGCAGCACGACGGCATGGTGTTGTTGGTGCAGCAGTACTTCGACAGGGCTTCGCCAAGCACGTACGGAGGAGGAGAGGTGTTGGGGAGGGGAGGGGCTGCACCTTGGCTTAGGTGTTCAGCCCTCCCCTCACCCCTCTATTTATAGGGGAAGGGGCAAGGGGGGCCGGCCCCTCTAGATGGGATCTAGAGGGGGGGCGGCGGCCAGGGAGGGGGGACTTGCCCCCCAAGCAAGGGGGGCGCCCCCTCTAGGGTTCCCCCCCAAACCCTAGGCGCATGGGCCCAAGGGGGGGCGCGCCCAGCCCTCCAGGGGCTGGCTCCTGCCCCACGCAGCCCATGTGGCCCCCCGGGAGGGGTGGCCCCTCCCGGTGGACCCTCGGAACCCTTCCGGTGGCCCCGATACAATACCGATATGCCCCCGAAACCTTCCGGTGTCCGTATGACAGCTTCCCATATATAAATCTTTACCTCCGAACCATTCCGGAACTACTCGTGACATCCGGGATCTCATCCGGGACTCCGAACAACATTCGGTAATCACATACAAGTCTTCCTAATAACCCTAGCGTCACCTGAACCTTAAGTGTGTAGACCCTACGGGTTCGGGAGACACGCAGACATGACCGAGACGGCTCTCAGATCAATAACCAACAACGGGATCTGGATACCCATGTTGGATCCCACATGCTCCTCGATGAAGTCATCGGATGAACCACGATGTCGAGGATTCAAGCAACCCCGTATATTATTCCCTTTGTCAAGCGGTACGTTACAAGCCCGAGACTCGATCGTCGGTATCCCAATACCTCGTTCAGTCTCGTTACCGGCAAGTCACTTTACTCGTACCGTAATGCATGATCCCGTGACCAAACACTTGGTCACTTTGAGCTCATTATGATGATGCATTACTGAGTGGGCCTAGAGATACCTCTCCGTCATACGGAGTGACAAATCCCAGTCTCGATCCGTGTCAACCCAACAGACACTTTTGGAGATACCTGTAGTGCACCTTTATAGTCACCCAGTTACGTTGTGACGTTTGGTACACCCAAAGCACTCCTACGGTATCCGGGAGTTACACGATCTCATGGTCTAAGGAAGAGATACTTGACATTGAAAAAGCTCTAGCAAAACGAACTACACGATCTTGTGCTATGCTTAGGATTGGGTCTTGTCCATCACATCATTCTCCTAATGATGTGATCCTGTTGTCAATGAAATCTAATGTCCATAGTCAGGAAACCATGACTATCTGTTGACCAACGAGCTAGTCAACTAGAGGCTCACTAGGGACATGTTATGGTCTATGTATTCCCACGTGTATTACGATTTCCGGATAATACAATTATAGCATGAATAAAAGAAAATTATCATGAACAAGGAAATATAATAATAATGCTTTTATTATTTCCTCTAGGGCATATTTCCAACAGTCTCCCACTTGCACTAGAGTCAATAATCTAGTTACATTGTGATGAATCGAACACCCATAGAGTTCTGGTGTTGATCATGTTTTGTTCGCGAGAGAGGTTTAGTCAACGGATCTGCGACATTCAGATCCGTATGTACTTTGCAAATATCTATGTCTCCATCTTGAACATTTTCACGGATGGAGTTGAAACGACGCTTGATGTGCCTGGTCTTCTTGTGAAACCTGGGCTCCTTGGCAAGGGCAATAGCTCCAGTGTTGTCGCAGAAGAGTTTGATCGGCCCCCACGCATTGGGTATGACTCCTAGGTCGGTGATGAACTCCTTCACCCAAATTGCTTCATGCGCTGCCTCCGAGGCTGCCACGTACTCCGCTTCACATGTAGATCCCGCCACGACGCTCTACTTGCAGCTGCACCAGCTTACTGCTCCACCATTCAACATACACACGTATCCGGTTTGTGACTTAGAGTCATCCAGATCTGTGTCGAAGCTTGTGTCGACGTAACCTTTTACGGCGAGCTCTTCGTCACCTCCATAAACGAGAAACATGTCCTTCGTCCTTTTCAGGTACTTTAGGATATTCTTGACCGCTGTCCAGTGTTCCTTGCCGGGATTACTTTGGTACCTTCCTACCAAACTTACGGCAAGGTTTACATCAGGTCTGGTACACAGCATGGCATACATAATAGATCCTATGGCTGAGGCATAGGGGATGACGCTCATCTCTTCTTTATCTTTTGCCGTGGTCGGGCATTGAGCCGAGCTCAATCTCACACCTTGCAATACAGGCAAGAACCCCTTCTTGGACTGATCCATTTTGAACTTCTTCAAAATCTTATCGAGGTATGTGCTTTGTGAAAGACCTATGAGGCGTCTCGATCTATCTCTATAGATCTTGATGCCTAATATATAAGCAGCTTCTCCAAGGTCCTTCATTGAAAAACACTTATTCAAGTAGGCCTTAATGATGTCCAAGAATTCTATATCATTTCCCATCAAAAGTATGTCATCTACATATAATATGAGAAATGCTACAGAGCTCCCACTCACTTTCTTGTAAACGCAGGCTTCTCCATAAGTCTGCATAAACCCAAATGCTTTGATCATTTCATCAAAGCAAATGTTCCAACTCCGAGATGCTTGCACCAGCCCATAAATGGATCGCTGGAGCTTGCATACTTTGTTAGCATTCTTAGGATCGACAAAACCCTCCGGCTACATCATATACAGTTCTTCCTTAAGATGCCCGTTAAGGAATGCCGTTTTGACGTCCATCTGCCATATCTCATAATCATAGTATGCGGCAATTGCTAACATGATTCAGACGGACTTAAGCTTCGCTACAGGAGAGAAAGTCTCATCGTAGTCAATCCCTTGAACTTGCCGATAACCCTTAGCGACAAGTCGAGCTTTATAGATGGTGACATTACCATCCGCGTCCGTCTTCTTCTTAAAGATCCATTTGTTTTCTATCGCTCGCCGATCATCGGGCAAGTCAGTCAAAGTCCATACTTTGTTTTCATACATGGATTCTATCTCGGATTTCATGGCTTCTAGCCATTTGTTGGAATCTGGGCGCGCCATCGCTTCTTCATAGTTCGAAGGTTCACCGTTGTCTAACAACATGATTTCCAGGACAGGGTTGCCGTACCACTCTGGTGCGGAACGTGTCCTTGTGGACCTACGAAGTTCAGTAGCAACTTGATCCGAAGTACCTTGATCATCATCATTATTTTCCTCTTCAGTTGGTGTAGGCATCACAGGAACATTTTCCTGAGCTGCACTACTTTCCCGTTCAAGAGGTAGTACTTCATCATGTTCTACTTTCCTCCCACTTACTTCTTTCGAGAGAAACTCCTTTTCCAGAAAGGATCCGTTCTTAGCAACAAAGATCTTGCCCTCGGATCTTAATTAGAAGGTATACCCAATGGTTTCTTTAGGGTATCCTATGAAGACGCATTTTTCCGACTTGGGTTCGAGCTTTTCAGGTTGAAGTTTCTTGACATAAGCATCGCATCCCCAAACTTCTAGAAACGACAGCTTAGGTTTCTTCCCAAACCATAATTCATACGGTGTCGTCTCAACAGATTTAGACGGTGCCCTATTTAAAGTGAATGTAGTTGTCTCTAGAGCGTATCCCCAAAATGATAGCGGTAAATCGGTAAGAGACATCATAGATCGCACCATATCCAATAGAGTGCGATTACGACGTTCGGACACACCGTTTCGCTGAGGTGTTCCAGGCGGCGTGAGTTGTGAAACGATTCCACATTTTCTTAAGTGTGTACCAAATTCGTGACTTAAATATTCTCCTCCACGATCCGATCGTAAGAATTTTATCTTTCGGTCACGTTGATTCTCTACCTCATTCTGAAATTCCTTGAACTTTTCAAAAGTCTCAGACTTGTGTTTCATTAAGTAGACATACCCATATCTACTCAAGTCATCAGTGAGAGTGAGAACATAACGATATCCTCCGCGAGCCTCAACGCTCATTGGACCGCACACATCGGTATGTATGATTTCCAACAAGTTGGTCGCTTGCTCCATTGTTCCGGAGAACGGAGTCTTGGTCATCTTGCCCATGAGGCATGGTTCGCATGTGTCAAATGATTCATAATCGAGAGACTCCAAAAGTCCATTAGCATGGAGCTTCTTCATGCGCTTGACACCAATGTGACCAAGGAGGCAGTGCCACAAGTATGTGGGACTATCGTTATCAACTTTACATCTTTTGGTATTCACGCTATGTATATGTGTAACACTACGTTTGAGATTCATTAAGAATAAACCATTGACCATCAGGGCATGACCATAAAACATATCTCTCATATAAATAGAACAACCATTATTCTCGGATTTAAATGAGTAGCCATCTCGTATTAAACGAGATCCAGATACAATGTTCATGCTCAAACTTGGCACCAAATAACAATTATTAAGGTTCAAAACTAATCCCATAGGTAAATGTAGAGGTAGCGTGCGGACGGCGATCACATCGACCCTGGAACCATTCCCGACGCGCATCGTCACCTCGTCCTTCGCCAGTCTCCGCTTATTCCGTAGCTCCTGCTGTGAGTTACAAATATGAGCAACGGCACCGGTACCAAATACCCAGGAGTTACTACGAGTACTGGTAAGGTACACATCAATTACATGTATATCAAATATACCTTTGGTGTTGCCGGCCTTCTTATCCGCTAAGTATTTGGGGCAGTTCCGCTTCCAGTGACCCTTCCCCTTGCAATAAAAGCACTTAGTCTCAGGCTTGGGTCCATTCTTTGACTTCTTCCCGGCAACTGGCTTACCGGGCGCGGCAACATCTTTGCCGTCCTTCTTGAAGTTCTTCTTACCCTTGCCCTTCTTGAACTTAGTGGTCTTATTGACCATCAACACTTGATGTTCTTTCTTGATTTCAACCTCTGCTGACTTCAGCATCGAGAATACTTAAGGAATGGTCTTCACCATCCCCTGCATATTGTAGTTCATCACAAAGCTCTTGTAGCTTGGTGGGAGCGACTGAAGGATTCTGTCAATGACAGCCTCATCCGGGAGGTTAATGTCTAGCTGGGACAGGCGGTTGTGCAACCCAGACATTTTGAGTATGTGCTCACTGACAGAACTATTTTCCTCCATCTTACAACTATAGAACTTGTCGAAGACTTCATATCTCTCGACCCGGGCATGAGCTTGGAAAACTAGTTTCAGCTCCTCGAACATCTCATATGCTCCGTGTTGCTCAAAACGCTTTTGGAGCCCCGGTTCTAAGCTGTAAAGCATGCCGCACTGAACGAGGGAGTAATCATCAGCACGAGACTGCCAAGCATTCATAATGTCTTGGTTCTCTGGGACGGGAGCGTTACATAGCGGTCCTTCTAGGACATATTGTTTCCTGGCAGCTATGAGGATGATCCTCAGGTTCCGGACCCAGTCCGTATAGTTGCTGCCATCATCTTTCAGCTTGGTTTTCTCTAGGAACGCGTTGAAGTTCATGTTGACATGAGCGTTGGCCATTTGATCTACAAGACATATTTTGCAAAGGTTTTAGACTAAGTTCATGATAATTAAGTTCATCTAATCAAATTAATATAATGAACTCCCACTCATACTAGACATCCCTCTAGTCATCTAAGTGTTACACGATCCGAGTCGACTAGGCCATGTCCGATCATCACGTGAGACGGACTAGTCATCGTCGGTGAACATTCTCATGTTGATCGTATCTTCCATACGACTCGTGTTCGACCTTTCGGTCTCCGTGTTCCGAGGCCATGTCTGTACATGCTAGGCTTGTCAAGTTAACCCTAAGTGTTTTGCATGTGTAAAACTGTCTTACACCCGTTGTATGTGAACGTAAGGATCTATCACACCCGATCATCACGTGGTGCTTCGAAACGACGAACTTTAGCAACGGTGCACAGTTAGGGGAGAACACTTCTTGAAATTTTTGTAAGGGATCATATTATTTACTACCGTCGTTCTAAGTAAACAAGATGCATAAACATAATAAACATCACATGCAATTATATAATAGTGACATGATATGGCCAATATCATATAGCTACTTCGATCTCCATCTTCGGGGCTCCATGATCATCTTCGTCACCGGCATGACACCATGATCTCCATCATCGTGTCTTCATGAAGTTGTCACGCCAATGACTACTTCTACTTCTATGGCTAACGCGTTTAGCAACAAAGTAAAGTAATTTACATGGCGTTCTTCAATGACACGCAGGTCATACAAAAATAAAGACAACTCCTATGGCTCCTGCCGGTTGTCATACTCATCGACATGCAAGTCGTGATTCCTATTACAAGAACATGATCTCATACATCACAATATATCGTTCATCATTCATCACAACTTCTGGCCATATCACATCACATGACAATTGCTGCAAAAACAAGTTAGACGTCCTCTAATTGTTGTTGCATCTTTTACGTGGCTGCAATTGGGTTCTTGCAAGAATGTTTTCTTACCTACGAATAACCACAACGTGATTTTGTCAACTTCTATTTACCCTTCATAAGGACCCTTTTCATCGAATCCGCTTCAACTAAAGTGGGAGAGACAGACACCCGCCAGCCACCTTATGCAACTAGTGCATGTTAGTCGGTGGAACCGGTCTCACGTAAGCGTACGTGTAAGGTTGGTCCGGGCCGCTTCATCCCACAATACCACTGAAGCAAGATAAGACTAGTAGCGGCAAGCAAGTTGACAAGATCTACGCCAACAACTAAATTGTGTTCTACTCGCGCAATAGAGAACTACGCATAGACCTAGCTCATGATGCCACTGTTGGGGAACGTTGCAGAAAATTAAAAAATTTCCTACGGTTTCACCAAGATCCATCTATGAGTTCATCTAAGCAACGAGTCAAGGGAGTGAGTTTGCATCTACATACCACTTGTAGATCGAGTGCTGAAGCGTTCAAGGGGATGGTGATGATGGAGTCGTACTCGACGTGATTTAGATCACCGATGACCAAGTGCTGAACGGACAGCACCTCCGCGTTCAACACACGTACGGTACGGACGACGTCTCCTCCGTCTTGATCCAGCAAGGAGGAAGGAGAGGTTGAGGAAGACAGCTCCAACGGCAGCACGACGACATGGTGTTGTTGGTGCAGCAGTACTCCGACAGGGCTTCGCCAAGCACGTACGGAGGAGGAGAGGTGTTGGGGAGGGGAGGGGCTGCGCCTTGGCTTAGGTGTTCAGCCCTCCCCTCACCCCTCTATTTATAGGGGAAGGGGCAAGGGGGGCCGGCCCCTCTAGATGGGATCTAGAGGGGGGCGGCGGCCAGGGAGGGGGGACTTGCCCCCCAAGCAAGGGGGGCGCCCCCTCTAGGGTTCCCCCCCAAACCCTAGGCGCATGGGCCCAAGGGAGGGGGCGCGCCCAGCCCTCCAGGGGCTGGCTCCTGCCCCACGCAGCCCATGTGGCCCCCCGGGAGGGGTGGCCCCTCCCGGTGGACCCCTGGAACCCTTCCGGTGGCCCCGGTACAATACCGATATGCCCTCGAAACCTTCCGGTGTCCGTATGACAGCTTCCCATATATAAATCTTTACCTCCGGACCATTCTGGAACTACTCGTGACGTCCGGGATCTCATCCGGGACTCCGAACAACATTCAGTAATCACATACAAGTCTTCCTAATAACCCTAGCGTCACCGAACCTTAAGTGTGTAGACCCTACGGGTTCGGGAGACACGCAGACATGACCGAGACGGCTCTCAGATCAATAACCAACAGCGAGATCTGGATACCCATGTTGGCTCCCACATGCTCCTCGATGAAGTCATCGGATGAACCACGATGTCGAGGATTGAAGCAACCCCGTATACTATTCCCTTTGTTAAGCGGTACGTTACAAGCCCGAGACTCGATCGTCGGTATCCCAATACCTCGTTCAGTCTCGTTACCGGCAAGTCACTTTACTCGTACCGTAATGCATGATCCCGTGACCAAACACTCGGTCACTTTGAGCTCATTATGATGATGCATTACCGAGTGGGCCTAGAGATACCTCTCCGTCATACGGAGTGACAAATCCCAGTCTCGATCCGTGTCAACCCAACAGACACTTTCGGAGATACCTGTAGTGCACCTTTATAGTCACCCAGTTATGTTGTGATGTTTGGTACATCCAAAGCACTCCTACGGTATCCGGGAGTTACACGATCTCATGGTCTAAGGAAGAGATACTTGACATTGAAAAAGCTCTAGCAAAACGAACTACACGATCTTGTGCTATGCTTAGGATTGGGTCTTGTCCATCACATCATTCTCCTAATGATGTGATCCTGTTGTCAATGACATCTAATGTCCATAGTCAGGAGACCATGACTATCTATTGACCAACGAGCTAGTCAACTAGAGGCTCACTAGGGACATGTTATGGTCTATGTATTCACACGTGTATTACGATTTCCGGATAATACAATTATAGCATGAATAAAAGACAATTATCATGAACAAGGAAATATAATAATAATGCTTTTATTATTGCCTCTAGGGCATATTTCCAACAACAATCATACCATAGGCTAGCTTCTAGGGTTTAGCCTCTACGATCTCGTGGTAGATCAACTCTTGTAATACTCATATCATCAAGATCAATCAAGCAGGAAGTAGGGTATTACCTCCATAGAGAGGGCCCGAACCTGGCTAAACATCGTGTCCCCTATCTCATGTTACCATCCGCCTTAGACGCACAGTTCGGAACCCCCTACCTGAGATCCGCTGGTTTTGACACCGACAGCGGCCTTCTCAGTCTTTGCCTTCTCCTTCTTAGCTTGTGCTTGCACTGAAGATGGTTCATTTTCATCCATAACCACTTGGTTGTTCTCAAAGTCTGGATAGATAGGCATGTGTTCCTTGTCCAACAAGTAAGTGTCAGTGCCCATCTTGGAGTTAATCAGCTCCTGGATCTGTGGGGCATACCCACAACTTCTCTTCTGGTCTACAGTTGTCCTCTTGATTGTTTCAACAATGAGGCTCATAACCTTGAACTTTTGAGGTACATCAAACAAGTGTAGCAGATTAATAGCATGGCCTCTGATCATGTTATGATCACCTGACTTGGGCAAGACTGTGTGCCTGAGGATCCAGTTGATGGTTGGTAGTCCTGACAGAAGAAAATGTACAGACCCAAACTTGTGAGTCTCAAGAGCATCATCCGGGATCTCCTTGTACATATGTGCCATAGAGTTGTGATCCATTTTCTTCTTGGCATAGACATCCAAGTCATATTCTTTCTCCTTTAGTGCATTGATAAGATTTGCCCATTCTTCAATAGTAGACTGATACCTTGTACCTTCAGACATCCAAACTATTCTGCCATCAGGATAGAAGTGTGTTGTGGGGTAGAATTGCATTATGAGCTCGTCATTCCACTTTGTGAGCTTCTGCCCAACAAAGTCATCCACTCCAAAACCCTTGAAGCTGTCAAGCACTCCTGGGTAGTGTTCCTCATTCTCCTTGATGTATTTCCAATCGACCCATCTCATATCACAGACTATTGGTTTCTTGTCCAGCAACATAGTCTCATAGAAGTCCTGTTGTTCCTTTGTATGGAACCTGTAGTCCACAACAGTTCTCCTCCTGACTGCATAAGGATCAGTCAACCTCCACTGTCTGAGTCCTGCATCCTTTCTCAGCTTCATGTTCTCTGCAATAGGATGAGCATTGTTATGATCTGGAATCTTAGGCTTTAACTTCCTCAAAACATGCTCTTCATCTTCTTCTTCTTCTACAACTTCAGGCACTGGGGCCTTGTTCTTTTCAGCAGCTGGGATGTTCCTGGTATTCCTCTTGGGTGCAGTCTTGGGCTTGGAAGCAGCCTTAGGTGCTTCTTTGGGCTTTGATGAAGCAGCCCCTGACCTTATGGCATCACTCATGAGCTTCTGAGCTTTGGGAGCTGGAGCAGCAGCCTCTTCTTCTTCCTCCTCTTCCATCATGGAAGGCTTCCCAACAACCCTGGCCATGGTCTTCTTGACCCTTTCCTTCCTCTTCTTTTCAGCCACTACTGGCTCCTTGGGTACTGATCTCTCAGTTTCCTGAGTTGATGCTCTAACTTTCAGCATAGGAGTCCTCTTAGCAGGGACTTTCCTGTTTAGACCTAGCTTGGTGGTTGCAGCAGTTCCATACTCCTTCTTGAGCACTTTCCTGGAGGTGGCTTCATCCTCTTCTGCCACATAGTCTTCATCCTCAGAGTCTGAGGTTTTCTTCTTTCTGGCCCTGGTGGAAGCTTTGGGAAAGTTTCTTGGGGAGCTCCTACTGCCATCATCTGAGGAACTAGAGGGACTAGTGCCCTCACTCATTTGAATCTGCTCCTCTTCCCTGTTCTGGCTGTCACTTTGATCAGACATGCTACAAACATTGACTGCTGATCCTGTGAATAGATGTAGATGAGATAGAGAGGATAAGCATCACAAAAATACAGAGGTTTTTTGCAAAAGTTTTAGTTAAAAATTTAGTTTTAGTTTTCCACAGAAAGCATTTCGGATCAACCGATTTGTGAACTTGGTGATACCAAAGCAGCTTTAGGAACCTAAACTAGTGAACTCGGTCAGACCGAGTCACAGTTCGGTGGCACTGAGACTGCTAGGGTTTCACAAAGTTCTGAATTTGGTCACACCGATTTGCAATTCTTGGTCAGACCGAGAATCACAAGTGCAATGGCCTTGGCCAAATCGGTGGAACTGATTTCTACAACTCGATGGGTCAAAGATGGTTTCAGTGGAAACCTAACCCTAAATTTTCAAATAAAACCTAATCTATAGATTGTTTTGACTAGGCGAGATAGTTTCAATCATGGCAAGATTCATGACGAACACAATGTGCTAGGAATCAGATGGGGGTAGCATAGTGATCAAGTCCATACCCTAGCTCGGCGATGGACTCGCTACGGTGGCAACGACGGTGAAGATTCCTGTTGACGGTGATAGAGACCAGCGGCGGGAGGCGGCTGATGATGAGGAGAACGATCCGGAGACCCTGGAGGCAGAGTGGGCTGAGCGCGGGCGAAAACTATTCGGAGAAGTTTCCAAAAATTTTGCCCTTGGGTATATATAGCCCGACCCTGTTGGTGTGACCGAGTGGAACAACTCGGTGGCACCGAGATGCATTACTGCAAGCAGTTACTGCAACTTGGTGAGACCGAAATGTTCAAATCGGTTGCACCAAGATTGAAAACCTAGATCGACTTAGTGATCTCGGTATGACTGAAATGGAAGAATCGGTCAGACCGGAACGCACAAAGAAGTTTTGGAAGTTTAAGTCTATGACGAATCGGGGACTCCCAGTGCTCCTCACACAGAGTGGCTCGAATCTGACTTGATCAGATTTTGTGATGTAGCATGAATAGAGTTTGAGACAAGAAAAGCATAGATAGCTAGAGAAGGTTCTTAGGCATTCTTGTCCATCCACTTGGCCAAAAGAAAAAGAAGCCAAACAAGCAAAACTACAAGTGGATGTCCTCAAATGAGTAAAATATGCAACCAACATGCTCACACAATAAAATGACAAATGAAATATGTGGCAAAGCATGCACAACCAATTCTAGCATCTATCAAGCAATTGGCGATGACTAGGTCATCTATATATGAGTATATTGACTTAGGAGTCAAATGAGAACATTTGATCATAGGTCATACTCATCGTTTAAGCTCAAGTGGGGTTACCACTTTTACATAATGCATGGATGTGTTCACACCATTAGAGTTTCTTTAGCTCAATTCTTAGAGTAAAGCTCCCCCTAGATGTGAGATCCCCCCCTATAGAGGGATGAACTAACCTTGGGTTTTGTCGATGATGACTTCATGTAGGTGTTGAAGATGTGGATGCTCAATGTTGATGTAGATCATTTGGAGCAATCCTTTCGAGTGAGTTGCACTTTCAATACCTACACGGGTTAGTCCCACAAGGAACAAACAAGGATATCCGTAGACATAGAGTGATGCACACACAAGATGATGTCTATGAAAGCATTAGGTTATCTTGTCCCTTGTCTTACCAACAAGAGGGTTTGTGACTCCTTGAACTAGTGCAAGAAGTGAAAGTTGATTGCACTTCTCCTTGCCAAAATGATATGAGTGAAGAATGTTGGCGGAGTGACCCTCAAGAACTCTCTAGTTCTTCTTCTTCGGGATCCACACCATGTTGATGGGAATCCTTGGAGTTGTAGTCGTACTTGATGAAGTAGAACTTGACGTAGTCTTGGGAATCCACTTGACCAAAGCCTTGGGAGCTTCTTCAAATGCATCAATCTCCTCTTGAAGCTCATCCTTGCCTTTTTGCTTGTGGTCTTGTGGTGGAAGATCATCTTGAGCTTGTGTCCCTTTGAAGGAAGTAGGATCATACTTCTCTTGTTGAGGAACAAACTTCGTCTTGGGGTATTGATCTTCTTCCCACTCAACTCCATTGGCATTGAACTTTCGTTCAAAACCAACACCTTGGTTCTTCCGGTGCCTTCCTTGCTTGCGTACAATTTCCTCAAATTGCTTACTCCCGGCAAGGCTCTTGTAAACACCTTTCTCTACGATTCCCTTCAATAAACTATTTTCTTGATCAAGTGTAACTTGGCTAGAATCATTAGTGGAATCAAGAGAACTACTAGAAGCAACAATATTGGATTTAGCATGATGATTGTTACTACTAGAGGAAGAATCCTTCTTGTTTTTGTTACTAGACTTGACTTGAGGCATGTAGGTAGATAAGAGTAAACGCTTGGCAATGTAAGAAGAACTTTTCTTGCGAAGATCATCATTGATTGCCTTTAAGAACTCATGCTCTTGCTCAAGATTGAGCTTTTCAAAGCGTAACTTATCATGAGTCCTTCAAAGTTCTCGATGATCCCCTAAGATAGTTTCATGAGCTAACTTAAGAGTGTTTAGTTCTTTAGTTAGGAGCTCAATCTTCTCCTTATCATCGTCACTCGTTTTATCTTGATTAGCATGATTAATTGACGTTTCATCATAGTATTCATCACTAGAGTTGTCAATAAGTAAATCATCATCACCTAACAAGTCATCTTCATCACTATTGAAATCAACATACTCGGGGTGTGTTACCCTTGGGCCTTTAGCCATGAAGCATCCTCCAAGTCCTTCATTTGGTGAATCAAATATGTCGTGGGAGTTGGTTGACACAAGTGCTAGACCGGCAACACCTTCATCTTGAGTATGTTCGGAGTCAGAGTGATAGCTTCTCTCGGAGTGATGTTCAGAGTCGGAACCGGATACCCATTCACCAACATGAGCTTGATGTCTTCGTTTTGTGTAGCTCTTTGATGACTTGTCCTTCCTTTTCGAATCCTTGCTTCTCAGGGATGTTCTTCGTTCATAATGATCATCTCTACTCCTTCTCTCTCTTGGCGGTGATTCTTCTCTTCTACTTCTCCTCTTAGGTGAATCTTCTTTTCTTTTGTAGGGAGCCATACATTCATTGGAATAGTGTCCGGGTCTTCCACAGTTGTAGCAATTTCGCTCTCGACTGGAAGATCTTTTGTCATTGTAGGACCTTGACTTGGATCTTCTTTCCTTGCTTCTACTCTTGTAGAATTTGTTGAAGTTCTTCACCATTAGGCTCTATTCTTCATTGAAGGTTTGTTTCTCACTTGATGATGTGGGAGCTTCACATGAGGCTTTGTAAGAACCACTTGACTTGTTGTGCAGCTCCTCCTTATCTATGAGTGACATCTCATGAGCAAAAATTCTTCCGATGACCTCCGTTGGCTTGAGATTCTTGTAGTTGGGCATCATTTGGATCAATGTGCATACGGTATCATACTTTCCATCCAAGGCTCTTAGGATCTTCTTGATGATGAATTTGTCGGTCATCTCTTCACTTCCTAAGCCGGCAATCTCATTTGTGATGAGAGCAAGCCTAGAGTACATTTCAGCGACGCCTTCACCATCCTTCATCTTGAACTTGTCAAGTTGACTTTGAAGCACATCCAATTTGGATTCCTTGACGGAGTCAGTACCTTCGTGCATATCAATCAAAGTGTCCCAAATTTCCTTTGCATTCTCAAGACGGCTGATTTTGTTGAATTCTTCTGGGCATAATCCGTTGAAGAGGATATCACAAGCTTGAGCGTTGTATTGCAGCATCTTCAACTCTTCCGCGCTAGCTTCACGGTTTGGTTCTCTCCCATCAAAGAATTCACCTTGAAAGCCAATACACACAATAGCCCAAACGGTGGGGTTATGTCCGAGAATATGCATTTTCATCTTATGCTTCCAACTAGCAAAATTAGTACCATCAAAGTAAGGACCTCTACGGTGGTAGTTTCCCTCGCTAGACGCCATACTCTCCTAGGTTGTGAAACCAAGGCTATGACCACCAAAAGCTATGGAAATCAAAGCAAATGGAGACCAAAGCTCTGATACCACTTGTAGGATCTTGAAGTATGTCTAGAGGGGGGGTGATTAGACTACTTGACCAAATAAAATTTAACCTTTTCCCAATTTTGGTCTTTGGCAGATTTTAGCAAACTTAGCACAAGTCAAGCAATCTTAACACAATTCAAGCAAGCATGCAAAGAGTATATGAGCAGCAGAAATTAAAGCATGCAACTTGCAAGAATGTAAAGGGAAGGGTTTGGAGATTTCAAATGCAATTTGGAGACACGGTGATTTTTGAGCCGTGGTTCCGATAGGTGGTGCTATCGTACATCCACGTTGATGGAGACTTCAACCCACGAAGGGTAACGGCTGCGCGAGTCCACGGAGGGCTCCACCCAAGAAGGGTCCACGAAGAAGCAACCTTGCCTATCCCACCATGGCCGTCGCCCACGAAGGACTTGCCTCACTAGTGGTAGATCTTCACGAAGTAGGCGATCCCCTTGCCCTTACAAACTCCTTGGATCAACTCCACAATCTTGTCGGAGGCTCCCAAGTGACACCTAGCCAATCTAGGAGACACCACTCTCCAAGAAGTAACAAATGGTGTGTTGATGATGAACTCCTTGCTCTTGTGCTTCAAATGATAGTCTCCCCAACACTCAACTCTCTCTCACAGGATTTGGATTTGGTGGAAAGAAGATTTGAGTGGAAAGCAACTTGGGGAAGTCTAGAGATCAAGATTCATATGGTAGGAATGGAATATCTTGGTCTCAACACATGAGTAGGTGGTTCTCTCTCAGAAATGGTAAGTTAGAAGTGTAGGTTTGTTCTGATGGCTCTCTCCACGAATGAAGAGGAGGTGCAGGGGTATATATAGCCTCCACACAAAATCTAACCGCTACACACAATTTACCAATCTCAGTGGGACCGAATCAACAAACTCGGTCAGACCGATTTAGTAAACCTAGTGACCATTAGGGTTTTCGCTGGGACCGACATGCAACTCGGTAGGACCGATACGGTTAGGGTTAGGGCATAACGTAATCTCGGTGAGACTGATTACACAAACTCGGTGAGACCAATTTTGGTAATAAGCTAACCAGAGAGTTGGTTAGGTAAACTCGGTGGGACCGGTTCGCTCATTTCGGTGGGACCGGAATGTTACGAAAGGAAACAGAGAGTTTACATTGCAATCTCGGTGGGACTGATCGCTCATCTCGGTGAGAGCAAAACGTTACAAAGGGAAACCGAGAGATTACAATCCCATCTCGGTGAGACTGAGATCCCTATCGGTGAGACCGATTTGCCTAGGGTTTGTGGCAGTGGCTATGACATCTGAACTCGGTGGCGCCGGATAGAAAGGATCAGTGGGGCCGAGTTGGACTTTAGGTTTAAGTCATATGTGGATGTGGGAAAGTAGTTGAGGGTTTTGGAGCATATCACTAAGCACTATGAAGCAAGAAACTCATTAAGCAACACCTCATCCCTCCTTGATAGTATTGGCTTTTCCTATAGACTCAATGTGATCTTGGATCACTAAAGTATAAAATGTAGAGTCTTGAGCTTGAAGCTTGAGCCAATCCTTTTATCCTTAGCATTTTGAGGGATCCACTTTTCTCATCCATGCCATGCCATTCATTGAGCTTTCCTGAAATATTTGTCTTGGAATAGTATTAGCTCAATGAGCTATATGTTGTTAGGAATTGCCAAAACCACCTAGGGATAGTTGCACTTTCATGCTGTCAGGTGGATGAATAATTATTTTACGCGTAATAAGGTTGCACTTCCTTGCTGTGGCCGTGGACCGAGTTGCCAGCCTCTCCATGTACAGTACTCTTCCGATGGAGACAACATTGACCAAGCCACGCCGAGAGCACCAAGGCGATGGATGACGATGATGCCTAGGAAGGGGACGGCACGGAGCCGGGGAAGACGCGATAGTCGATGCCCACAAGGAGAGGAGTACGAGGGTTGACTAGTTCAGTTGCGATGTGAGGTTGCCGTTGCCGCAGAATAACATGGGGTGTGGGTGAGTAGAGGGATGGTCTGGCTAGTGGTGGGAGTAGTAGGGGGCGGTGAGGCCTCTGCGGCAGCATAGCCGGCCACGGGAGGCAGGAGCAGGCGGCACGACCGGCGCTGGTTTGGGCGGCTGGAGCAAGAAGACCAGAGGTTGAAGAGGCACTATGGTCGTTGGATGGACATCACACGGTCAGTGGAGCTAGAATCGTTCATATTGACTAAGTTCACAAAGCCCTCCGTCTATGTTAACTTAGTAGGCCCACAAGTCAGCCTCCCACTATGGTGGGTCCCAGCTAGCAGGGGGTATTCATTTTTTGTGCATAATAAGGAGGCACTTCCTTGCATGCGAAGATATAACCGGTGGATCCAAGCTGTCAGCGGGGGGGACTTTTTTCGCGAAATACAGAGGCCCTTCCGGTGGGTCCCAGTTGTTAGGTGGAGGAATCATTTTTTGAGCAAAATAAGGAGGCATTTCCTTGTGTGTGGTCGTGGACCCTGCTGCCAGCCTCTTCACGTACAGTCCACTTCTGATGGATGTCGTTCGTTGACCACGTTGACCACGCCGCGCCGAGAGCACCAGGGCGGTGGACGACGGCGAGGCCTAGGAAGGGAACGACACGGAGCCGGGGAAGACTCCGAAGTGGTTTCCCACACGGTGGAGAGTTCGAGGGTTTACTGGTTTGGCTGTCGTCGCTGAAAAATAACAGGAGGTGTGGGTGAGTAGAGGAATTGCCTGGCCAGCGACGCAGTAGGGTGGGGTGGTGCCGCCTGTGCGGCAGCATAGCCGGCCACGGGAGGCGGGAGCAGGCAGTCCCACCGGCGTTGGTTTGGGCGGCGGGGGCAAGAAGATCAGATATTGAAGGAGCAGCACGACCATTGGATTAACATCCCACGGTAACTGCTACTAGAATCATTTGTGGACTAAGTTGACAAAGCCTTTCGTACACATCAACCTAGTAGACCCACAAGTCAGCCTCCAAATCAGTCCTAGACAGCATACAACCCAAAACTTCTAGCCAGATTCAAAATAGTTTTAAAACTAAACATACCTTAATTTAAATCCATTGAAATTTAACCCGCACAAAAACAATGAAATTTAAAAAACCAAATCAAAAGAAAAAAGTATTTTGGAACTAATTGCTTGTTTACTGTATTTTTTCATTTTACATCCCATTTATTATTACTTATAGCCCATTTATTATTACTTATAGCCCATTATCTGGGCAAGCCTGTATGCATCCCTCCTCGTCTTGAAAGATTTCCGGCCCAGCAGGGCATAGAAAAGCAAGTAGGCCTATGTTGGTTATTCTGCAAAAAACAAAATAGCTGGGCTAGCCATTTTCAAAAAGGAAAAAAACCCGGCTCGTCATGTGGTAAACATATGAAATAAAAGCTTGGGTTAGATGGGCCACAACTCCTGCACAACCCAGTTGATACCCTTCTCCGTCCCGAAAAAAATACTGCACGCGCTGCTGGGTTCCTACTGTCATCATCACCATGTATAGTCATCTCCTTATTCCTCTCGGTTGTTGACCATGTTGACAACACCGGAGGGCGGCGCCACGGCGAGCGAACCAAGGTGGGGGATGATGGTGAGGCCTCGGATAGGAACGAACAGGAGTCGGGGAAGATGCGCAGAGTTTTAGGGTGCGATGTGGCCATGACGCTAGTTTGGCTTTGGCGGCTGGAGGAAGAAGAGACTAAAGAAACACGACAGAGGTTGAATGTCAATCCAATGGTCAAGATTGGCACAATTTTTTGTTGACTAAGCCGACACCAAGTAGCATAGTTTTTTATATATAGTAAGAAAAGAAAAACTGGGCTCGTTCGCCTGATAACATTCCCGAAACTACAACCGTTCGATCTTGCGTTGCAACTAAAACTGCGAGGAAAATGAGTTTGTCTGCCGTCCTCCTCCCAGGGAACATTCACCACATAAGTGACTAGCACCCTTGGTTTTCAACCGAGAGGTCTTGGTTTCAAGTCCCATGAACTCTCAATTTTGTCCTCCTTCATTCCTCGCAAAAAAAGAAGAAAGAAAATCAAAGACTTGAGAAGGCGTACAGAACAAGCTAGTGTACCAGTAAAGAGACGTTGCTCTGCTTTACAAAAAAGAGAGATGTGCTCCTGTAGCTGGTTCAAATCCAAACCTAGACTATGACTATATATGGTGCTATGCTACTCTGCAAGTAATGAAATTGACATATCCAATGTTCGCTTCTCCTCTTATCTACTTACTCTGCCTAGCATCAGAAGCTCTGGCCGCAGCAACCATGCCCGCTGGCTGCTTGTCCACCTGCTCTTCAGCAGGCAAGAACCAGATATGCGCCAAGTGGCCACCCGTACCATCGCCTATCGGTCTCATCACACCCCTGCCGGCATGCACACCGCAGCCGGTTGCTCATCGTAACCCGTTACCGTTGGTGTGGTGCCACTGCTGCAAATCACACAGAGTCATCCGTCGCGTCTCAACCACAATACGCAACCATGGCCGAGTCTTCTACAAATGCCTGAATCATGGTGTAATAATATGTTTTTAAGTGTTGTTCTACTGCTTTCAGTTCTGATTTTTTTAATAGTTTGGTTGATGATCTTCCAATTTGATTTGTGCAGAAAAGGGAAGATTCATGTGATTTGTATTTCTGGGAAGTTGCTGATGTGGGGGAATGCAACTACGCTGACTATTTGGTTAGCCGAGGAATCCCAATACCAGCAGGTTGGGGTGTTGGACAAGTAACTGAAGGAACATCAGAAGAGGAAGATGCAGAGTAGAAGGTTAAAGATGTAGTTCCTCTGATCATGGCCAAGTAACATCTGCTGAATGGCCTTGACAACAATGAGGAGATGAAAGGGCTTGTGAAGATAATGGGCAAAATTGATGTGCTCCGTAGGATGATTGTCTCTTTATTTGTAGTGTATGTAGCACTCATGATGTATTCAGTGGTTATGACATGAGCTGAAACTAGTAATGAATGAAACATGTTTAGCAGGCTGTGAGTAGTGTTGTGAACATGTAATGATTTCTATTAACAGAAATTGGGGGTATCCCCTTTTGCTCATAAATAAATAAATAGCAGAGGCCCTTTTACTAATAAATAAATAAATAAATAAATTAGCAGAGGCCCTGTCGGGTCAGCTTTGTTCCCATTCGAAGATGTCGAGCAAATTGTAGTCCAACAACAAACTATGTCATCAAATACAAGTTTCATAGCCAAATATGAGTACAACTAAACAACAATGTCATCATGTTTTAGTCGTCATACAATCACCAAACACAAATCAACATACATAATAACTGATGTCCTCACAACAAATTACTAAACAACAAGTTCATCAGGTTTCAGCTGTCATAGCAAACACAATTTCACATAGTAGATAAAAAACATCTTCTGACAGGCAAATACGACAAAAGAAATCTAATCATCATCCGCAGCAGCAGCGTCAACATCTTCGCCATGTTTATCAGTCTGAATCATAATTCCCCCCAGTGTCATCTTCTCCTTCATCCTCAATGTCCTCAGGCATTGGCTTCTTATTGATCAACTCTCGTATGTCCATAGCCCGACAGGCAATCTTTTCGCCAGCGTCATTGACGTGATGGTTCTCAAAGATATTAGGAAGATCTGTGGAATCTTCTACATCAGGAGTAGTGTAAGCATCATCTTGTTGTGCAACTTCATTAAACGAATTCCTCTGCTCAAACCTTTGCAATACTCTCCAGTAATCGCTACGTGCAAATGTGTCTTCCAAGAAAAATATCTGTGTTGCTTGATTTGCCAAAATAAAAGGCTCGTAGGTCTGGTACGCTGCCTTGACATTGATGGATTTGAAATAATCAGCATATCTGGGTTTTGCGGTCCTGGAAAACAGGTTATACCAATGACAACACAATGGAACCACACACCGATGAATCTCGAGACTGGAGATATAATACAACTGAACAATGTCAGTTATGTTAGCATACATTTCAGTTGTCACTTTGCCGTACTTATCCTTGCTCATGATGGCACTGTTTTGTGTCTTCTTGCCTTCATCATGTGAAAGGGTGTTGTAGCACACATCTCCAAGAATGCAAGATTCATAATGTCTTACCCGAGTATCAGGACCCATTGCTAGTGCATAAAGGGCATTATCAACTTCTTGCCCATCCTCCCGCATCTTCTTAACCTATGGTTAGAAAATAGACAAGCTAATCATCTTATGTACTCGATATATTAAAACAACTAACAGTGCAATTCAAAAGCTTACATGGCTCTTGAACCATTTCGCAAATCCTTCCATAACCAGTTTGTCAATGTTTCTTGGATTTTGAGGCAGTAACTCCTTTTTGTAGATGTTGCACAACATAGTGATCGCGTCAAACATCTAAATATATAAGAATGTGCTGCAAGTTTAGTAGATTATGATGTATAAGCTGCAGTACTTAGCACTTACTCGATATAAGGTAGAATCTCATGACAGTTATTGAACACATACCAAACCATTTTGTCCAAATATTTAGGTTTGTCGTCTTGTCGACTCTTCCCTGTAACTCGAACAGAATAATCGAAAACATTGAGCCGGGGATTGTCTTCACCCACCTCTTTGCTAAGCTGATCAAGTGTTTCAATGTATTTTGAGCAGAATGGCAACGCTTTTGGAGCAATGTAGGCCTCTGCAATGGAACGCTCGGGTGTAGCTCTGTTACTAACATAGCCCTTGAAAGTGCCTAGCCGCCTTTCAATAGGGTACATCCAGCCATACTGTACTGGACCTCTAAGTAGTGCCTCATCAGGTAGATGAACAACCAAATGCACCATCACATCAAAGAAGGCTGGAGGATATATCTTCTCAAGGTCGCATAGGATAGTTGTTATCTTGTCTCTAAGATGCTCCAAAGCATATATCCTGATATTTATACTTCAGAGTTCCCTGAAGATTTGTCCCAACTCTGCAACTGCTCTATATAAGTCAGGGCGGCCCAATCCTCAAGGATAACAGGTAAAACCCTTTGAAGTAGGATGTGGCAGTCATGAGTTTTCAACCCTTGTACCTTGTTTCCATCTGCAGTGACTCTCCTTTCAGGGTTGGAAGCAAATCCATGTGGAAATCTCACACATGACAGGACCTCGCAGAATTCTTTTCTTTTTACCTTGTCCAAGACGTACACAGCTGGTGCCATACCCCGTGATTTACCTTCAGCTTCCACCTGCAAATCCTTTTTGATACCCAGGTGTGTCAAATAAATCCTAGATTTTAAGGTATCTTTCGTCTTGGCTCCAACTGTGCAACTTCTTTGTATAAGTCAGGGCGGCCCAATCCTCTAAGGATAACAGGTAAAACCCTTTGAAGTAGGACATGTCAGTCATCGATAATGTTGTCACATATATTTTTCTCGATGTGCATCACATCAAGATTATGTCGCATATCCAAATGTTTCCAATACTCCACGTCCCACAAAGTGGACCTGGGGGAAAACAATAACCTCTCTTCTGCCATGCCATGCTTCCTTTTCCCGCTACATTATCAGGATGGTTTTCTGGTGTAATATGCCTGACCTTCTCTATTTCCACTTGCAACTCATCGGCAGTGACCACTTTAGCACATCACAGTTTTCATGCTTTGCATTGAACACATATCTTCGGTATTTTGTAGGACACGGCTTGTCCTTGGCAAGGAAACGGTGATGTCCAATGTAACAGTTCTTGCTAAGTATTGTGTATGACAACGGATTCGTATCACAATGAACACATGCATTGTAACCATGTGTCGTTCGCCCTACATAGTGCCCAAAGCCGGATAATCATGGATGCACCAAATTATAACAACACGCAGAAAGAAATCAGCTGGTGGGCTGCTACACAGGTCTCGAATGAGAACACCCCTCCATAGCTGTTGAAGTTCCTCCACAAGAGGCTCCATGAATAAATCAAAATCCTTTCCAGGACTTTTTGGACCTGGGATGAGCAAGGCCATCATGTAGTTTTATTCTTTGGTGCAGACATTTGGAGGCATGTTGTAAGGGATAACAAGCACTGGCCACATGCTATATGTGGTGCTCTGGTGGCCAAATGGGTTAAATCCATCTGAAGCTAAGCCAAGTCCGATGTTCCTCGGGTCAGCAACAAACTTTTGTGTTTCTGATTGAAGCGTTTCTAGTCACTACCATAAGATGGATGGCTCATTACATTCTGATCTCTGTACTCCTGGTTTCTAGAATGCCACAATACATCCTATCTTGTTTCAACATCATGAAACAACCTCTGCAATCTTGGTATAATTGGAAAATGTCTCAGAACATTATGAGGAATCATCTTCACACCATCGCCATCTTTCCATATTGATGATTTGCATTTTGGGCATTCACTTAAGTTGGCATAATCCTTCCAAAACAAAACACAATTATTCTTATAAAGATGGATCATATCATATCCAATTCCAACTGCACGAAGGAAATTCTTGATCTTACTGTAGGTGTGTGACAGCTCAGACGCTTCTGGGAAAGATTTGCGGAAAGCAGCCAACATTGCATCGAATGATTTGTTGGTCATCCGCTAAGATGTCTTTACCTGAAGAAAGGTGACCATAGCTGAGAATACTAACAGCTTATTTCCTGGGGTGACAGCCACGTTGCAGTGCTCCAACATGTGGGCCCACCATTTTTCTTCTGCAGGTGAAAGTTCACAAAATGCACAAGCATTTTGTAGCATTGTTTCAATGTTGGTCAAACTCACTGGCTTTGCCACCACCACCTCCTTCTCCTCTTCCACCTGAGCATCAGGCAGATCAAGATGGTGATTTGTTGCTTCCACATAGTTAGTAACATTGACGTTCACAGCTTCACCATGATGAACCCACCTAGTATATGTGACCGACATCCCATACAACTGTAGATGATTTTGCACAGTTGACTGGGGTCTTGTAACTGAATTCATACAACTGCTACATGGGCAGAGCACATCTGATTTCGGACCACCATACTCGGCTTTGATAAAGTTCATGAAGTTTTCAACCCCCTCGACATATGCAGCGGAGAATCTTCGAGCAGAAGTTATCCAAGTTTTGTCCATCTGTTAGACATACAAATTAGTTCTTCTACTAGATATTACATGAAAAACATATATGCTTTTTTATGAAGTCCAGAAAAAAATACCTAGTCGATGTCTAAAGCTATGGCAAGATATTTGGACAAGCAGATCTAAGTAACGAAATATATGTAAAGCTAATTCAGCAAACAGATTTGAGTGCTAAATTATGGCAGGCTGTTTCACCAGTCAATGAGGCCAAGCACACAACCATCGAAGGCCATCTCAGTAACAAAGATCGAGTATAAAATGGTGTAGAGCTATTTCACCTAACAGATTGGCTACTAGACCATGGCAATCTATGTCATAATAAATATATGGCAAGATATTTTAGCAACTAACCGGGCATGGCATGCCATCTCAGATAAGCAGATTGAGTGCAGAACAGGGCAAGGAAGCTTCTTAATCATAGCATATTGACTATAAACCACTTCGGCAAACAATGAGATTAATAGCGTCTATTAGCTAACATTCAGTGCTACTCCAACATGCACGGGGCCTCAGTCTAGAATGCATGTACCGTGGGAGATGTTGACCGTCGTGCGTGAATGTCGCCAGCGGTGGCGGTGCGGCTAGAGGACGGCAGTCTACGAGAGCGTACTATGGAAGCGAGAGGATCGCCGTCCGTCCCCTCGACGAATCGTGGCGCCGACATATCGGCACGGCTGGGAGGGCGGCTTTGGCGGAGTGAATGGAGTGGAGGGGGTCGGGGGAGGGGGGTTTGGGGAATATTATTGGCTGGTTGGCTGAAGGGCGGTTGAATTTGGGATTTTGGGGGAATTTTGGGGAGAGGGGATTTTCACGCGGTGGGCGGGAGAGTTTGGCGCATGGTCGGTTTCTCCAAGTGCAGTCAACGTGTTAGTGAAGAGGCAAGCAGAAGCGTGTTCCGTTTGTGTGAGCCGTGTGCAGGATCGACCGTCTGAAGGTGCAATGCGACCGCGATAGGCGTGTTGTGAGTGTATCGCCTTTTTTCCTTTAAAACTTGGTGCTTCGCCCCCTAAAAAAACAAAAAACTTGGTGCTTTGCACGATCCATCGATACTACTACTAGTAATCCAGTAATCTCGACTAAAATGGCGCGGCCGGGTCTTTTCACACGTGATATGCTGGGAGGTTGGCTTAGTTAGGACAAGTAATGCTACACATACGTAATCCCAGTTACATAATTAACGTAATGTGAAACTTGAGAGCTGTTAACTGGAGATTGGGGAGGGAGGGGCCCACCACCATGAAAATCAGGGGGGAGAGAGAGGCAATATACGTTAACCCTTTCGTAGGTTCTCGTAGATGTAGAAAGATGTGAAATGCGTGAATGTGTAGTGGACGTACTATTGGAGTGCCTAAGATAAATTGTGTATATATTGTATATAAATTGTGTAGTGGACGTACTATCGTAGGTTCCATATATTTTCATACTCCTAAAATATATCTTACTATTATTGTGAAAGTTCATATACACCGGACGAGATTCATGCAAACATGGCAGATTTTCATTACATTTCAAACTTTTATAGGGCAGAAAAATATAAGAAACCTGACCCTAAACCTATTCTACAGCAGCGACCGGCGTCCTCCATCTGCGATCCCCATGTACGGGCACGGGGTTCAATACCCGTGAAGTGAAGGTTCGGTCTCCATCGAGGAAGAGTAGAACACGGGAGACGGACCAGCCAGTTGGCACACCATGACCTACTCATCCTCGGAGGAGTACCCGACCTCATCAGTGCCAGTGGACGTGAGGTCGATGATGATGGACATGGACGGTCCGTCGCTTCACCTGCCACATGCGCCACTGAATGTTGGATGGCGGCAAGTAGGACGCGTGGCTGACGGTGCTCCCGTTGTCGGCCACCAGCATGGCCACCGCTTGTGTGGTCGCGTCCGCGTCTGGCTACGCCGCTATTGCATTGCGCGGGTGACTTGAGCGAGGGCAGCGACCTCAAGTTTCATCCCCGAATAGAAGCTCACCCGCAGAGCGTTCGCGCTCGTGGTCATGGCGGATGTGGTGCCAAGTAGCAGGACGATGCGCTACGGTGTCGAGTTTAGCTGGGCGTTGCCACTTTAAGTAGCACATTCTGGTGAGGCCAAGCGTCCGGGTGCGTCATTAAGTAGCCGGAGTTGGTTCCTCGGGCACCGAGCCTCTTAATGACAGCATATGGATGAACGACATGAACGCGGGCAGCTGGCGCCGGCTGGAAACGCACCACATGGCGGTGCGAGGGACGAGGGTTTTTGGTGTGCCAGGGTAGTCAGCTGTGGTCGTGGCAACGTTGGAGATGCCCTTTGCTCACATGTGATTCCCACATGCCATTGAAAAAGCAAGACAACACGGCATGGTCTTAGGTCCTGGGGATGTAGTTGGCCGCCCTACAACACTCAGCGGACGCGTCGCGGCGCGCGCGCACTTCGGTGCCCCGTGCATCCTCAATGAGCCGGGTGTTGATCTACTGGTCGTGCCATAGCGCTAACGCCACCCTCTACACCCTGAAGCCGACCGTGTCCAGTGAGGATGAGCGTGTCGCTCACTGCGGTCGCCGTGTCAAGAGGTAGTGCGGGAGCTATGCCACATTGCTGGCCCCCATGACCCACATGAACGGTTGCCGGTGGCGAGGAAGTCATGGGCCAGCTCCTCCATTGGACTAGTTTGTGCCACGTCATCCCGATAGGTGTGCCCCACATGCCGGATTCCCTATTTTGCCGGCCAACTTTGAGCGTTAGTGCTCCATGTTGCGCATTAGGCGCAGAACAAGTGGTTTTTGTGCCCTGGTTCAAATGTGGTACAATACCAAGTTGTTACCCTAGCCCCAAGTGTGGTGGTTCTGGGTACGGTACCACCCTTTTCCTTTTCAACTAGTGAAGCGTAACATTTTATTAAGTAGTCGGATGGTGTGCTAATGTAGGTGTCCGACTGTTTGAAGGAATAATTGAGGTGTGCCCGGCCCGTGCCCGCTTTTAGGGTCCAACTTACCATGTTCCGGCAGTAGTAACTATACTAGTCCATGTGTACTCCCTCTATTTTTATTTACTTCGCATTTTAGCTTTGCTCAAAGTCAAACTTTGTAAACTTTGACAAAGTTTAGATAGAAATAATAACATATACAATAACAAATCAATACCATTAGATTCATTATTGAATATAGTTTCACATCATATAGATTTGCTATTGTAGTTGTTCATATTTTTTCTATAAATTTGGTCAAATTTTATGAAGTTTGACTTCAATCAAACCTAATATGCAGGGTAAATAAAAATGGAGGGAGTATCTTACTCCGTGATCAATACGGAAGGGAAAACGAGACAACTTATTGTTTATTTGAGCCGTTCAAGTATAATCATGTGGCGTTGCTTATTTCTCATTCCTCTCCAACCCTCTTCTCCATCAACAATGTCGTCCTCCGGTCGAGTCCATCCTCCCACATGCCTCATTTGAACATTCCACTGAGTATCATTCACATGTGGGCCTAGACCATGCTTGTATTTCCAATGTTGTAATTTATCCGACATGCATACAGACAAACGGTCCGTTTAAAGTTTCACTTTGCCTCCACTACGTGTCGCTTTCCATCTTAGTTTTGACATCCCATTATGTTCATCCCCCGACACATCTTGACGAGATCGATTGATGTTGAGAGATCAAGTGTGTGTCGTGTGCCATGTTAGCATGATGAAGCTGTGTGGTTAGTGGGGTGTTTTCGATCGACTAGCTGGGTCCCGAGGTCAAACCATAGTTAGTATGTCCGATACAATATATTTTAACACGCACATTTTTCCTCTATGCCGAGACATGGCACACCCTACCACACGGTTTCTGGGTCCTCCTGTGTGGTGCACGCATATTTTCTTCCTTGCCGAGACATGGGACGCCCTACCGCGTATTTTCTGGGTCCTCCTCGGTCATAGCGCCAAAGCAAGTAAATGAGTCGTCAAATCACAAAAGCCCACATTTCCTGCCGAGTACATCAGTGAAGCACGGTGGCTAGCTAGTTGGGCTAGTGCGACCGATTAGCTAGGCCACCGCCAAATTTGTATTTTCACCCCTTTTTTCTCTCCTTGTTGGCAGGTAAATTTAAATATCCACCATGGCGTTGCTCTGGTCTTTGGGTGCAGTAGGTGTGGCAGGATTTTTATTTTTTTGATTGATGGGAGAAGGCGCGGCAGCAATTAGTCATGATGACTCCACCTGTAAAATCCACTACTCCCTGCTGCGAAAAGTCGTCGACTGGTGTTTTCCCATGGTGAAAACCAAAAATCCAACCCTGCTCTTCGGTTGGCTCCCTCCGCCTTCGCGTAGATTGCATTGCCTTTCAGCCATTTTGCCCCCTTTGCTTCCTCTCCCCATTGCTTCTACCTGGTTCCATGGCGGTGCACCAGATCATGGAGTCTGAGGTGAGGTGCCTCACACAGGATCTCTATGCCAAGGATGCGGATATCAGGGCCAAGGACGTGAAGCTCTGAGAGCTAAGCAGGAGAGGAGTTCCATGCTCCTCCTTTATGTGCAGGAGTTCACGGAGCTTCAAAAGCGGCAGGCGTCCACCACAAAACTACTCGAAGCGTTGGCAACATTATTGCAGAAAGTGGGAGATACGATAGGCGGTTAGGCAAGATGGCTGGAGCGCGAGCGGGTCGATCGTGACGAGGTCCAGGATCGCCTCAACCACTTGGTGGACCATGTTGCCACACACATGTTACGGCTGCGCGATGCCCACCTTCATGCTAGCGCGACCATGTTGGCCATCAGGCTAAACCCGTTCGACCACCTCGTCGACTTCAACAAGTTGTGGCTTCCTGACCTGGTCTCCTTCTTCACCTATATCTCCGAGGAGCTGAGCCGTCTCCGCGCGATGGCGGGGGCGGAGCTGGACAAGGAGGGGTTGCGGGTGGCCGCCACCGTTGCCAGGCGAATCCTCTCAGGGCTTCGTCACCGGAATCCATTTGTGCCATTGGACGTTGTCTTTGACGAGATGGCTTCTAAGGGAGTCCTGGACTAGGGGGTGTCTGGATAGCCGAACTATCATCATCGGCCGGACTCCAAGACTATGAAGATACAAGATTGAAGACTTCGTCCCGTGTCCGGATGGGACTTTCCTTGGCGTGGAAGGCAAGCTTGGCAATACGGATATGTAGATCTCCTACCCTTGTAACCGACTCTGTGTAACCCTATCCCTCTCCGGTGTCTATATAAACCGGATGGCTTTAGTCCATAGGACGAACAACAATCATACCATAGGCTAGCTTCTAGGGTTTAGCCTCCTTGATCTCGTGGTAGATCCACTCTTGTAACACACATCATCAATATTAATCAAGCAGGACGTAGGGTTTTACCTCCATCAAGAGGGCCCGAACCTGGGTAAAACATCGTGTCACTTGTCTCTTGTTACCATCCGCCTAGACGCACAGTTCGGGACCCCCTACCCGAGATCCGCCGGTTTTGACACCGACATTGGTGCTTTCATTGAGAGTTCCTCTGTGCCGTCACTGATAGGCTCGATGGCTTCTTCAATCATCATCAACGATGCAGTCCAGGGTGAGACCTTCCTCCCCGGACAGATCTTTGTATTCGGCGGCTTTGCACTGCAGGCCAATTCGCTTGGCCATCTGGAGCAGATCGAAAGCTACGCCCCTGGCCGTCAGATCAGATTTGGAAGTTTCAACTTCACGGCTGACATCCGCGGGGACTTGATCC
Organism: Triticum dicoccoides; assembly: GCF_002162155.2. NCBI lineage: Eukaryota > Viridiplantae > Streptophyta > Magnoliopsida > Poales > Poaceae > Triticum > Triticum dicoccoides. The sequence continues at coordinate 662,405,188 of NC_041385.1, read as the reverse complement.
TCGATGGATTCGAGCCACAGCCGAGCGTGTTGCACCGTCACGGAGAGCATGATTTAGCTCTGCAGCCAGACAGTACCCTGGAGGCCGCACTCGAACCCGCTCCGATCTTCAACTCGGAGCCGGCTGCGCAGGTCGAGGTCGGATGGCTAGACACCGCCTTGGGGGCTGCAACCTCTACGGCGATAGAGCCGAACACTGACCTTGTCCCTCATGAAGCTCATGACTCCGAGGTGCCGGACTCCGAACCTCCCGCACCCCCTCCGATCGGATCTGATTGGGCGCCGATCATGGAGTTCACCGCAGCGGACATCTTTCAACACTCACCTTTCGGTGACATCTTGAGTTTGCTAAAGTATCTCTCGTTATCAGGAGAGCCCTGGCCGGACTGCGGTCAGGATGGTTGGGATGCGGACAACGAAGAAATTCAAAGCCCACCCACCACCCACTTGGTAGCCACTGTCGACGATCTAACCGACATGCTAGACTACGACTCCGAAGACATCGACAGTATGGACGATGATCCCGGAGACGACCAAGAACCAGCGCCCACCGGGCACTGGAAAGCCACCTCATCATATGACATATACATGGTGGATATCCCAAAGGATGGGAATGGCGAAGGAACAGCGGAGGATGACCCCTCCAAGAAACAGCCCAAGCGCCAGCGTCAACGGCGCCGCTCTAAATCCCGCCACAGCAAGAATGAAGATTCCGGCACCGGAGATAATAATACACCGGACAGTGCCGAAGACAACCCACTCCAGCAAGAACCAGCGCAGGAGGACGGAGATGCCAGCCCTCATGAGAGAGCGGCAGAAGAAGAGGTAAAGGATTATATGCCTCCCTCCGGAGACGAGGCAAGCCTCGACGACGATGAATTCGTCGTGCCTGAGGATCCCGTCGAACAAGAGCGTTTTAAACGCAGGCTTATGGCCACAGCGAACAGCCTCAAGAAAAAGCGGCAACAGCTTAGAGCTGATCAAGATCTGCTAGCCGACAGATGGACTAAAGTCCTCGCGGCCGAAGAGCATGAGCTTGAACGCCCCTCCAAAAGCTACCCTAAACGCAAGCTGCTCCCCCGATTAGAGGAGGAGGCGTATGAACCCGCATCACCAGGAGACAATACGGCTGATCGACCACCCCGTGGTCGCGACAGAGAGGCCTCTAGGCCCTTCACTAGACCCGTACCCCGGCATCGCTCGAAAAGCACAAGGCCACAGGGGAACGCTCCGGACTTGCAAGATATATTGGAGGATAGGGAAAGACAATCAAGATCGATCTATGGATCGTGTGGGCGCCCCATGATACGTGACGACAACCGTCGCGCCGGACACAGTAAGTCCGGCCGGGCCGAACAAAACAGACAAAGCTCTTTTGAGCTCCGTCGTGATATCACCCAGTACAGAGGCACCGCACACCCACTATGCTTCACAGATGAAGTAATGGATCATCAAATCCCCGAAGGGTTTAAACCCGTGAATATTGAATCTTACGATGGCACAACAGACCCCGCGGTTTGGATCGAAGACTATCTCCTTCACATCCACATGGCCCGGGGTGACGATCTTCACGCCATCAAATATCTCCCCCTCAAGCTTAAAGGACCAACCCGGCATTGGCTTAACAACTTGCCAGCAGAGTCAATTGGGAGTTGGGAAGACCTGGAAGCCGCATTCCTCGATAACTTCCAAGGCACGTATGTGCGACTACCAGACGCTGATGACCTCAGCCACATAATTCAGCAGCCAGACGAATCGGCCAGACAATTCTGGACACGGTTCTTAACCAAGAAAAACCAAATCGTCGACTATCCGGATGCGGAGGCCCTCGCGGCCTTCAAGCATAATATCCGCGATGAGTGGCTTTCCCGGCACCTGGGACAGGAAAAGCCAAAATCCATGGCAGCCCTCACATCACTCATGACCCACTTCTGCGCGGGTGAGGACAGCTGGCTAGCACGCAGCAACAACCTCAGCAAAAATTCTGGCAGTCCGAATATCAAGGACCGTAATGGCAGGTCGCGTCATAACAAAAACAAACGCCGCATTGACGGCGACAACAGTGAGGATACGGCAGTCAATGCCGGATTCAAAGGCTCTAAACCCGGTCAGCGGAAAAAGCCATTCAAAAGAACTACTCCGAGTCCGTCCAATTTGGACCCAATACTCGACCGCTTGTGCCAGATACATGGCACCCCCGAAAAGCCAGCTAACCACACCAACAGGACTGTTGGGTATTCAAGCAGGCAGGTAAGTTAATTGCCGAAAACAATGACAAGGGCTGCATAGCGATGCCGAGGAAGAGACCCGACCGCCGAACCATAGAGGACATAAGGGTTTCCCCCCACAGGTGCGGACGGTGAACATGATATACGCAACGCACATACCCAAAAGGGAGCGGAAGTGTGCACTCAGGGATGTATACGCGATGGAGCCAGTTGCCCCGAAGTTCAATCCATGGTCCTCCTGCCCGATCACTTTTGACCGAAGGGACCACCCCACCAGCATCCGCCACGGCGGATTTGCCGCATTGGTCTTAGACCCAATCGTCGATGGATTTCACCTCACCAGAGTCCTGATGGATGGCGGCAGCAGCCTGAACCTGCTTTATCAGGATACAGTGCGCAAAATGGGCATAGACCCCTCAAGGATTAAACCTACAAAGACGACCTTTAAAGGCGTCATACCAGGTGTAGAAGCCAATTGTACAGGCTCAGTTACACTAGAAGTGGTCTTCGGTTCCCTGGATAACTTCCGAAGCGAGGAGTTAATCTTCGACATAGTTCCGTTCCGCAGCGGCTATCATGCCCTGCTCGGACGTACCGCATTTGCAAAGTTCAACGCGGTGCCGCACTACACATACCTCAAGCTCAAGATGTCAGGCCCTCGAGGAGTCATCACGGTCAATGGAAACACTGAATGTTCTCTCCGCACGGAGGAACATACAGCGGCTCTCGCGGCAGAAGTACAACGCAGCCTCTTAAGGCAATTCTCGAGTCCGGCCGTTAAGCGGCCGGACACAGCTAAGCATGCCCGGAGTAACCTACAACAAGACCACCTGGCACGTTCCGAGCACGCGTAGCAGTGCGGCCACAACCCCAGCCCCTGTAAAACGTCAAGACAGGTCCTTCGCGTACACCATTATGCTCTGAAGATACCATGGGCATGGGGAGAGGGGCACGACCACGATAGGCCCAGACTGCGGCTCAACCACACCAGGGGCTCTCAAGTGTGTCGTTCTTTTTTTCTTTTTCCTTTTTATTTTTTTCCCGCAGGACTCCGTTCGTCAGAGGCCCTGTCCAGCGGCAGACATGCCGAACTCACGATGCAACAGTCAGGGAAGGAGAAAGGCTACAACGAATATCCAGGTGGTCTCCATTACGAGCATTAAATCTGTTTTATGCACCATTCCGCAGCCTACCCCTGGAGGGGGACATGTTTAACAGTCCCATCCCTTGCTTATCGCACCATTTGTATCGTTCTGCACTTATAGCAGTATTTCTTGAATAAAGTAATGCAGCACCTTTTTGCTTCCAATTGCATTTCTTTCTTATACATATGTTCATCTATGACATGTTGCATCCGTACATTTTGGTACGGCTAATACACCATGGGCTTACGTTTCCCGCATCATGGTGTGATAAGTCTGAACACTTTCACAAGTGTGGCACCCCGAACTTATAGCATTATATGCATCAGCTCCGAATCATGTCTTGGGTCAATAGTTGGTTTTGCCCGGCTCCCATGTTTTGGTACCTTACTTTCCGTTGTATCGGCTAAGGTAGCACTGGGAGAACCACTGCGATTGCGCCCCAGTTGAGCTGGGTTAACGCCTCAGTGGAGAAAGCTAAAACTGACCGTCATGATGAGGCGAGAGTTGGTCGCTGTTCGAGAGGTTTTTTGCGAGTCCTTAAAGACTTATGCCGCTTAGAGCGAGGAGCCGACTTAGTCCGGCCCAGGCGTGGATAGCGCCCCAAATTCGGCCTTCCGAAGACTAGGGGCTTCGCCGAAATTTAAAATTATAGAATTCTATGGCTAAGTGAGAGTGTTCAAGCATTATAAGTCCGGTTGCCTTGTTCATTGTGTTGAGCGCCTCCCTAGATGGACCCAAATATGGGAACAAGAGTGCTCAAATTTATCCTGAACACCCCAGCACTCGTGGCATGGGGGCTGAAGCCGACGACTTGCCATCTCTCAGATTTGATAAACAGCCGCACAGAAGGTAATATTTTAAATTAAAATGAGTTGCTTAGCGCAAATGAACTAAGTTTTCAGCGCATAGGATAACAAAATGCGAGTCTACTCAAATATTACATCTTTGGAGCACTCACCCGCAATAGTGCGGGTGCCCTTCAGCACACTCTTATAATACATCTCGGGCGTGCGATGCTCCTTGCCCTCTGGTGGCGGGTCCGTCACGAGCTTCTGGGCATCCATCTTGCCTCGGTGCACCTTTGCGCGGGCAAGGGCCCGACGGGCACCTTCAATACAGGCGGAGTGCTTGATGACTTCAACCCACGGGCACGCATCCACCAGCCGCCGCACCAGGCCGAAGTAGCTCCCAGGCATGGCCTCCTTAGGCCACAGCCGAACTATGAGGCCCTTCATGGCCTGTTCGGCCGCCTTGTGGAGCTCGACCAGCTGCTTCAGCTGGTCGCTAAGGGGCACCGGATGTCCGGCCTCAGCATACTGAGACCAGAAGACCTTCTCCGTCGAGCTCCCCTCCTCGGCCCGGTAGAACGCGGCAGCATCGGACACGCTGCGACGAAGATCTGCGAACGCTCCTGGAGAGCTCCGAATTCGGGTAAGCAACAGGTAATTAACACTCACATGCTTACTTTGCATGAAAAATGCCTTACCCGCTGCTATTTTCTTCAACGCCTCGATTTCTTGGAGGGCCTTGTAGGCTTCGGCCTTAGCGGCTTTGGCACTCTCAAGAGCCGTTGCAAGCTCAGACTCTCGAGTCTTCGAGTCATGCTCCAGGCTCTCATGTTTTTTCACGAGATCCTGGAGCTCTTGCTGTACCTCCGCCACCCGCGCCTCCTGCTTCTCTCGCTCGGTGCGTTCCATGGCTGCATTGCGTTCGGCCACGGCCACCGCCTCTTTCAGGGTCGCCACCTCGTTAGTGGCCCCTGCAATACCCATGTTATCCTTGTCATTCTTTTTGCAACCAAAATCCTTTTCTGTAAGGTACAATTTTAATAAGGTGTTACTCACCTTCCTTGTCCTCGAGCTGCTTCTTGGCACGGCCGAGCTCGTTCTCGGGCCGCTCGAGGCTTTCTTCAAAGTATTGACCTCCGCAGTCAGTGCGGCAGAGGTCAGCAGCGCAGCCTGCAATCCCATATTGACATAGTTTTTATGACTCCTGCGTATATCTTCTTAGATCCTCAGTCCGGCTTTTCTTTCCGAACACCAAACCGAGCATCAGGGGCTACTGTCTATGCGGTACTATTTTACATATATCAAAATTCTTACCTCAAAGCCTGTTAGAAGGCTGCTGCAGGCTTCGGTCAGCCCGCTCTTGGCGAGCCGCACCTTCTGAATCACCACACTCATAACAGTGCGGTGTTCCTCTTTGATGGAGGCGCCATTGAGCGCCTCCAGCAAGCTATCCGGCGCCTCCGGTTGGGTGGAGGCTGCCGGCGTCACGGTCTTGCCCTTCTTACGAAGGGGCCGCCCGCCGGACTCCGGAGCCACTATAGGATCCGGAGCCGAGTCCGGTGCAAAGTCCGGGAGGTTGTCCTGCGACACCTCCGGGGCCTCCTCCTCCTAGCGGGTCCCTTCCCGGGATCCCACCTCGGCATCGTCCGTGTCACGGGGGGTGGAGGCGGTCGGAAGAGAATCCATATCCGACGCACCTAAGGACCCGCTCGACGAAGCGGGAAGATCGTCCTTGGGCGGACTGCAGGGTTGTATGCGGCATTAGAAAGACATTGTGTGGCAAAAAAGAAAAAACCATAAAGTTATTCGGGAGTCCGGATACTCACGATCTCGCCATGGGCTTGGCCCTTGGGGGCCAGTCTTCGTCGTCGTCACTGGCGTTGGCAGAGCAGTCCGGGGGAAGAGTTTTTCCCTTCTTGGACCCTTTGGCCTCCCTCGTTGGGGAGGCCTTCCTTTTCTTCTCTCCCCACACTGGGGGAGAGGCTTTCTTCTTCTCCTCCTCACCTTGGTGAGAGGAGTCAGCCTCGGAGTCGTCATCCGATAGGACCTGAAAACGGGAACTCTTCCGAGTCCCCGTGGCCTTCTTCTTGGCCTTCTTCTCTGGCACCACGTGGGGTGTCAGAGCCAGCAGCCCCGTTAGACGGGCGTTCGCTGGGTCCTCTGGCAATGGGGCCGGACAGATAGTCTGTTCGGCCTTCGCCAGCCAGTCCTGTCAAAGGAAAAGGGGAGTTTAGATCCCGCATAGAGTCAAACTATGGAAAACGAGCGTTCCGTAAAGGACAAAATCACTTACCTCGTCAGCCGGACGCTGCAAGCTGAATCCGCGATCTTCGGTAGCGGATGCGGGAGCGTCGGCGCCCTTGAACAACACCTTCCAGACATCTTCATACGTAGTGTCGAAGAGCCCGCTCAGAGTCTGGTGCTGCGCCGGATCGAACTCCCACATGTTGAAACCCCGTCGTTGGTACGGGAGAATCCGGCGGATGAGCATGACCTGGACTACGTTGACAAGCTTGAGCTTCTTGTCCACCAGCTTTTGGATATAGGCTTGGAGTCCGGTCAGCTCCTCCGAATCACCCCAGATCCGGCCACTCTCTTTCCAGGAGGTGAGCCGTGTAGGAATGCCAGATCTGAATTCGGAGGCCGCTGCCCAATCAGGGTCACGCGGCTCGGTGATGTAGAACCACCCCGATTGCCACCCCTTAATGGTTTCCATGAAAGTGCCCTCCAGCCAAGTAACATGGGACATCCTGCCCACCATGGCGCCTCCGCACTCCGCTTGGCTGCTCTTCACAACCTTAGGCTTGACACTGAAGGTCTTGAGCCACAAGCCGAAGTGGGGCTGGATGCAGAGGAAGGCCTCGCACACGACGATGAACGCCGAGATGTTGAGGATGAAATTCGGGGCCAGATCATGGAAATCCAGGACGTGGTAGAACATGAGCCCCCGGACGAAGGGATGAAGTGGGAAGCCCAGTCCGCAGAGGAAATGGGGAAGAAATACTACCCTCTCATGGGGCCTGGGGGTTGGGATGAGCTCTCCCTCGTTGGGGAGCCGGTGCGCGATGGTGCTGGACAAATATCCAGCGTCACGCAGCTTCTGGATCTGCCCCTCCATGACGGAGGAGGCCATCCACTTGCCTCCCGCTCCGCACATAGTTGGAGAAGGTTGAGGTGAGAAGTGCGGACTTGGGCGCTGGAGCTTGAGTTTGTGGAGATGGATAAGCCAAGGAGGAAGAAGGCGCAGGTAAAACGGTTGGATCTTTATCCCCTTATATGGGCGGACAAAAACATGTGTCCCCACCGGCCTGGTAAAACTCGCTTATCTCCCAAGTGCCGCAATCAATGGCGCGGTTGGGTTACCCACGTTCGTATTGATGGGAATCCCGGAATAAGGGGAACACGATCTCTGCTTCGACAAGACGTGTCAAGGAAACCGCTTCGCTAAACGCGCTGAGGTGGTGCAATAAAAACAATTCAAGTAAATGCTTGGTAGTGGTGTGATGTCATGCCACAAAACGCGTCAGCAGATTGAACTGGTGTAATATTATTCTCCCTACGGTGGTACGTGGAATTTACTTTTGCAGAGCTGGACACTATCCTGGTGTTCACAATCTTCGATAAATTATTCGGAGGAGGAACCCGCCTTGCAATGCCGAAGACAATATGCGCGCCGGACTCGTCGTCATTGAAGCCTGGTTCAGGGGCTACTGAGGGAGTCCTGGACTAGGGGGTGTCCGGATAGCCGAACTATCATCATCGGCCGGACTCCAAGACTATGAAGATACAAGATTGAAGACTTCGTCCCATGTCCGGATGGGACTTTCCTTGGCGTGGAAGGCAAGCTTGGCGATATGGATATGTAGATCTCCTACCCTTATAACCGACTCTGTGTAACCCTAGCCCTCTCCGGTGTCTATATAAACCGGATGGCTTTAGTCCATAGGACGAACAACAATCATACCATAGGCTAGCTTCTAGGGTTTAGCCTCCTTGATCTCGTGGTAGATCCACTCTTGTAACACACATCATCAATATTAATCAAGCAGGACGTAGGGTTTTACCTCCATCAAGAGGGCCCGAACCTGGGTAAAACATCATGTCCCTTGTCTCCTGTTACCATCCGCCTAGACGCACAGTTCGGGACCCCCTACCCGAGATCCGCCGGTTTTGACACCGACAGCTTCCGTCGACTGGGAGCGGACTCTGTGGGCGGTGGCACCCTCCATCGCCAACGTCATGCACCTCGAGAAGCAGAGGGACTTCGGTGGCGTTTAGGCATCCTTTGAATGGGCATGTCTCGGTGCAACATGCACTGTTGGATCAAACTCAGACGGTGCGGATCAGTCACTGTAGCAAAAAGCGTGTGGGTGTGTTTGGTTGCATTCTCATCTCAGTATAGTTGGTCCCTCTTCGTGCATTCTCATCTCAGCACCCCTCTTCATGCATGCTTGATACATCTTCGTCGTATCTATAATTTTTTATTGTTCCATGCAAATATTATACAACTTTCATATACTTTTGGCAACTTTTTATACTATTTTTGGGACTAACCTATTGATCCAGTGCCCAGTGCCAGTTCCTGTTTGTTGCATGTTTTTTGTTCCACAGAAAATCTATATCAAATGGATTCCAAATGCGATAAAAACTTACAAAGATTTTTCTGGAATATATGTGATTTTTGGGAAAAAGAATCAACACGAGATGATACCCAAGGCGGCCACAAGGCAGGGGGCGCCCTGGGCCTTTGTGGTCACCCCATAAGGCAGTTGGTGTCCTTCTTATGGTGCAAGAAAGCTAATATTCGGATAAAAATCGTGTTAAAATTTCAGCCCAATCGGAGTTAAGGATCTCCGAGAATTTCAGAAACGGTGAAAGGCCAGAATCTAGGAACGCATAAATAGAAGGAAACAGAGAGAGAGAGAGAGAGAGAGAGAGAGAGAGAGATCCAATCTCGGAGGGGCTCCTGCCCCTCCGCTGCCATGGAGGCCATGGACATAGGGGAAACCCTGCTCCCATCTAGGGGAAAGGTCAAGGAAGAAGAACAAGGAGGGGGGCTCTCTCCCCCTCTCTCCCAGTGGCGCCGGAACACCGTCGGGGCCATCATCGTGACGAAAATCTACACCAACAAATTCGCCGCCGTCATCACCAACTCTCCCCCCCCCCTCTATGTAGTTGTGTAACACCCCTTCTCCCTGCTGTAACCTCTACTTAAACATGGTTATCAATGCTATATATTATTTCCCAATGATTTATGGCTATCCTATGATGTTTGAGTAGATCCGTTTTGTCCTATGGGTTGATTGATGATAGTGATTGGTTGGAGTTGCATGTTTTATTATTGGAGTTGTCCTACAGTGCTCTCCATGTCGCGTAAGCATGAGGGATCCCCGCAGTAGGTTGTTGTAATATGTTCATGATTCTCTTATGGTGGGTTGCTAGAGTGACAGAGCTTAAACCCGAGTAAGGGGGTTGTTGCGTATGGGAGTAAAGAGGACTTCATACCTTATAATGCTATGGTTGGGTTTTACCTTAATGATCTTTAGTAGTTATGGATGTTTGCTTGAGTTCCAATCATAAGTGTGTATGATCCAAGAAGAGAAAGTATGTTAGCTTATGCCTCTCCCTCATATAAAATTGCAATAATGATTACCGGTCTAGTTATTGATTGCCTAGGGACAAATAACTTTCTTGTGACAAAAAGCTCTCTAATAAAACTAACTTAGTTATTTCTTTATCTAAACATCCCCTAGATTTTATTTACGTGCTCTTTATTATCTTGCAAACCTATCCTATCACACCTACAAAGTACTTCTAGTTTCATACTTGTTCTAGGTAAAGTGAATGTTAAGCGTGCGTAGAGTTGTATCGGTGGTCGATAGAACTTGAGGGAATTTTTGTTCTACCTTTAACTCCTCATTGGGTTCGACACTCTTACTTATCAAGAAAGTCTACAACTGATCCCCTATACTTGTGGGTCATCAAGACCTTTTTCTAGCGCCGTTGCCGGGGAGCAATAGCGTGGGGTGAATATTCTTGTCTGTGCTTGTTTGCTTTATCACTAAGTAGATTTTATTTGCTGTTCTAAGTTGTTCCCTATCTTTAGTTATGGATATGGAACACAAAATACCAAAAAAAATAGGTGTGCTTGCTAATCATGGAGATGGGGAACCTCCTAAAACCCTCGATGCTAATTATGTGAAAGATATTATGCACTACTTCAATAATCCTAAGAAAACCCCATTATATTATGTAATGGGAGACACGTTGGATTATTGTGAATACTTTAGGGATTATCACTTGACTCAAAAAGGGAAACTCTTATGGGATCAAATTCATATGTTGCACTGGTATGCTCGACAACTATGCTTGAGATATGATTATACTTGTTGCTCTAGGATGAAGGCTCCACACCTTCCCTTTTCATGCAAATTTAACGATAATGAAACCTTAGCTTTGTATGCTAATGGTAGATATGATTACTATGATGTGGAACGAATTGAAGAATTTGTTGCTTTTAAGGGTGCTTATGAAATTGAATCTTTGTTTGAAAAATATGAAGCTTTTGATGATGATGTTTATAGGCCTAATTTTTTTGCTATACTTAAATATTGCTTTGAGAATTATGAATACAATGCCGATATTGATGTGTTTATTGAGAAAGTCTCCGCTGTCCAAGAAGAGATTAATATTTTGCAGGAAAATAAGGAAGAAGAAAATGATGGCACTGTGAGCTCATTAAATGAAAAAGATAACGAGGAGAGCAAAGAAAAAAGGAGGAAGAGCGGGTTAGCTACCCGTGCCCACCTTCTAACGAGAGTAACTCTTCAACTCATACATTGTTTAATTTCTCTTTGTGCTTACCGAAGGACGATTACTATGATAATTGCTATGATCCCTTTGATTCGTATGAAATATCCTTTTTGATGAAATTGATGCTTGCTATGCTTGTGGCCAAGATGCCAATATGAATTATGCTTATAGAGATGAACTTGCTATAATTCCTTATGTTAAGAATGAAATTGTTGCTATTGCACACACACATGATAGTCCTATTATCTTTTTGAATTCTCTGAATTACACTAAATCAGAGAAGTTTGCGCTTATTAAGGACTATATTGATGGGTTGCATTCTACTATTGCACATGATGATTTTGATAAATATAATATGCACATTCTTGCTGCTCCTACTTGCAATTATTATGAGAGAGGAACTACATCTCCACCTCTCTATGTTTCCAACACGATAAAATTGCAAGAAACTGTTTATACTATGCATTGGCCTTTACGTGATGTGCATGAATTGTTCTTTTATGACATGCCGATGCATAGGAAGAGAGTTAGACTTTGTTGTTGCATGATATATGTTACTTTGTGCTCACTACTAAATTACAAATCATTGTTAATTATAATTGGCGTTGATATACCTTGGGATCCGGGTGGATCAATTACTTGAGCACTTTATGCCTAGCTTAATGGTTTTAAAGAAACTGCCAGGGAGACAACCTGGAAGTTTTAGAGAGTCATTTATTTCTATTGAGTTCTTTTATAAGGTTTAAAAACAAAAAATAAAGTGGGGAACCTAAAACTTTTCAAAAAGAAAAGTGAAAGTGAGAAAGACGAGCACCGTTGAAGTGGAGGAGCTCCTTGAACTTTGTTCATGCCCATGGAAACTTTGCAAATCTTGAATTACAGAAACTTTTCAACAAAAATAATTATCCCCTTGTATAAATCCATTGTATTATAAAAATAATGTGCCAAGATTTGCCTTTAGGATGATTAGATTGCTTGTTTGTTATGTGCAGTGGAAAAACAGAAACTTTGGTTGTAGTGCGTGAATTTTCATTTTTTACTGGAACATTGAATGTATCTGAAACTTTTTGCATAGTACTTCTATACGATGTTTTTAATTTTTTTCCTAAATTTTTAAGAATTTTTGGAGTTAAAGAATTATGGTGAATGTTCAGATTACTACAGACTGTCCTGTTTAAGACAAATTCTGTTTTTGATGCATTGTTTTCAAGTTTTGATGAAATTATTAATTTTATCGGTGGTATAAGCCTTGGAGAAGTTATAATACAGTAGCTACAATGCAAAAATAAAATATGTATGTGTTTGTAACAATACTTAAAGTGGTGATTTGCTTTATTATACTAACGGATCTCACAAGGTTTTGTTAAGTTTTGTGTGATTAATGTTTTCAAGTTTTGGGTGAGATCATGATGGATGAAGGAATAAGGACTGGCAAGAGCCTACGCTTGGGGATGCCCGAGGCACCCCAAGGTAATATTCAAGGACTCCCAAGCAATTAAGCTTGGGGATGCCCCGGAAGGCATCCCCTCTTTCTTCTAACGATCATCGGTAATTTTACTTGGAGCTATATTTTTATTCGTCACATGATATGCGTAAATCTTGGAGCATCGTGTGCTTTTTATTTTTATTTTAATAATGCACCATGCTGGTATGAGATTGTCCTTGGTTGATTTATAGAATGCACTTTGCACTTCACTTATATATTTTGAGTATGGCTTTATAGAATGCTTCATGTGCTTCACTTATATCATTTGAAGTTTGGATTGCATGTTTCTCTACACATAGAAAACCGCCATTTGTAGAATGCTCTTTTGCTTCATTTATATTTGTTAGAACGTGGGCATATCTTTTGTAGAAAGAATTAAACTCTCTTGCTTCACTTATATCTATTTAGAGAGTCATCGGGAATTGGTCATTCACATGGTTAGTCATAAAATCCTACATAAAACTTGTAGATCACTGAATATGATATGTTTGATTCCTTGCAATAGTTTTGCGATATAAATATGGTGATATTAGAGTCATGCTAGTGAGTAGTTGTGGATTGGTAAGAATACTTGTATTAAAGTTTGCGATTCCCGTAGCATGCATGTATGGTGAACCGTTATGTAACAAAGTTGGAGCATGAGGTATTTATTGATTGTCTTCGATATGAGTGGCGGTCGGGACGAGCAATGGTCTTTTCCTGCCAATCTATCCCCCTAGGAGCATGCATGTAGTACTTTGTTTTAGTAGCTAATAGACTTTGAGTCCATGGATTATATGCACTTCACCCTTCCATCATCGCTAGCCTCTTAGGTACCGTGTATTGCCCTTTCTCACCTCGAGAATCGGTGCAAACTTCGCTGGTGCATGCAAACCCCGTGATATGATACACTCTATCACACATAAGCCTCCTTATATCTTCCTCAAAACAGCCACCATACCTACCTATCATGGCATTTTCATAGCTATTCCGAGGTATATTGTAGCAACTAGACCTCAAACAGTCTGATCTCTGTGCTTCAGTGTCATCCCTGGATCAATAATGCTGACACGCAATACTCGAAGGATTTATAACAGAGTATCAATCACACACTTATTACATCGAATGTCTCAAAAGAGAACTTATTACAATAAATATGGCTTAAGGCCATCTAATAATGATAACGGCAGAAGGCTTGGAAGATAAGTGAGTCCATCAACTAAAACGGCATCACTGAGTATAAGACCACGACCTAAGGCACCTTACTCGTCGTCTGAAAAGTCTGCAACATGAACGTTGCAGCGCGAAAATGGGTCAGCGCATGGAATATGTTGGCAATGTAACACATAGAGAGTAATGAACAGAATAATGCTATCACTACATGCATATATGGCTGGTGGAAAGCTCTATGGTTACAGTTTTGCGTAAAGCCAATTTTTCCCTACAACAAAGGAATAAATTTTATTTAACTATCATGGTGTGCTCGAGAGAGAAGCCTCTAGTGAAAATTATGGCCCCGAGTCTACTTTTATCATATATAAAAAGACAAAAATACCTTGCTGCAATTTTATTTTATTTCTTTTGTTTTGCAACTTAATTTATTATCTATCACTACGAGATTAATCCTCGCAAGTAACCGCCGAGGGGATTAACAACCCCCTGGTTTGCGTTGGGTGCGAGTATTTGATTTTATCTGTGCAGGTGTTGTTCACGAGGATTTGTGTGATTATCCTCCCGGATTGATAACCTTGGTTCTTAGCTGAGGGGAATACTTATATCTAATGTACTGCATCATCCTCTCCTCTTCGAGGAAATCCCAACGCGGCTCACAAGTAGCATGGCATGTCACGCCTTTACAGCTACAGAAGTTGGTGCTGCTGTTCCAGGAGGCCAGTAAGCCCCCATAGATGAGTTGTCTTTGAAAGAAAGCAACGGAGCCTCATTGTCAGAGCTCGCGGAAATGATCAATAGGATGGAAACAACTGAGTTTAGCAAGCTCATGGCGACGCGATGAACCATATTGTTGTGTCCCTCTTTGGATGATCTCTTGGTTTGGTTTGCAAGTAGAATTTGTGTCTGTGTTCATATATATACTAGCTTAGCTTAACTGGTCATGTGAGTGTTGCAAGTGATGTGCTAGTAGTTTTTCCATTTGTCATCGACATAACGCTCAAAATCCCCAGCTTGATGCAGAGTTTACCATTTGTCAGCAAAATAAAGGTTGTTACGTACCATGCTAGGATGTAATATTTACGCAAGGTATGAGTGAAGCCAGGGCAAGGCCGCCGGGATGGGATGACGGCCTGAAGCACTTGGCGGCGTCGTTTCGGCTCTGCAGCCACTGCAGTGAGCTTGACTACACATCGTTCAGGGATGCCACCGTCAACGCACAGGCCCTCAGCGACAGAGAGCAAGGCGACCATGCCTAGTTCTGGCCCACCCAAGACTTCCCCACCTACCCCTCCAAGCTAGCCGGGGACCTCCTGTGCAAGCGGCAAGTTTGCCTCCATCAACGTTGACGGCAAGAAATTGAGGGCCAGAAGATTTGGGACATTGGGGATTTCTTATTTTTGCTATCTATTCAGTCGGACGGGTGCAGAAGGTGTTATTATCCACTATTTTTATGCATATGCATATTATCAAAAACAATTGAAGGCAATTAGTATTGGTTTTATTGAAAAAGAGCACATAAGAAGTCACAAAATATCAATTACAAGCTAACCAGTGGAAAATCGTCAAAGTCCCAAGTAAGTGGTGGCAAAAAATCAAAAGGCCCATTTTTGGTAAGCACCTGCAATAATCGCGTTAATACAAGAGCGTGCATCGATGAGTGACACATTTCTCGCCAACCCCTCTCGTGTCATCCCATACCTCTCTAGAAGCATCTGCGGCACCCACATTGTCTTCCTCTCATCTCATCTCTCTCTCACCATCTCTCCCTCCATTTCTCTATTTTCTCTCCAGACTGAGCACCGATACCGAAATCCGATGTAGGTGAAACCGATCACCTATGGGGTCACAAGGATCTCTTCTACATTTGGCGGGGGATTAGTTGCACGAAGAGCAGGTCGAGTCGTTAGCACACAGAGGATTTTTATCCAGGTTCAGGCCGCGAAGATGCGTAATACCCTAGTCTTATATGAGTGTTCTTGAGCTTTTTGAACTAGCTACGATGTGTGCTTTGTCCAAAAGTCTGAATCTTCTCTTTGTGTGCCTTGGCCCTCCTTTTATACACAAAGGGGTTTCCACAGTGGCACATAGGAGGTGGCAAGCTACAGTGATACTCCCTCCGGTCCTTTTTTGTGTGCGTTCTGGAAAAATCCGTTTTTCCCGCAATGCTCTACGCATTAGCTTTTTCTGTCTTCTGTTTCCATATATGCCCCTGCTTTCCAATCGAATGCATGCATGTGTGCTGCTCGCATCTCTCTCTCCAACGTACTTCGCGTCTTCCCGAGGCACAGAGGGAGAGGCACATGCAGAGAGATGCGCATGCATGCAGGCCGGGAGAGAGAGGCGCATGCTTAGAGATGGAGAGGAGAGAGAGACGCGCATGCAGAGAGATGGAGAGAGTGGGTGTGAGAATATATGGCTGCAGGCCAATCATTTGCATGCAGGGAGTAACTGCCCAGCGTCTCCTCGGTAACAATTCAGGGGCAAAGTAGTCCAAATTTTGGTGAGCTCTCCTCTCCTTGGTATCCAGGCTAGAGCTAAAACGCAAACAAAAAAGGACCGGAGGGAGTACGAGCTTATCGCTCGATCAATGTAGGACAAACACATTTAATGCGACACCTATGTGTCCTCTTGCTTTATTGGGGATGGCAACAGAGGCCATCTCGTCGTTCGCCGCTTCCCCTCACTTTGCCACATGTCTAGGCCAACGAGGCATGCAGCGCCACACTGGCCAACCAGCTGCTATGTTGGCAAAGTGGTAGGCTTCCATGAAGACCTGCATGCCGCCACGCAGGTGCCTGCTTAACTGGCATGCTTATCGCCGCGTTGGAGTGACGGTGGAGCGGAAAAACCTTGTCTGGCGCTGGCCTGGCTGCGGCCCAGCGATCGTCCCCGGCAAGGCTTGCCGGGGGCCTCGGAGTCATCCCCGGCAAGGATCTTGCCGGGGGTCTTCATCATTCAACCCCATGCGGACTCGTGGGTTGTCGATATTCGTGAGGAGCTGCATGCTACGAGGCATGTGCTCTTCAAATCCTGGTCTTTAACATTGTCTATGGTGTCACAGCTCTCAAGCCCGGGTGGTGGCCTTGCTGGTCTCTTCGCAAGCTACCCCGGCAAGGGGTTTGTCGGGGGCCGCGCAGGTCGCTTCGGCAAGGCTTGTTGCCGGGCATGGCCCTGCTTGCCTCTTGCTGCTTGCTACTCTGAGCACTTGCCTTGGTGTTCTTTGTTCTTGTCTTGCCTCCTGTTGTCTTCCTCTGCCTCGCCAAGCCTTGCTATAGGGGTGGCTGCGACCGTCTGTGCACAAGTAAGGGGTGCAAAAGCACCCATACTTTGGTACACCAACATCCGGCATGCTCCAGCAAGTGTGCTATAGGGGGCTAGGGCACGATGCTTCAATCGCTTTTCCCCTACCTCCAAATCAAGCATATATGCGACCTCTTGATCCAAATCGGAGAACGGAGCATGGAGCCGGCTGATGGTACAGTCGCCCGACATGTGTCGCGGGGATTTTGACCTGCTTGGTGTTGTCGTCATTGTTGCAACTTGCAAGTGACCCAAATATGCTCCATGTCGCAAATGTTCACATGTGTCTGGACGAGCTGACACTAGCACAGATCGGTGAGCGCAACATGGCCTATGTTGCAAACCGGTAGGTCACGCTAAATGGCTGATCGAACGGTTGAGCATATTGGCCTCTCAAGCAACTACAATGAGATTTCACATTGGCTGGAGAGAAAATATTGCTTGATATGAGTGCTTTAGATGAGTGGGGAATGAAGCTTATGAAAATGATACGATGTTTGACAAGTGATGACCACTAACCACAATAGTTTTTTTGTTCTCTCAAACATAACCAACTCATAGGGCCCAGAAATTACAACCCATTACGACATAAAGAAGGGATCTCAAAGGTTGATGACGAATAGTAAGCGTTCATTTAGTGCAACTTAGGCGCTCCTCTCTCAAATGCACATTGGTTCTCCCTGCGAATATTCTCCTACTCCTCGAGCATGAAGTCATTCTTCAGGTTGAACATCTTGCGGATCTCCTCCGTAGTTTTTCCCTTGATCATGTCAGTCATAGTCTGGGATATTAGGTCCACCAGTCCCTCGAGGTTAAGATGGCATGCAGCCTAAGAGGGGGAAATAAGAACCACATAGTGTCAGAGAGAAGCATTAATCTATAATGGCTATAGAACATGGATAATTAGATAGATTGCATTGCATTAAGATGTGTTACAAGGTAATAAAACACAAAACAAGACGTAAAGTGACTGGTCACTATCAGAGAGAAGCATTAATGTATGTAAAATAATCATAAAAACATATATTTTTATGAGTGGCCCATTGTTTCGACAAGTTAATCATATACAATTTACTTGCACAATGATAGTGCATCTAGTAAGTTCACACTAATCATAATAAAAAAATTCCCAGGTTATGCATAACAACAATATACATATATAAGTGAAACATACAAACCACAAAAAGATGCCCTGGCCTATTTACTATGATTGTGTATGGTCGGCCAATGTGTTAATACCCCATTCTAGGAAGGGTTAAGTTGAGTATGATTAATTTAGAAGATTGCTCGCCTTCTTATTTCCCATCCTTAGTTTAGGAAAGTGGAAAGTTTTTCCTTTTATTTTAGGAATTTTGGACATTGTCAATAGAGCAAAATCATGTATAACTTATACCTAATCTAATCGAATCAAATCGAGAATCTACGTTGATGATGATATGAGTATTCCCCCAAGCTAATATGCAAGACGTGCAAACCCAATCTAGATTCGAGTCTCATACGGGGAACAAAAAGAAAAAATAGATCTAGAAAAAGGAGATGGTTGAACTAAAGGATATCATACCAGGATGATGTCGTAGAGGACGGTCGGGTTGACCTTGAGGAACTCTGCGTCCCAGTTCTTGAGGTCCTCGGGTAGGGTGGCGTGAGCCGTGGTATCAGACGCAACGGCACAGGTGGCTCCACCGACGGTAGCGCATGGCTTGGCGTGGACGTGCTTGTAGCAGTACTCGATGACCTTGGAGAGGATCTTGGAATCAACATTGGGGATTGTGGTTTCGTTGTCGGTGCACTCATTCTCGATCATGTGGCGGATGGTCAGCGACTCCATGGCGACCGCCTCCTCGACCTCAAACTCATCGCCATCTGAGGTCTTTAGCATGATCATCTTGATCTTGCTGGTGTCTCCCATGGCCGCCATCGCCTGGATCCGAGCTGGGTTTTGGGTGGAAGGGTTGGGGGCCAAGGAAACCCTGGCGAGAAGGGGAAACTCTAGTGGCGGCGGTGGAACAAGAAGATGGAAGCTTTGTTGCGTGGTGGGTTGGGTTTGGGCTTCTGGGGTCCGTCCGGGTGAGGGTATTTACGTATTGGGGCAAGGCGGGTTTGGCAATGGGTGGATGGCTATATCTATATATCATGCCTCCAAAGTAAACGAAGCCAAATAGTACCAAACCAGATCAAATTTGGTACGAGTTCAATGAGACCAAAAAAACTCATATTTTCCTATTTCGCAATGAAACAACTTTGGCATCTTTGGTTGGAACTGCTTCACCACTGTCCTGAGGTGTGGGCCCGCCTTATAAGCCGGTCTACGTGACAAAGATTTTCTTGTGAATACGATGTATGACTGCAATATCTGAATTGTTCAATGCAGACCTTGAGGAGGACAGTGTTACCGATAATGCTGGCAATGGGGATTACCCAGGCGGGTATTGGACTTCCATCCCCATCCCCGCGACATCCTTCACATGCCCATCCACATCCCCATACATGCATGATTTTTTATCCCCATCCCCGTCGGGTTTTTTATCCCCATGGGGAAACCCATACATGCAATCATTAACAACCTTTGATAGCATTTCAGTAGAAAACATAGCATTTCAGCACAATAAGTAATATGTTGTGGCTAGGTTAGGGTTTTCTTAGGGATTTTTGGCCAAAGGGATGGGATGGAAGGAGATTTGGGTGGGTAAGGGCGGCAATTACATGGGGTCTACTAATTTTAGAGCCCACATATAAAGCCTTAATGGGTAAAGCGGGTAGCGGGCACATATAATGCTATCCCATCCCCATCCCGTCTTGCACGCTGGGTTAGGTATTTGACCCACTAGCTTCCTCGTGGGCATTAAAGGTGGCACATACCCGTCCCCTGAAAGATTAATTACCCATATGGACACGGGTAACGGTTAACCATTGCCAGCTTGAGTTACCAAGGTAGGCCTCCTCCTTCTAAGTTGTGTGTTCTATTTCTGCATTCCAATGTATACTATGCTTGTTGATATCGATAGTTTTTGTGGTAAATAAATAGGTTGTCGAGCAAGTGTTGATCATGCATGAAGAATACCTTTTTTAAGAAAAGGAGAAAGACCCCCAGCCTCTGCATCTAGACAATGCATGCAGTCACTTTATTAACTATTCACATAAGACCTTACAAAGAAATATAGCAGTAAGTTTGAATCCACCGCCTAGGCAACATCTGTCGCTACTCCCATCCAATTGATGAAGGGATGCTGATAGTCCGGGCCTAATACCACAGACCTCGCAGCCAAGCCTAATATCTAAGACCTGAGGCCCCAATCAAGCTACTTGTCGGGTATGGGGCACACACCGGTCCGGCGCGCTCTCAGAGGCCGCCGCCGCCAACTACCACCACTCCAACTTCAGAGCTATACTGAGGCATCATCCTTACCCGGTCTAGTTGTTGTCGATGCCACCACGGCGCCCAATGCCACCACCTCCCTGCGCGTGAACTGCTGAGCACGTCGCGGTCGCCACCGGTACATCTCGGCACTATGCCGCCAAGTACCACCAGCCAACACAGCTTGAAGTCTCTGGAAGATCTGTCGTGTGTAGCACCTGCCGACCAGGCATGACAAAGCGAAGCACCTGTCGGCCAGGCATGACTTGACATCTCCACCGAAGCTTCGTGCAAGACGAAGCCGCTCCACCTCCTACCTCTGACTTCCAGTGCTACTCCACAAACGATGTTCCCAAGAGAGAAACGACACCGTCGTGCCACCATTGTCCGATCTGGAAAACTAGATCTTATGGTTTCCCCCAGAGCAGCACGAGTGAGTTGACAGTAGTTACACGATGATGCCTTCATCAAGGTAACGACACATAACGTCGCCATCGCTTGCCGTCGGCTCGGTTTTCACCGGCAAATCAGTCTCCCAACTCGCAGTCGGGACTAGATGACGGATCTCGAGATCTGACTACCCAGCCTCTGGCCGGCCATCTCCGACGGAGAAGATGACCACCACCGTCGGCTGCACCGGCCAGATTAGATCTGACCGGATGTGCCACCAAACAGTCCACCAGGCCCTTGACGCCGTCACCGATCCAAAGCTGAATGACGCGCTGACGCAATATAGACCGCCCGTCGCGAGACAGGAGTGGCCTCCACCGCCATCGTCGCCGCTTTGCTAGATCAACCGCGCCTCCACGCGCATAGGGGCCCACACCGCCCCTGAGACACGGGAGCGAGGAGAACCCCCGCCACCGCCGTCGGCCACCGGGCAGAGGCCGGCGGCATCCTCCGGCGGCAGCGGGGGGGGGGAGGGAGGGGGATCGACCCCGGCGGTGGCTAGGGTTGGAGTACCACCCGTGTCGCCCGAGCGGGGGGCGACGCGGGGGCGAGGAGCGGGGTTTTTGTTAAGAGGGATGTACTTCCCCTCACAGCCCCACGACAACCTACACAGTCTGCATGAAGAGTACCTGCAAAGCAACTATTCGTGGATTGAGAAGCCAAGGAGCACGCATGGTCAATGAAATGTTGTTTTGAAGAATGTCTGACTGTTTTTCTTTTGAATAAAATGCATTCACGGTCGTTGAACTTGTGTCGAAAGCTCACTTTGGTCATCATACTTAAGAATACGGTCAATACAGTCATTATATACGACTTGAGGTGATTATACGGTCACTTGGTCATTGCATAGCTCTGTATTTTACTATGTTGACTGGTCAAACATCACAGCAGCCTCTCTCTACCTTATATGGGTCCCACCTGTTAGTGGGAAAGAAAAAAAAGCGTCACAGGAGAATCATACCAGCGATACTCTGCCGAAGCCCACGTACGCTAACACCTGTGGCTCTGTCCCACACAACTTCGTGTTAAATCCATAGGGCGTTACGGTGTGAATATTTTTGTTTTGATTTGACGATCAACGTTACCGTTATTTAATTAACACACACACGCACACAACACACTTGCGTGCATGCACACACCAGTTTTGCAGCCGCCGTCCCGTCGAAAACTGTACGCGACGAGCAATTGTTGGACTACTTCGACCACACGAGTTCAAGACGCGACCTCGTATCGTCACAGTTCTTCGTCGGCGTCGCCATCCACCTGGTGATGCTCGTCCTGAACGCCGTTGTCGTCGTGTTAACCATCGTCGTCCTCTTCATGGTGGCCACTGCCCACCTTGTCGAGCTAAGGGCTGTGCAGCTGCGTGTGCATGCCGGTGAACGGTAACATGGCCGTGTTCAAGGGAGGACACCGGGCTCAGCTGTTTGTGCCCCAGACGCTGGTTGCGAAGAACACACTATTCCGTGCTGTTGGCTGCGTGCATACGCATGCGCATGGGTTCAAGAAGATGGTGAAGGGGTCAGGGAACAAAGAGGACACTGTCAGATTCGGAGTGAGGGTAGGAGAGACTGGTTCGTGCAACTCACACTGTTCATTGATCAGGAGATTGCATGTATATGTAAGTACAGAGTCTCAACTAACTCACACATAACCAGCCTGAAGACTAGGTCCTACACAACGTTACAATGTACACCACCAGGAGGAGCACTATCTATACACACACAAACACACGTTCGCTATCAGATACTAGTACCTGCTCCCGGCGTGGAGCTGCGCAACGCATGCGGCGATGGTGGCCGGGCGTGCACCATGGAGTGAAGCGGCGCGTCCTGGGGGATGCGCCTGTGGGTGAAGACGGCGAACGTCCTATATGTGTATTTCCGTAATATACATAAATATTGATATTAGAGGTATAAAAATGGCCCTGTAGCTAAGTACAAGGATTGTTTTTCTTTTGGTGTGGGAAAGGGAAAAGGGGGTAGAAAACTGGGCGGCCGTTTGGCCGAGAAATAAAGAGTCGAAAGCCCCGTCCAGCCCGCGCACGACGCGGCGGCTATAACGGTAAGAATAGTTGTCGCCGATTTGGCGGTGCGGCTGGACAAGACTGTAGCTGGATGTCCCTCGTTCGATTCTCTACGACCAATACGCATGGCTTTGGCTTTTATTTATTTCTTTTTTTACATCGCCAGGTGGGACCCATATAAAGGTAGAGAGAGGATGCTACGATGTTTGACCAATCAACGGAGTGAAATACGGGGCTACACAATGAGCCAGTGACCATATAATCACCTCAAGTCGTATATAGTGATCGTATTGGCCGTATTCTTAAGTACGATGACCAAAGTGAGCTTTTGACACAAGTTCAATGACCGTGGATGCATTTTACTCTTTTCTTTTTTGGGATTTTATTTTAGCGAGTGACTGATTAATTGCTCGTGCTTGGACATCTCTGCTTCCTCATTGAAATGACAACTGACTGCTGCCTCGAGGTGCCCTCTACTTGTTTCATTCTTTTTTTTTAAAAAAAAAGGAGGAAGACCCCCGGCCTCTGCATCTGGACGATGCATGCAGTCACTTTATTAATTATTTACAAAGATCTTACAACTTGTGTTTAATCGTCTGATCAGTGGTATGCTAGATGATCATGTTACACTGTGCTAAAAACTGCAGTTAAAGTCATATATACTTTGTTGCACTGTTATTCAAGTATTCAATCAGTTTTTAGACGGGACTAGTAAATGCGCACATGCAACGCACGTTAATATTTAGGCAATAATTATTTGCACACGTATATTAGGTATATTATTATTTTTGTATTAATTTCTATGATTATGTGATTAGTCAATCTGTATGTGCAATGCACGTTAATTTGAAAGTATATTAAGTGCATGTGGATATTAATTACGATATTATTTGCGTGTTATTATGTGATTAGTACTATACTTGACATGAAATTAACTGCACGCTAAACATGTTGAATGCTCGATATTGAAGCAGTCTAGGTCGTTGAATTGACATGATTTGATGGTCGAAATTAATTGGATCTGTCTTTTGAGGTCTTTTTTATTGATATAGATAGATGTTGTTGTGGTGGCAATGTTCCGCGAGGGGCTGGACATGAATCCTGGGCTGGCCGAGATGAAGAACGTCGTCGTCGTGCCCCATAGCGCTTCAGCTCCTTTCTGGTTTCGAAAGCTAGTGTATTAATACAGGTAGAAACGAACAGTATCAATCAAAGAGTTGCTTGCTCGTGGTAAAATGATAATGTGGGCTTGGGATTCGTATCAAAGCTTGGGATTGGAATTGGAACCCCGTTGATTCTGCAAACATTGAGCCAGGCCATACAACAAGAAATCCCATGTATTTTGTTTCCTTTTTCTTTCTGGACCAAGAGATGGCCCCAGCCTAGTGACACTTTTGTTCAGCCATTAACTATAATAAGGCACTCTCTAATAGTAATAGTCCTTTGTGTGTTTCAAGGGTCAGAAGCAAATAGTACCACTACCAATCACCAGTTGCTCGGGAGAAAAAAACACTCTCTAACCAACTACTTACGCCGTCTCATCATAATAAAACGCTCTTATATTATGGAACGGAGGGGCTAGTAGATAGCTGAAGCAAAGCAAAAGCAAAGTGGCACGGAACGAACTCCTCAAAAAACGGATCGGCCCCGGCGTTGCCTCTGGGCGACATAGGCGGCAGCCATCTCCTCCGCCCTCCACCGGCAGGTGTCGCCGGCCAAAGTCCGTGCGGCCGACGGCGACAGCGAGGACTCATTCTACGTGCAGCGGCGGTGGTGTAGTGGGATGCGGTTGTGGCAGATGTGCTGCCGCGGTTGGCCGGCGCCGCCTGCCATGTGAGCGGCACGGCGGCCTATGATCTCTTCGGGGTCTTCCCTCTGGATCAAGTGCTCGATCAGCGGCTACACGTCGCTGTCTCCTGCGGTGTCTCCTCTAGCGGCCAATGTACTAGGGACTCAGATCGCGGCTGAACAAGGCATCTCATTCGTTATGTGTTGAGCACGTACGAAGGTACAAGATGCATGCTTACATGGATGCACGGTGGCTCACCAGGCATCTCTTGGATCTTCGTGCATGGAGCCGTCTGATGGCCCTTGTGGGCTTTGGCGGCGCGCTTGATCCTGAAGTGCGGTGACTCCTCGCTACAGTTGGCATCATGGCTCACGTACGGATGTTGTCATGCACGACATCTTACACGGGCATGGTTACTAGGCGTCGTAATCCCATCAAGGTTCGCGGCTGGCAACCATGGATCTGGTGGTGACCACCCGCGGCGCTACGATCCACGGCTTGGTGGTGGTGATTCGGATTCGGTCGACCGAGTGAGGGTGACTGCACAATGTGCTGCAACGACCTCTTGCGGCTCAACGACAGCGGTGATCATTGCAAGATCTTCGGTTCATCTCAAGATCCAATGGTCGACTGCGGCAGTGGGATGCAAATTATGGGTGACCACTTGACGCGGAGGAATGGTTGGGCAGTGGCGGCGGTCATATCGCATGTAACTGTTGGGATCGTGAAAAAATGGTGGCGACAACATTTACCTGACTTCGATGGTGGTGCTACTCGAGCACCCGGTCCCGAGGTCCGGGGTGAAAGTCAAGGTCTGACCCGAGCTGGTTATACCTGGCAATGGCGATACTTTTTACGTCGTTACCTTGTCGAAGGCATTGCCCGAATATGCCCCGACTGATTTTTCAGGGTGAAAACCTAGATTCTGGCCTTGGTGGTTGGATCTGGTGACGGCAACACTTGAGTGTCGCTTCCTTCTTCAAGGCGTTGTTGTTGAAGAATCTCATCGTCTGTGTGGTGTCATTAGATAATTAGTGCTGATATGGTGTTTACTGTAGTTTGCAGATCGTGGCTCTAATCACTTTGGGTTTTTTCTTTTTTTTCCTCGGCTACGCATAGCTTTGGTCTTACTCCCTCCGTCCCAAAATAAGTGATAACTTGAGTCACTTATTTTGGGACGGAGGTAGTATATGACTTTGCGATTTGCCGCTGTGTTTTTCGTGTGTGTGCGTCTGTGTTGGCTGTGCGCATTCTAGATATGCAGCCGGGTGTGTGCTTTTTGAGCTTGTATCCTCTTGATGCTTCTTTTTGAGCTAATAAAATCCACCCTTTGTCGAAAAAAGCAAAAGCAGAGTTAACAATGTCTTCTGTATGAATTAGTGAAGTTGCACGCTTTTAGTTCAATGATGAATGCCAAAAAGGAAAAATAGGGAGTTCAAATTTAGAAATTTACAAGTGTCTTAGGTTCATGTTTTTTTTAACTCCTCAAGTTTGAAGAATTAATGTTTAATTTGATGAATGAAAAAAATAGGTTCATGTCTTTTTAACTGGTGGGGTTACCAAGTGGTCCCTTTGTTTAGCTGCTGCCAGAACTGATCTTACCACAAACTCATTTTTGAGGTTGCCTGCCCTAGTCCATCACCAGATAAACTGATGATCTGTCAAACTAGCCACGTTGAATAGTCTGCATCAGTCAATCGTATCATATCTCCAAAATGAACTTGTCAACCCAAAGAATCTTATCACCTTGCAGATCGTAGATCACAGATCAGATCTGAATAGCGATGGCCTTGCGGGATCAGATCATTATCAATCCACCAACACCCAGAAACAGTGATAAACTAAGCAGGTCAGTAAAAAACCGCTGCCATTGCTATCACTCCAAATTTTCATTTCCCTTGCACACTTCGGAGTGACAAGATAGATATACACGCTCTCACCCAATAAACCCAAGAATTACATGGCTGCACTCCACACAAGAGAAAAGAAGAGGGCTGGCTGGTTAGCATTCACAATGTACGTGGCACGTAAATATATTTTTTGCTGGACCTGAAGCTTATGGGGATTTTACAAGTAGGTGCTCATATAGTCGTGTGGGGTTGTTGTGGATTATCGACGGGTTTGCGTCCTCCAGGCGCTCCGCGAGCGATCTGAGCATGGAGACCAGATGCCGGGTGTTCTTGGTGCACCTGCACACCAGGTCGAGGTACTGCACGGCCTCCTGGGGCATGAGCCCGGTCATGAAGAAGGGGAAGAGCTTTGAGTGCGTCATCTCCATTGTGCCCATGGCCTCCGATGCCCATCCGGAGTTGGACTTGTCAGGAACATTCCCCTCCTCGCGCTGCATCCGCCGTACTGATTCCAGTCGTGGGAGCATATCCTTCTCTTCCTCCTTGAAGTGCTCTTTTGTGTGATCCTGACAGTGTTTGATTAATTTCAGATCCACACCAAGCATGAAAAAAAGATTTGTGATGGCTTATGTAATCATTTGATATTATTCCAAAAGAATCAATATATAACTACAAGTTACTACCAGATAAGGATAGTGTATAATGATCCTATCACAGGAGATCATTTCCAAATATTTAGGTACATCTTTCGCACTATTCTAGCATGCATGTACATCATTTCACTGTAACATTAACAACTACTCCCTCCGTAACTTAATATAATAGTGTCAAAAAACACCTTATATTAAGTTCCGGAGGGAGTGATGAATACTCCCTCCGTTCCTAAATATTTGTCTTTTTAGAGATTTCAAATGGACTACCACATATGGATGTATATAGACATATTTAGAGTGTAGATTCACTCCTTTCTAGAGATTTCAACGAGTGACTACATACGGAGCAAAATGAGTGAATCTACACTCTAAAATATGTCTATATACATCCGTATGTGGTAGTCTATTTGAAATCTCTAAAAAGACAAATATTTAGGAACAGAGGGAGTATTTAGGAACGGAGGGAGTAGATTGTAGAAGTTGTCAACCCTTCTAAGTTGGTTCTGAGCCAAACCGTTGTTGTCTGCATACCACTTAATGCCAAGATACTGTGTGGCGAATCAACGCGGCAAAGCATCCATGGAAGTGCTCCTGATGATTACAACATGTATGATCTTAGCAGTTTGCTGAGCTACGTCAACTCCTTTCATCAGCTTGGTAGGCACATGTGGATAGACCTAGCTGTAGTGAGAATAAACAGCTAAAATCCAAATGTCTTGCAAAGCAACATTCTTAATTGCTTAGGCCAGGCTGCACTCTAGCTTCAGCCAGGCTGACTCTTCTCACAACTTTACACGCGCAAAACTCTAGTGCAGTGGTAGAGCTGTACGCAATAGCAATGGTGGAGGATCCATATCCAATTCTCGAAGTTACGACACTAACCCGACCCTACATGTGCCACTGAAATCCTCAAAAGCAAATCATACAAGGTAAACAGGCCAGACCAGGCTGCACCCTGCTTTCGCCTAAGCTTTCCACTCACACAATAATAATGTGGTAATATGGTAGTAGAGCTGTATGCAACTGCCATGGTAGTGGGTCTGTATCCAACTTGAACACTAAAATTAACCCTACAATGTGCTACTCAAATTATGAAGTTTTACAGAGCAAACAGGTTGGTAGTGGCCCTTATCAGGGCCACATGATCTTCTAAAAGTGCAAGGGACAGTAGTGCAACACAACCACTTTTCCATGGAAGAAGCAAGGAATCAGTATATTTTTTTCTCTCGTGGGACTAGGTGAACTCTCATCATTGTACTTCACTTTCGGTTACTACCTTTCTGAGAGTATATCTCTTGTCGGGTCATTAGCTAAAGGAGTACTGATTATGAGAGGATAACATCCACACCAACAAATTACTGGTGGCACTTTTGCCTGAAGGCAGTAGACAAGCCTTGCAAGTCACAAAAGGTGAAGCTTGCATATCAACCTCCGCGAAATGACTTTTCACATAGCACAATTCCAAAAGCCACCTGAATATTCTTTCCGGTATGATATTGAAACATACTAGTAGCACAGTCCAAATAGTACAAACTTGCAAGATCTCACAAGCAATGCAGAGTACAGAACAGTAATGCAATAAAGCAGAATAAGCTAGATGAAACAGCCACTAAATGTAATTAGTGGTAACCACCAAATGCACAAAAGAGCATGTACGTACCTGCAACGCTTTGAGGCGGACGGAGAGGTTGACCAGCACTTCATAGAAGAGGGCGCTGCCCAGCTCCAGCGTCAGAAGCGTTTTTATATCCTCCTTGATTCCGTTCATCATGGGCAGGTGCTTCCCGTGCTGCTCCTGAACCTTATCGCACACCCCTGTACATAAAATACTTTAGGATCAGAAGATTAGACTGCAGTCACGCAATCATATGGGCGTGATTAAACAACTCTCTAATTAAGCTCTTGGATCGATGAGGACAACAAGGGCGTTTGGTCTAGTGGTATGATTCCCGCTTCGGGTGCGGGAGGTCGTGAGTTCGATTCTCGCAACGCCCCCATTTTTATTTTTGTTCTGTTTTGCACTTGAACGGAAAATGACAAGGGAATTTTTCTATCAGTAGCTTCTGCTCTACTACAGGACATCACTGTCTTTTGTTACCTTGCTCGTTTACCAATCGGATGAGAGAAAATGTCCATGTGCAGCTACAAAGGTAAAGGAACCAGAAGCATTTTGATCGACAAGGAACACGGTAGAGAAAGGAAAAGAACGCTCCCATCCCCATCCCTTCCTGTCACGGCAGATTCCGCAAAACCATGAGAATTCACCAGCACGAGTACACGGCCGGCGCAAAGCAATTTATAGTAAGGACACGGAGCAGTTGCCCACAGGCGGTGAATGCACCCGGAATGTCAAAAGGGGCAGGAAAATGCAGAAGACGACAGTGAGGAAACCACCCAATTGGAAATGCACCTTATACGTCAAACCAAAATCAGAAATCCTCGCGAGCAGCAAGCGAAATTTAAGTGCAATGTTGAAATGAGTGGGGCATGGGATCGGGCTGAAATCGACCTGGGAACGAAGCCCTCTGGATGTCGGGGAACAGCACCCGCTCCTCCATCCTGGCGTGCTCCAGCATCACCTCCATGGCGTCGCCGTACCACTTCCCCAGCCTCCGCACCTCGGCGCCCTCCACCGCCACGTTCCGCCCCTTGCCGGCCTTCTTCGCCCCCTTCTTCACCATCTCCGCCAGCTTGGCGGCCACGCCCTCCAGGTGCCGCTCGGCGCTGCGGTGCTGCAGCCGCACCATCTCGGCCACCTCCTCTGCCGCCGCGGCCGCCAGCGACGCGCGCGCCAGGGGCCGGTCTGGCGGCGCGACGCGGGGCTTGCCCTCGAAGCGCGCGTCAACGTGGCGCAGCAGCTCGTCGGCGGCGCCGCAGAGCTCCGGGTCGGCGGCGGAGAGGCGGAGCACGGGGCGGCCGAGCGGGGCCGCCTCGGACGGCGTGAAGTGCACGGGCGCCGCCGCCTTGTAGAGCAGCGCGACGCGGAGGCGCCACGCGACGGGACAGCCGTCGGAGCCGTAGACGCGGACCACGGCCCCCCGCTCGGCGTCGGCCTCGGGGTCGACGGAGACGGAGACCGAGGGGGATCTGGCGAGCGCGTACGGGGACACGGTGGTGCCGCCGCCGCCGCCGGAGGCCGCGCTGGAGTTGGAGGGCGGGGAGCCGGCCGGCGACGGGCGGCGGCGGC
>NC_041385.1:662364980-662374693 GCF_002162155.2 Triticum dicoccoides | reverse complement strand
TGGGGGGAGCTCTGGGGGGAGGAGCCGGAGGGAGGGAGGTGGCGACTGGCGAGGGGTTGGGGCTTGGGGGAGTGTTGAGTCGCGCTGCGTCGCTGCGTCGGGGCGCGGGGCGAAGTTGGCGGAGGGGGGAGGTGGGGCCCGGCTCGGGGGGGCGGCCGTTTCGGCGTTGTGCCTGTCTGGGTTTTGCGATGGAGTGGAAGGGATCAGGACTCTCCCTTGTCGCCGTCAAGAAGAAGAGGAGCTGTCAAGTGGAAGAGGGATAGAGGATGCTGCTGATTTGATTCGGAGCAAAGTGTGTGATGGTTTTGGGTGCTGTTACCCGTGGGCTGTTGCTCCTGTCTTTGGATTACCCGGTCGCGGACGGGGTACTGTCAGATTTATAAGCAACCATGTGCTGTGAGCAGATCTTCCTATGAGGACCATGGTGAGATTTGAATGCACTAAAAGACGCAATGTATCTTTTTCGTGAAAGGCCGTCAGGAATTTGTGCTCTTATCATAGGAGAGGAAACATTCTGGTATGTTCTCTCTTCGGAATATTGCGAAGACCGGAAACATGAAAGAATAATCCGTGTCAATGGTAACATGTGACAAAATGACGCAAAGCTCATTCAAAATGAAGATACCCAAAATGAGCTTTGCGTCATAAGATCCACACAAAATGGATTTTCGAACAAAATGGCCCCCACAGAGTCAGTTGTTGATTCTCTAGTTTGGTGTCTTTGTTGTGGCGTCGCGTCCTAACCTTGTCGTGTGGCCCCCTTTGATCATCCATGCCCAACGCATGCATCGGACAAACCACGACACGATACCATGTGAATGCATGCAAGTATGGCATCAACAACATTCTACAGTTTCGTATTTTCATGTTTTTTTTTCTCAATTGGTGTATTCAATTCACAGTCCGCTCCCACTAGAACCAAAATTGATATGGTTTGTCGACTTCTTTTCCGATCAATAATTGCTATGTTTGGCTATTTACAAGTTGTGTGTGCATTTCATTATCAAGTTATAATGTATGGTTTACTATGATGCAAGACTTGAATGATAGTACTAGCCACGGTAGGGCGTAACTTAAACTATAGTAGCATGCATAGTGGAGAGTAACATATGTGTGATATCATGCAACATTTTATTTATTAGATTATAAACTCATCTCACCTTGATATGTGTGATTTTATTCATATTTACTAGTACAACTAGCTATGTTACTACAGGCCTCTCTTTTTTCATTAAGTGTTTGCCACATCATCTATTTTATCTAGATATGTGTGATGTTATCATCTATGTTACTTCCACTGTGGGTAGTCTAAGAGGGAGTTGGAGATGACGCTGCACCTCCTTTTCAAGTGCAAATTAAACCTATTAAGCTACGTGTGAAGGGCGGCCAACCAGCTATGCCACGTGGCGCAAGCTGGTTGGCTGCGATGAGAAATCTTTTAAAAAAAATTAGATGAAGGTGTGGATTATTTTTTAAATGTATTTTTTCTTATTAAATGAAGGTGAAGACCTCTGTATTTTTTAAATGAAGGGTTATGCAAAGTGGCACTCGTTGGTAGGTTGTGGTGGTAATTTTTTCTTTTTTCTTTTTTACATGAAGGTGGAGATTTTTTTTCTGAGTTGTTTTTTTAGACGGAGATAAGGACTCTATGTATTTTCTTTAACTAAAAATGTGCGCACAACTTCATCTTAAGCGGCGATGGCAATTCTCATGTAATAGTAATCAACATGTTACATAACGAGGGCCAATTGGCTCAAGATACCAATTTTCATTAATACCTATACTTTGGAATACACCAAAATTCAGCAACTGATCTCTAACAGAAGGCATTATGCCATCGACACCATAAAATGAATAAACACCAGTATATAAACACGCAGATGAATCGGTCTGACGGAAAAGGAGACGGCAGTAAACCATGGACATAGTTCGATTACTACCTCGCTGTGGGAGAGCTCGGCCTTCCAGGCGACCTTCCTCTCGTCGACCTCGCGCTCGCGCTTCTGATGTAGCTCGGCATCTCCCGCTCCTTCATCGGGCGGTCCTGGATGTCCATGTCCATAGCACCTCCCGCATCTCTTTCATGAACCTGCCCACCAACGCCTTGATCCGCACCCCTGTGTTCCTGAGATCTAAATCAAGAAGATCGGGGGAGATAAGGTTGGACGAGGTGGTTCTTGCGGTCAGCGATGAAGAGGGCACTTGCACGGGTGAGGGCGACGACGGCCACCGCGGGCGAGGGCGGAGTGAAGAGTCGGAGAGACGACGCTAGAAGCGGCCAGCGACGGCAAAAAATTAAGGAGAGGAGAAGCAGAGAAGCGATGGGAGAGAGGGGTCGATTGATGCAGTAGAAAACTTCCCCACGAAGGCAACCTAGCTTTTTTTTGGAACTCCGAAGGCAACCTAGCTAGGTGGGCCAAAGGCAACAGGCTGCCAATCACTAGATCGTTTATTTTCTCTTCTGCCACCCTATCGCTAGCTGATTACGTGGACATCGCAATACATGGACATCGCCAGCGATCACCCATTGTGCGAGGGTTAATGGGCAGGAGAATGGGAGTTTACACAAGGGTGTTTATAGAGGGAGGGATTAGTCATGGGAAGTAGATTTTTACTCCCATTCCCTTGTTTGGCATATGGTGGGAATTAACATGGGATAAAACTCATCTCACGAATTAACAGGGTACCCCTGAGAAGAAATAGGTGGGAATTGGCTTCCTTAACTCCCATTCCCCTTGCCACTTAAACTCCCATTCCTCCCAGTCAAACAGTGCACTTTTAGTCTCGTCACCCCTCAACTCACATTCCCCATCTCTAATTCCGCTGAACCAAACACGATGTTCTTGTATAAGGGCAAAGACGGGGGGATTTGTGGCATGCAAGTGGGAGGGCACTGAGCCCCTCGTGCGTGCTTTTTCTTTTGACTTTTGATTTTTAAACTTTCATAAATTTTGAACGAAAAGTCTAAATTAAATTATGTTCTCATATTCATGTTTCTCGAGGACTTGGCTTGGGCTGATTGAGTTGCGCATGGAGGAGCCTGGCAACTTCACCTCGTCGATCGGTAAGGGTTGGTGTCTGGCAAATATCAACGACAATGGTGGTGCTGTCAGAAAGAGGTCATTTCCCTTCTAATGCTAGTCTAGACAAAAATGAGATTCATGGGCACTGGCACCTAGGACGTATTTTTATAGAAGAGGCCCATCCTGATGAGATCGCGGAAATTCGCTCCTGATAAGAGGTGAACCCCGATCTGCAAGGATGCATCACTGCAACCTTGCTACTGGGCTACTGCCTAGTTCTCTTCTAATGCTCATGGGAGGTATGGAACGGGTGTAACGTGAGGGGTTTTAGGACCTTTTCATCTTTGTCCAATGTTATCATTGCTAGAATCAAAGGAGGAGGTCAAGTTGTGGGTTGTGGTGGGCGCGAAGATTTCTCAACTATCAACGACAAGGTCAAACCGGCTCAGGCAGGAGAGCGACGACAGCGACGCGTCGATGTCTCGTTCTGCCGGCGGTAGTGATCGCTCGGTGCGGAAGGATCCTTGATTTTTTAAATTATATTTGAGGTGTTTTGTGCTTTTTACAAAGCTTGGCATATCATGGGAGTACAAAAAGACATCGTCATTTTTCGAACCAATCATAAGAAAACAATTGAAGGGGAAAAAGGAGCGAATCACTCCCGCAGTGATTACTGCTATTAACCAAAAGAATTAAGTGCCTTGTAATTGGACCACATGCATTGATGCATTGGTCAATTATTTGCAAATCCCAACTTTAAAAGCCCTTTGACAAACTCCCAACAAATTATCAGTAGCACGACGGTACTCCATGCGGGATTGCTGGTGGAGTTATTTGTCTTACGGAGAAAGCAAAACGAGGCAGTAGGACTACGTACGTGCCACGTAGAGAGAAATCTGAAATCATTGTGGTTTGAGGACCTCCGCGTGTTGTCTTTTTTATGTGAGATACTCAACTGGTCGTTGGAATTGGATGGTTACGGAATCGGCATCTAGAATCGTTGTCCGGTTATAGGCTCCTCGGCTCAGTGGATCGAACAGGTTGATTAGCATCTGGTGGTATGTCATTACCTCCCGATGAAGCCAAGGCAGCACAGGCCGAAGCAAGCTACCAATAGAACGGGCTTTTTGGTTGGCTTAATTAGCAGCCAAGTACTACTCCACAGCATGCTTCTAAGTTTTCGATCGTAGTGTTGGTTTTGTCACGGGAATCGGATTGCTAAATTTGCCTACGGCCTCATTTGGTTCAAAGCTAAAGTGGAAGAAACTTATAGGAACATAAAAATAATAATCTATGATGCTACTATTCATGCCTTTTTTTTACTGAAAAACATCCGACCTATCCATCTTCAATCATGGCCACCAGAAAAAAAAAATACATCTAGAACCATAGACCACCTAGCGACGACTACAAGCACTGAATCGAGCCAAAGGCGATACTGTCATCGCCCCTCTCTCACAGGAGTCGGGCAAAACTTATATTGTAGTAAACAGTCGGAAAGTCGTCGTGCTAAGGCCCCATAGGACCAGCAAACGAAAATAGCAACCGCCGCTGGTAAAGAATAGCATAGATCGGAAGGATCCAACCTGAAGACACAAGGACGTAGACGAACGACGAACAGATTCGAGCAAACTCATCAAAGACAGATCTGCCGGAGACACACCTCCACACGCCCGCCGATGGTGCTAGACGCACCACCAGAACGTGGGTTAGGCGGGGAGAAACTTATTCCATCTTTAGGAAGCCGCCGCCGTCTCACCTTTCTGAGCAAGACACAAACCCTAACAAATTTTAAAGACACATCGAAAAACGAAGCCCTCCCACCGGCAAGGGCCGGGATCCAACACGCCTCCAAGGCCCTAAGGTTACAGACGAGGCGGACCGGCAGTGGTGCCGGTGAGAGGCAGAGCAACCCTAATTTTTTGGGGAGAAGACGGCTAAGGATGTGTTTGTTTCTTGGTCTAGATTATTTCTTGTGAGATGTTGCCATTCATGCCTTCGGTTTAAATGAATGGGTTTTTTCACGAGGGTGGTGCAAAGGG
Organism: Triticum dicoccoides; assembly: GCF_002162155.2. Taxonomy (NCBI): domain Eukaryota; kingdom Viridiplantae; phylum Streptophyta; class Magnoliopsida; order Poales; family Poaceae; genus Triticum; species Triticum dicoccoides. Next base: position 662,369,628 of record NC_041385.1, on the reverse strand, counting down.
AAAATGGAGGAATTTTTTTTTTGTCTCAGTTCAGATGAAAGACGTGGGAATTTTACAATCCATTTTAATATATGAAGGAAAAATGGAGGAAAAATCTGATGGCACGACTTTCTATTTACCCTTATTAGCTCCAAACCAGTCAAGGCCAACAAACCCGAGTCTTGGATTAATAACTTCCTTTAATTTTTTTAATGACTTCTTTTGATAGAGCTGGCTGTATGTAGTTTAATAAAAAAATACCGTAGAACAACAGTGTGCCAATTTTTTTTTACAATTCATTTGTACCTCCTTTTAAATTTCCTACACACGAAGAACGAGACTAAGATCTTTATTCGCATAATAACGTGCTAATTATACATTTCGATGCGGTTTTTGTCGGAGTTATTTTTGATAGATCCCTCAGTAAGGTACTCTGGTCACACAAATAGATCATATGAGAAATAAGATGGTGTTTACCCAGGTTCACGCCCTCGCGGAGGAGATACAAACCTGCTTCTTGCTCTATTGTATTTATTGGGCATAGGGGACACAATAATCAAGGGATTGAGTATCAACTATATGGTTTAGGTGTCTATTGACTAGCCTAGCCCCGGCTTATATGGTATCGGGGTCTAGGGTTACAGGATACTAGTCAGTTACAGAGGATACCTCCTAGACGTCGACTTCCATGACAGTGTACTCCAAGTTCTTCGGGTCTTCATCTATAATGGGCCCATAGGACGATACAATGGCCTAGTGCATAAATCGAGCTAGGGGGCCTGACCCGGCCCACTTAAGGCGGCTTCTGTTATGATGAGGCACCTAATGGGGATACCCGTAATAGGTGGGCCATGAAGGGTTGAACTATCATAAAGTATGAGGTCCATATGACAGATGGGTCAAGATCAATCTCAACCACTCAGAAGTTACTCGGATGTCATTAGGATTATTGTTACTCGGACAATCAAGGGTACGAGGTACTCAGAAAAACTAGAATTATTCGGCCAGATAATATACTCGGATACATTAAGCATGCCGAATCACTCGGACGAGGAACTTCCGGGTACTCGGATGAACCGTCAGTTGTATAAAAGAAGCGGAACAAGCATGGAAGACATCTAAAGCATCATTAGAGCATCCATTTCTTGCATTATTAAAACTCCCATAATACTTCTAGTGGATGATAATAACGCTTTAGTAGTGGGCTGAAGTAATTGCTTCACTTGTGACATAAGAGGTGAGGAGGGTGGCATATAAGCCACCTCTCGCCACTTAGACGGGGCTCACTCATTCTCTCTCTCTCTCAAACTCTGTAACATACACATTGTAATATTTGATACATACACAAAGCAAAGAAAGCTGCTCTGGAGCATGAGACGGAGACTTGTTATCTTCACCGTGAAAGGCCCGAACTTGTAAAAAATACCCGTGCCACCCACCCGCATATCGATAGATCATGCTCCATCTTATCACCCCCTTTCTACTGTCGGTATTAGAACCACGCCAGCACCCCTGAACCCTAACACCATCAGCTTGATTTTGTTTATCATTAAGATTTATGTGTTTTTTCTTTTGTTGTGAACCAAACACAGAGTTTAGAAGTGGCAGGGCAGTGCCTTTGAAGTTGTTGTTTGATGAATTTTGTCAGGTTAGTTGAAATGCGGTTCGAAATGTATGTGGCGGCTTTTGCCTTCGTGTCTGCGGACTGGTCCCCTGTTTGCGGACGGATGCGGTGTCCGGTTTGCGAGTTGGAGACGCCCTTATGATATTCGATAAAGTAAACCTGGGCATGGACAGCTCGGCACGAGCCTGGGCCGAAAAACCTGGGCCGGGCCGGGTTAGGCTCGGGCCTTGTATTGTAGCCTAGAAGATAGTTTCGGGCCGGGCTCGGGCTTCTCTTTTTCCGTATCTCGGGCCAGGCTTTCGGGCTTCGGGCCAGGCTCGGGCTTCTCTTTTTCTGTATCTCGGGCCAGACTTTCGGGCTTCGGGTCGGGCTTGCACATGCGTACACTAAAAAACAACGTTCGGGCCGAGCTTTTGATACGTCCATTTTCCATCATGCTTTTATATCAATGTTTATTGCATTATGGGCTGTTATTACACGTTATATATCAATACTTATGGCTATTCTCTCTTATTTTACAAGGTTTACCATGAAGAGGGGAAATGCCGGCAGCTGGATTTCTGGCTGGAAAAGGAGCAAATATTGGAAACTTATTCTGCACAGCTCCAAAAATCTTGAAACTCCACGAAAGCTATTTTTGGAATTAATAAGAATTATTGAGCGAAGAAAGCACACAAGGGGGCCCACACCCTGGCCAGGAGGGGGGGGCGCCCACCCCTACTGGGCGCGCCCCCTGTCTCCTGGGCCCCTTGGTGGCCCTCCGGTGCCCATCTTCTGCTATATGAAGGCTTTTACCCTGGAAAAAATCATAGGCAAGCTTACGGGACGAAACTCCACCGCCATGAGGCGGAACCTTGGACGAATCAGTCTAGGGCTCCAGTGGAGCTGTTCTGCCGGGGAAACTTCCCTCCGGGAGGGGGAAATCATCACCATCATCATCACCAACGATCCTCTCATCGGGAGGGGGTCAATCTCCATCAACATCTTCACCAGCACCATCTCCTCTCAAACCCTAGTTCATCTCTTGTATCCAATCTTGTATCTAAAACCACAAATTGGTACTTGTGGGTTGCTAGTAGTGTTGATTACTCCTTGTATTTGATGCTAATTGGTTTATTTGGTGGAAGATCATATGTTCAGATCCTTAATGCATATTATTACTCCTCTGATTATGAACATGAATATGCTTTGTGAGTAGTTACGTTTGTTCCTGAGGACATGGGTGAAGTCTTGCTATTAGTAGTCATGTGAATTTGGTATTCGTTCGATATTTTGATGAGATGTATGTTGTCTTTCCTCTAGTGGTGTTATGTGAACGTCGACTACATGACACTTCACCACTATTTGGGCCTAGAGGAAGGCATTGGGAAGTAATAAGTAGATGATGGGTTGCTAGAGTGACCGAAGCTTAAACCCTAGCTTATGCGTTGCTTTGTAAGGTGCTGATTTGGATCCATATGTCTAATATTGTGGTTAGGTTTACCTTAATACTTCTTTTGTAGTTGCGGATGCTTGTGTCGGATTTAGGGTTCCGGCAGACCCTTGAGGTTCGAACAGTGGGGTGCGTGCGGAGGTTTCGCCTTCTACCTACCTGTTCCTCCCCGAATCGCTAGGATCTAAACTACGAAAAGAATAACACAAGAGACACAGGGTTTATACTGGTTCAGGACACCATTGTGGTGTAATACCCTACTCCAGTGTGTGGTGTGGTGGATTGCCTCTTGGGCCGGTGATGAATAATACAAGGAAGGACAGCCTCACGAGGGTCTGTTCCTGTGGTGGTGGTGTCCCTTTGGAGGGGTTGATTCCATATGCCTAGATACTATGGTGGCTAGTCCTATTTATAGGCAAAGGCCCTGGGCCTCTTCCCAAATATTGAGCGAGAAGGGCGCCAGCAATTGGCCATTTTGAAGGGGAACATCTGGTACACTTATCCTGACTAAAGTTGGTCCTCGCCTGTCAAAGGCGCTGGTGGTGACGCCGGCTTGGGCTCCACGGTGACCTCCATCCTGCCGTTGGACTGGTCTTGGTCTTGTTGCACCAAAATGGATGCCTTTGCTTGATGCTCTCGCCTGCGCTTGCTCCCCTTGCACCAAAGAGGAAAGAAGGACACTGCGCGGGCTGGCGCCCTTGGTCATCATGGCTTGTGTCATGGGCACCTCGCGAGGTACCCCACCTTGAACTCTCCGCCTCCTCGTGAGCCAGCCTGATGAGGCCGAGCCTGAGGAAGCTCTTGGTCGTCCTCCCCGCGAGGCTTGGCCCCTCGCGAGGGTCTTGAGCTTGTGTTCATGAAGATGGGCCATGCTGGGGCCCCTTTGAGCCACGCCACAGGCCGCAGGTAGGCAAGTCTGGGGACCCCCGTTCCCAGAACGCCGACAGTAGCCCCCGGGCCCAAGGCGCGCCCGGACTTGGCCGAGCAGAGAGGCGAAAGGGCAAGTGCGAAGCATCGCGGGTCCTAACAGCCTGCGGCCTTGGGCGCCGCGTGGCGGTTGATTGGACGTGGGCGTCTCCACTTCCCCATGACGCCTTGGCAACTGCACGGATTCGACAAGTCCCTGCATGCAAAGTGGGTCATGATTACCTGCGATCGTGGCGGTCGATGGTTGGCCTCCTCTGGCTTTAAGTACGGCACGCCGCGTGCCCTTCCAGTTCATCCCCTCTTGCTTCTCCTTCTTCCTCATGGCCCCGTCAAGGAGGTTCTCGGCCGTAGAGAAGGGAAAGGCCCGCCAGGCCGAGCCTGCCTCTCCCCTGCCCAAGCGCGGTCACGGCCGCCCTCGCAAGTGCCCCGTGGCCTCCACGGCGGCTCCCCGTGGCCGCGGAGGTGACCTCCCGCATGGCGATGGGTGGCCGGCCACGGGCGGGGTGTGTGTTTCGGCCGTGCGACCCCCGAAGCCGCGCTCTCGCGCTGCGGAGGTGCTGTCAGAGTTTGTTGTGTGGGCAGTGGAGCCGGCCAGCGCCCGGCTTCAGCTCCCTCGCTTCCTCCTAGGTGAGCTCTCGGCTAGCGCCCCGGGCGGCCTCTGGCTCCAGGCAGACGGCTGCTGCAGC